>NC_063344.1:20947293-21021862 GCF_021869965.1 Rhincodon typus
AGTGTTGAAAGAAGCCACTCTCTAGTCTGCACCAACAGTCTCCCAGTCCCTTGCGCTATGAGAAAGCAATGCTAACCACTGTGCCAAATATCTAATGTGGCTTTGTATTATATTTTATTTTGCAATGCTTCTGTGAAGTGCCTTGGATCATTACATTAAAAATACTATACAAATATGATTTTCTTAGGGTTAGGATAATGATGATGAATTGCCCAATGTCTTGAGGTTGATGATATTTACCCATTCCTGAGAAAGCAGTGACAGATTTTTCTTGAACCAGTACAGGTTGGTGTGGTTATTTGAGCTGCCGTAATTAAATTTTAAGTGGGAATGATGTAAAAGAGTTAATAATCCAGATCCAAGTCAGGATATTGTGTATCTGGGAGGGGAACTTAGTGTTGTGCCCAAACATACATTGCCTTTGTCTTTCTAGATAGGAGAGATAATGTTTGGAAGCAGCTGTGGGAGGAGTCTTGGTGAATTTCTGCACGGTACAGGCTGCTACTGCCCTGCACTGGTGGTGAAAGGAGTGAATGTGGATGTGATGCCAGTCAAACAGGCTGCTGTGTGCTGGATGGTATTGAGCTTTTTGAGTGTTATTGGAGCTGTACCTATCCAGGTAAGTGGGGAGAATTCCATCACACTCCTCACTTGTGCCTTGTAGATGGTGGACAAGCTTTGGGAGTCAAAAGGTGAGTTACTCACCACTGGGTTCCGAGACTGACCTACCATTGTAGTCACAAAATTTATCTCAGTTTGATGAGTTTTTTTCATCTTGCAACTTCTACCAGTAACGGTTCTTTTCTTTAGAATACCCTTCATGACATCAACCTACTTTTGAAATATAGTCACTGTTGTAATAAAAAAAAAACACAGCAGCTAGTTTGTGTACAGCAGGCTCCAACAAACAGCAATTAAACAAATGACCATGACCATGTGTTATGGATGTTGATTGAGAAATTAGCATTGATCAAGTGAACTCTCCCAGTACTTCACCTAATGACGTGGGAGATTTATTTAGATCTGCTTAAAGGCAGATGGGGTAGCAGTTTGACATTTTTTTTCATTTTAAAGATGGCACCTTGACTATGCACTGTACCCTCAAGTCTTTGGAGTGGGGCATATTGAAACAAAGACTGTGTGCGAAGTGAGAGAGTGTTTCCTAGGCTGACCTCCACATTCACTTTAAAGCTGACAGGCCACAGGCAAGTGACTATTGTTGTTAATTTTCTATATATGCAAATTATCATTTATAAATTGGAAAACTGCCACAAGTGGAGATGTATCTGGAATTACACAAAGCTACCTTCCTCTTGCCTTGCCAAGAGTATGGTAACCAGAAATCTGCAAGATTGGTGCACCAATGTGGAACTGATTAACCCAATTACTGCAGAGTGCTCGCTACTGCTTGCAAGTTTAAAAAATTTTGTTCATAAACCTGTGCCTGTTCCTCTGTCCTCCTGTTCCTCTTGAACTTCCTACACTTTTTATATTACCCGGCACCTTCTATTATTTTTCTTTCCACTTCCAAACACATTTAACAGACAGGAAAACTGCAAGGTAGTGAATGTGTTCATGGAATCCCTTGCCTTTCTGTCTAATTTTAAATTAAAAATAGGATTGATTTAGTTGTCACATTACTTAATGGTTCACAGTATATGACTGGAAAGTTGGATATGAATTGTACAAGATACCCCATGTGGAATTAACTCCTGGATAAATAAGCTCTTATGGAACCATACAGTACAGAGGATATCATTTTTGATCCATTGAGTCTGCACTGACAAAAATCTACTCTAAAGCTACATGAATCTTGTGTTCTAGCACTTGGCCAATAGCCTTGAACATAATGATATGGAGATGCTGGCGTTGGACTGGGGTGGAGTCACCTGATGAAGGAGCAGCGCTTTGAAAGCTTGTGATTTTAAATAAATCTGTTGTACTATAACCTGGATTATAACTTGAATACTTATGACATTTCAAGAGCTCATCTGACTACTGTTTTAAAGATTGTGAGGTTTCCCGCTTCAACTACTTTCCCCAGGTAATGCTTTCCAGATTCCTGTTATCCTTGGTGGGGGAAAAAAAGTTCCTTCCAATCCTCTAAATCTCCTACCTTTCACCTTTTTTAAAAAATTGTGTCCCCTTGCTATTGACCCTTCGACTAAGGGGAGCAGCTGCTTCCTATCCAGCCTGTCCATGCTCCTCATAATCTTATACATGTCGATCAGGTCCCCTCTCAGCTGTGTCTGCTCTAAAGAAAACAACCCAAGTTTATTCAGCCTCTCTTCATAGCTAGAATGCTCCATCTGCAGCAATATCCTGGTGAATCTCCTCTGCACCCCTTCCAGTGCAATGTGACTTGTTCATGGATGATCTGTTCTGCCATAATACAGTGATCTTCAAGGTATATGTACCTGATAAGGTGTTACTTGTGTTAACTCCTGTAACGTATGAACTAGATAATAAGAAAAATTCAGTAGATGTTTATTACTGTTCCTGGGGTGTACGTTATATTACAATCATGGGCACTGCTGTCTCTGGGCTAGTACAGAGCAATTCAATTATAAATGGCACAGTTCTCCTCATTGTCGTCACTCACTCAGAGATAGTAAGAACTGTCGATGCTGGAGATAGCAGTGTTGTGCTGGAGGAACATGGCAGGCCAGGCAGCATCAGAGGAGCAGGAAAGCTGACGTTTCAGGTCGGGACTCTTCTTCAGAAATGGGGGAAGGGAAGGGGGCTCTGAAATACATAGAGAGGCGGGGAGCAGTGATAGTAGGTAGATAGTAGTGGGGATTGGTCAGTGAGGTGGGAGGAGCAGATAGGTGGGAGAGAAGATGGACAGGTCAATGAGGCGGGGATGAGAGGGGGGTGCTGGTCTTGGGATGAGGTCGGGGGTGAGGTGTGGGGTGGGGTTGGGGGTCCTGCTCCTCTGATGCTGCCTGGCCTGCTGTCTTCCTCCAGCTCCACATTGTATTATCCCTCATTGTCAGCTGTAAGTGGCCTAGTAAGATGGAGACGGAGACCTTTATACCATCAGGTTGCATGTCATGATGCAGTGATGGTAGCATGAGCATGACCCTTTAAAGCTATGTTTCAGCTGGCCGTGAGATAACAGCTGGCATTTGCCCTTTAAAAATGGCATGGAGCCATTTTCTTCAACCACTTCAGTCAATGTGGAGTAGACACACCTGCAATGTTGCTGATGAGGGGAAATATGCAGATGTGATGGCATGTTGGTGTGTTAGGTGTGTACACCTCAGTTAATGAGCGAGAGTTGATTGTGATTCAATTGCAGAAGCTTTATGGCACAAGTTGGCCATTCAGCCCGTTATGTTTGCACCAGCTCTTCAAATGAGCATAATTACCCAGTGCCAATTTCCTGTTCGTTTTTATTTTATCCCTTGCATATCCTTGTGTTTCTATCCAAATAATCATCCAATAATCAATCAATGCTTCAATTGAACTTTTCCAGGTTGTGCATTCCAGATCCTGACTAATTGCTGAGTAAAAAAGATTTTTCTTCCATCACACTTGCTTCTTTTGCAAAGACTTTAAATCAGTGCCCTGTGGTTCTTTAAATTATCATCACAGCAGGAACAGTTTCTCCTTATTTACTCTATCCAGCCCCATTACGATTTTGAAAAACCTCTAACAGATTTCTTTGTATCTTTCTCTCCCAAGATGAACAGCCCTGATGTCTCAAATCAATCTCTTAACTGAAGTGTCTCATCCCCACAGCCGTTCTTGTAAATCATGTGTTCGCTCTCTCTCCATTGCTCTCTTGAGTGCATTCACATCCTTCTTATAGCATGGCCCTAGAACGGTCTCACTGCTGATTTTCTTTGAAATTCTCTTATCCAGTTCACCCTGGCCTGTATGTTTATTTTTCCTCCAGATTCTTGTCCAAATCTCATTTAATTTGACTAACTGATCAATCTGTTTCCATCCATTCAAATAGCACATTTCAGAATTTCCTTTCTAAAGGAAAATTAGTTTTCCTTTACCTCCCAGCTCTTTTATGAAGTTTTTTTTTTCAATCTGTCATCCTGTCTCCTTATTTACTCTATCAAACTCTTCATTCAGAAACCCTTGATGAAATTTCTCTTTTTAGCTTTCTGAAAGATGAACCATCTACTGTCTCTCCAAATAACTGAAATCTCTCATCTCTAATAATTATATCTCCTACACACCCTCTCCTCCTCGCCTTTTGATACCATAAAGAATGGTGCCAGAATTAGTCACAATTCTCTTTCAGAATCTGAACCTCTAGTTGACTTCAAACCGGTAGCTGGTTCCTCAACTAATTGTCCACTGCCAAATCCTGATGTTGCGCACCTTTGCTGCTCTCAGACCACCCTGAGTCAGCTGCTTTCACTGAGGGGAGAGTTGATTGACAATAAGCTCTTGCCTGTAGCTGGGGAAGTCAGCGCTCCATCTGACTGAGATATATTTTGCCCTTGTTACTGTCAAAAGTTGTATTTGATGCCCTATCTGCTCCAATCAACAACTTGAATTTCTTGAAGTCTGGATTCCAAGGAGTTTTCTCAAAGAAAATGGATATCAAGCCAAATAACAACAACTCGCATTATAGCAATTCTAACTTGAATAACCCAAGGCACTTGGGGCTAGATGGAAGATGAGGTTAAGGGACCTAAATTTTTTGAGGAGCTCTGCTTGAAAATGGATCTGAAAAGGAATTTTGACAGATGTTTGGGTTTAAAAAAAAAATCCAAAAGCAGATCCCAGGTACTTGGAGGCACAGTCACCAATGATTGGGTAGGCAGGTAAACAGATCCAAAGCACTCTGAGTCTGAGTCAAGATCCAGGGGAAGTTGCAACCATATAATTCGATGCAGCCCAGCAATATGCAGCCTAATGTCACTCCATAAAACTGAAATGGGCGGTTTTGCTATTTTCATTTCACGAGTCTTTTCCTCCTGTGCCATTTTCACCTGACCTTTATTGGTGTATGTTTCTCCCTCCATGTGTTAGATCAATTTCCACTCAAATGTGGTGATACAGTTCAGTCCAACCACTTCCTGTGGAAGGAAGTTCCACATTCACCCCAATAGCTAGGGGAAAGCCATTTCTCCTCAGCACCTTTTAATGGTTTTAATCTGTATCCCCTCGTTTTCCATTCTCCCCAACTTGTGGAAACTTTTTTTTCTTTATCTAATCAAATCCCTTCTTGTATTCAAAACCTTTCTCTGATCAAGCCACAAGTGCTTTCTTTGTGTAGCGTTGGAAGGCTTTCTTTTTAGAAACCTTTCAACCAGTAGGTTGGTTTTATTAGTTAAATGAACAGACAAAATAAAGATTTAATTTACATTGGAACAGGAAAAGGGAGCTGACTTTCAGCAACAAATTCCAGAGGCAGTAGCAGGACTGTGATTTGGAAATAGGGGATCTAATGTCATGTAAACCTGTGAAAGGGTTAATATTCTGGAAAATGTGCTTAAAGCTATTGGAAAATACAGATGTGCAAATACTCTGGTATTTCCTCCTTTGTTTTCCAAAGGCTGAACTGGCTGATGAGTTAAGCAGAATTATGAATAGTCTCTGTGACCTATTGATTGTGTGTGTGTGTGTGTGTGTGTGTGTGTGTGTGTGTGTGTGAATGAGTGAGTGTGGAAAAACCCCCCTCCTCTGTCTTTTCCTCCAACTCTGGGTATAGTTCTCGATTCAATGATAGACACCATATGGCTAAAATGTTTGCCTGGCTGAATCAGTCCTCACAATGGGGGGTTTTGCAGTGAGAAATCTGGGATATCATTCTTCTTTTCCCCTTTTTTCCTTTCTTTCTCACCCCCAAATCCCAAAAAGCACAGGCATTTACTTGGCTGAAGGATGTTGACACAGCAGGGGTTTGTGTGGACCGTGCATTTTCCCTGGGCCACTTCCCAGCTCTATGTACCATCTGCAAGCCGCACTTCGGTGATTCTCTGAGCCTACTTTGGCACCTTCCAAACACATGACCTCTACCACGGAGAAGGACCAGGGCAGCAGATGCATAGGAACACCATACTTGCAAGTTCCCCTCCAAGCCACTCACCACCCTGCCTTGGAAATGTATTGCAGCTCCTTCAGTGTTGCAGGGTCAAAATTATGCAACTCTTCCCTAACAGTACTATAGGTCTACTTACTCCAACTAGACTGCACCAGTTCGTGAAGGCAGCTCCCTACCACCCTTTGCAGGGTAATTAAGGATGGGTAATAAATGTTGGCCTCGCTAGCAATGTCCTCATCCCCTGATGAATTGTAAATAAGTTCCAATACCAAGCAGGGAGGTAATGGGGGAGGATATCAAATTGCTAAACTTCTGCTGTTTGTTGTCTGTAGTGAGCTGCTGTCGAGGAAAGAGGTTTTGAGATGATTAGCTGGTTTCACTTAGTGAGCTGAATGAGTTCATCACATGCAGCTATTCAATACAAACAGAGGCTTGTATGCCACTGGCAACAAATCCAACTCTCTCTGCTTCATTAAATTTTTTCTTTTTTTGCAAATGTTTATCCTCTATCACTACTTGTTTATATGAGATCAATGTGACTGTAACATTGGTTGAAGGAGCAAAACTGCCTGTTTGGTCCCTGATCACAATCCGGCAACCCTTTTGTCACTGAAAATGCCTGCAGTTATAAACAGAGAATGCAACTCTGTGGCCATTCAGCATAAAGTTCATATTTAGCAAAGGTATTACCCTAGTAATCCTAAACCCCAGGCTAAAGTTCTAACAAGAGTTTGAATCCATGGCCGATGATGAAATTTGAATTCAATAAAATTTGGGAGTAAAGAAGTTAGTTTTAATGGCGATCACACAACCATTGCCAATTATTGGCTCACTAATGTCCTTTAGGGAAGAAATTCTGCCATCCTTACCTGGTCTGACCTAAATGTGACTCCAGACCCAATCAATGTTGTTGACTCTTAACTACCCTCTGGGCAACACCCATGTCCCACATACAAATTTAAAAAAAAAACTGTGCCATCTACCTTGGCCAACTCCAGATGTTTAATAAAACTTCATTCTCTCTAATGTCCCACCCAGGTTCCCAATGCCCTCAGTGCCATAGGCAAGCCAGGACACTTTGTTACCTAACTAGATGATAGCTGATTGGGTGGGCTCTTTCTTCTACTGACAATCACCAATAACTTCATTTATTTTGAACATTGTTAATATTTTGGACTAGCTTAAAACCAGGTTTTCCCTGAGCGTTTTTTTTTCCTTTTATTCATTCACGGGATGAGGGTGTCGCTGGCTAGGCAGCATTTATTGCCCACAGTGTTTGTTCACAGCTAATCACTGTTCAATTCTAGGTGACTCTGGGCTAATCCGGGAAATTTGGCAAGTCTTTGTACACCTCCGCTGGCTCTGGGGAGATGAAAGCCACAGAGAATAGAACTGGGTACTAGAAACTTCCAAAGCCTGTCTCAATACCTCAAAACTTTGCCGAGGATTCAGATGAACGTGGAAATAGAAGCCCCGATGAAATGGTCAGGGCCCCCAGTGCAGCAGTAGCTGGTCTACTTTAAATGGATTGTAAACTCTCTCTTGGCACCTGCAGTCTTGACATACGGCGATCATCACAGGAGCAAATCCATTTTCATTGCAACAGTTTGTCTGGCAGCCAGAGTGAATACCCGGTCCAAATCCATTTTTCACACAGGCTGAAATCTAGTTTAGAGTTACTGTTTATAAATTCCTTTCTTTCAAACAATTGGACTTCATTTTGGCAGAGTGCTGTCTCATTTATAGAGGGGAAAAAAAAAATCTGGATTTTAAAAAATTGTGACAGATCGAGATTCTTGACCTTTTGCTTTCCTTTCCTTTTATTCTTTCTATGGGATGTAGGTGCTGCCCATCAGTTCTAAAGAAGGGTCACTGGACCCGAAACGTTAACTGTTTTTTCCTTCAGATTCTGCCAGACCTGCTGAGCTTTTCCAGCAACTTCTGTTTTTGCTGCACATTCCTAATTGGCCGTTTGCAGGCCATCACGTTGCTGTGGACCTGGAGTCACGAGCAGGCCAGAGTGGGTAAAAACGGTGGATTTCCTTCCCGGGGGATTAGATGGGTTTTATGGCAGCCACTGATGGTTTCATGGTCAGTATTACTGAGACCAGCTTTCATTCCAGATTTTGTTATCCAAGCATCAACTGTAAGACTTGAATCCATGTAATCCAGAGGCAAGGCTAACATTTGGGGGACCAGTCCAGTGCCAACAGCAATACACCACTATCTTTACTTGGAGTCTAACCCTGTGCTGTACCTTCTGTAGGACTTTTTGGAGACAATCTCGAGGGAGCTTTACTTTGTATCTAACTCTGTTCTACCACTGTCCTTGGGATGTTTGCTAAGGACAGCTTTAGTCTGTATTTCACCCATGCTGTACCTGTCCTGGGAGTGTTTGGTGGAAATAATATAGTTTGTGACTTGCTGTTTAAAAGACTAAGCTATACTTCCAGTTAGAGAAAAAAAAGAGGAGCTCTTTTCTGTAATTAACCCCACTTCTGTCCCTGACCTGGGAGTGTTTGGGGACAATGTAGGGAGAGCTTTACTTTGTAGCTAATCCAATGTTGTACTTGTCCTGGGAATGTTTCATGTTACTGGTTGAAGAAGAACATTGTTTTGTTACCCATGTTGAGAAAGGTAAAGTTACTTTAAAGATTTCCCCGGTGATCTCTTTTGGGGAGCACTGCTTAGTTCTTGAGTTTTGTGGTTGGTATGATATTAGACTCTGAAGGATCTGATCTCTGCTCTCTTTCACCTCCGTTACATACCATTGAGAATGACCTCATTCCTCAGGAGCGAGTTGATAGGACTATTTACTCCACGTATAAAGTCCTCTGTGGAAAAAGTATTCTCCATTTGTTCTGATCACCGGCCATTGAATTTTGTAATTTATAAGGACCCTTCTGAGGGAATGTTAGTCTCGGAACAAGTATTTTTCTTGAGCATTGAGTGGACAGAAAGTACAGAATGCAATTACTAATGTCTGATCCACAAGACCATTGGGTCTCCACAAATACTAGATCTTTGTTCTGTACTGAAACCATTGGTCATTTAGCTGAAATTCATTGCTTCAACATAGAAATATTTTGGGCAGTTTGTTGAATTTGGAAGGTTATATTGGGAGTATTGGTTACATTAATGAAGGGTTTGCTGTTTTCATTGTCACGCTATGGTTGTTTGCTATTTCTGCTGCACTGTGTAATGAAGGTCCGTTCTGCTTGCACCTTGAGTGGTTAATTGTGTACCTCTGGGTTCTGTATGCTTTCACTGGATTGAATGTGAAGCTACTTTGATAATTCTTTTTTTACAAAACTAAAGGCAGAAAATATTGGGCATTCTCAGTGGTCAGGCAGCTTCTGGAGAAAGCAAAACAGAGTTAACGCTTCAGGTGAAGGCAATTTCTTCAGTTCTGACCTGAAACTTTAACTTTGTTTTTCTTTTAGCAGATGATGCCAGACTTGCTGAGTTTCTCCAGCACTGTTTCTTTTGCAGATCTCCAGCATCCACTGTATTTTAGTGTTTGCAATTGATCTCAATCATTTTTCTTTTGCTGTATATTACCCACTTATCTTTTTCACCATGTAATACTTTGTCAAACTGTTATGTGCTAACAATCTCTCAAACTTTTTTTTCATCTTTTTGGGATGTGGGTACATCTGATATTTGGTGCCCATCCTTAATTGCCATTGAACTGAGTATCTTGCTTGGCTATTTCAGGGGTTAGTTTAGATTAAACCACGTTGCTGTGAGTCTGGAGTCATGTGTTGGCCAGACCAGGTAAGGATGATAGATTTGCTTCCCTAAAGGCCATTAGGGAGCCCGACGGGTTTTTTTTAACAACAATCGATGACAGTTTTATGATCATTATTACTTAGACCTACTGCCATAGTGGGATTTAAAATCATGTTCTCAGAGCCTCTGGATTACTAGTCCAGTGATGACACCACTCTGTCAACATTTCCTGTCAGATGCTTCTGAAATTGACTTCCCTTGTTTAACATTCCTGCATGTTTGATAAATTCACGTAGAACATCTGAATCCAAGTTGCGAGTGGAAATTCAAAACTGTTGGTGTCCTGTCAGCATTGCTGTTGTCTCCAACACGGAAAGGATCAGGAGCAAGTCATTCAGCCCTTTGGACTTGATGCAGCATTCAATTAGGACAAAGTAGATCTGCTTCTCAAATTCAATTTGCTGCAGTTCTCCATATCCCTTTTAGTACAGCTTGTCCCAACAGAAATCAATTGATCTCCACATTTAAGTTTCAATTGACTGCAATTTTGGGGATTGGGTTCAGATTTTCATTATTATTTGTACAAATAAATGTTTCCTGACTTCACTCTGGAATGGGCTAGCTCTAATTGTCTGTGTCCATGTCCATATCCGTGTGTGTGTCTGTGAACGGTCTTGGCTGCTGCATTCGAGAATGGAGACAGTAAGGACTGCAGATACTGGAAGACAAAGCCAACAGAAGCTGGAAAAGCACAGTAGGTCAGACAACATCCGAGGAGCAGGAAAGTCAACCTTTCGGGCTGACACCTGACGAAGGGTTTCAGCCTGAAATGTTGACTTCCCTGCTCCTCGGATGTTGTCTGACCCGCTGTGCTTTTCCAGCTTCACATTTATTGACTCTGTGTTTGAGTATGTTGTTTTTCTACTGAAGCCCTTAATTATATTAATCACCTAATTCACTTTCCTTGTAACACAAAAATATAAGGCTTCATCATTCTTTTGGCACTTGACATCCAACTTGAGACCATCTGTTTGTGTAACACCAAGCACCATTTACCAATCCTGACATTCCTTTAAACAATGTACACAAACTTGGAATGCTTTGTTTCATGAATAGTTTAACCAAAGAAAATGACCAATAGGGATCAATACTGTAATCATCTTCTAATCCACATTTACCTTCAAAGTATCAGTCCTTCCCCTCTTGTGTCCCTCTATACTCACATGTGTTTAGTGACGCTGCCCTAGATTGTCAAAATGTTTGTTTAAATGTATTGTGTGAAGGCCTGAACTGGGATTGGGCGGGATGGGGGGGTGCGGGGGAATAGAATTAAGCAGACAGTATCAGTGGAATGCATCTGAATTTGAAAACATGTTGATCAGCCTGTATCTCTCCAGAAACCCCAGGAAGATGATTGCTGCGGGATTAGCTTTTCATCGTTCATTGAATCAGCCTAGGATAATTTCATAATTATAAATTTAGAGATTACTATCTGCACCAAGTGAAATTCTGCTTCTGCAAACTATTCTGAAATTGTCTCTACTGATTACATACGAGTCAGAAACAGAAATAGACTATTCTGTTTCAACGTTCAATAAGATCGTGACTAATGTGTGCTCCAAGTTCCACATTCCCATTCACTCCTCATATCCTTTTGCATAACATGAATCTATCTGTAATGAAACAGAATGCTGAAGAAACTTGGCAGATCAGTGTCTGTGCTGAGAGAGAGAGACCGGATCAATGTTTCCAGCCCAGTTTGACACCTCTTCAGAACAGAGAGTCTGAAGTAGAGTCATACTGGACTTAAAATTCTTAACACTGTTTCCCTCTCCACAGATGCTGCCAAACCTGCTGAGTTTCTTCAGAATTCTGTGTTTATTTCACACTTCCATCATCCGTGGTATTGTGCTTTTATTCAAGAATTTATCTATCAAAAAAAATCAACGACTCACTTCCATGAGTTAATGTTTTGAGTCCAATGACTCTACGGTTCCAATGAAATTTAATTAATATTGTAATTAAACAATGACTCCATTGTTTTATCCTCAGAGTGATGACCAGAATGCTAGAGTATGAACTAGCGGGACCTTGATCATTATTTTGTCCAGTCAGTTTTGACATTCCTAAGCTTCTGATCCGAATAAATTCAAGCAATGTTGTCTGTATCTACCTACCCAGTGTTTATATGTATCACAGATACCTGGAATGGTGGGTAAGGTCTTAACAAGTTCATACAACATTCTTTCAGGAGTTGGAAGAAGCATTAACTTTTTATTTTGAAACACTGATTAATTCCTAGGCTAACATGTTCTAACAGCATATAATAACAAAACAAAATAGTGATTATAAAGTTTGGACATCTTTAGCAAAAATATCTCCATTTCAGAAATCTTGTCTTTGAAATAACTGGAGTGAAATGTTTGGCAAAGTTACCTTTAGATGAGTTTTAGATAAGACTAGATTCCTGGACGATCCCAATATAAGCTAGTTCAGTGAGTTGCTCACATTTTTAAAGTGCCTCTTATTAGACAAAAACAAAGTCACTTCACAGCAATGCAATTGAACCAAAATGGACAGTGAACACTATTATTTCAGATCTCCAGCATTCACAGTTCTTTGCTTTCCTAATAGGAGCACACTTCTACTGTCTTTCCTGGTCACTTCCACCCACATCTTCTTGGTTGGAGAGATTGTCCACATTCCTTCCTTCTGTCCTTGGCAGAGCTCCACTCACTACAACCTCTCAGGTCCCACAACAGCATCTCCAGGTATGAGGCAGAGAACTGTCAAGCAGCCTTCCTGGGAGTTTCTTCCATTCCTGTGGTTCCTGCAGCCTCCCAAATCCCAGTGCTCATGAGACTTTGTAACCTCGGCAGTTGGTCCTGTTGTGATTTTTTTTCAGGTTCATGATTACACTTAATAAATATAGGCAGTCGACCATTTATTGCAATTTACTGAGTTTATTAAGCAGTAGTTATGATACATTTGGTAAATAGATTTTAAAAAATGTACAGTTATTGACAACTGAGAATAATTGACTGACAGCAGCGGACAAACAGGCTGTTGGCATGGTCTGTAACTGAGATTAGTGAATGTTTCCTCAGTCTTTCTGCTCTCCGTGAGGACCGCTTGATGAAGACTATTGCCTATCGTTTGATAAGAACTACCATCTGCCCCAGCAGGACATGGATATGGCTTACACTCTATCCTTGGTCATTGCACAGATCTGACCTAGCCCCAGCATGGTGTTTCCAGCACAGATTTAGCTTCCTCAGCACAGTTATTCTAGTGTGGAATTGGCCTAGCCCCTGCAGGCTTTCCCAGCATGTCCTGTCTTGAGTACCCTGAGCCTAGCACTTTATCAATAAACACATTTCTGTTTTCATGTTCTTTTCTGTGTTAATCAATTGTGTGAACCTTTTTGGTCAACGTCCATGGGACAGCCACTCATGATGTCAGATGATCATTATCCCCATGCCTTATCTCATCTCAGTGTTCATATCATAGAATCCCTACACTGTGGAAACAGGCCCTTCAGCCCAACATGTCCATACGGACTTTTGAAAAAACAACGCACTGATAGTGAGTAGTGTTTTGGTGCTAGATAAATTATTGATACTAATTCAACAGGCATCGTGATCTGTAATTTTTGATTCTTCCCTTTGTTTTATATGCTAGAATTTTGGAACGTTAAGCACTACTGTAAAAACTGTTGGAGTAAATCTCCTGCTGCATAATAAATACTAGGAAAATACAGTTTTAATAAACCTTTTTATTTACAAATGCTGCCTTTGGCAGAATGGACAGAGTCATTGTACCTGGTTCTCTGTGGTTCGGCAGCTCAGAGCAGGAACGCTGATACTGTGGCTCAGGTGAGGAGAGATGGATTCCTTTATTGCAAACTGGCTGTAGAGTTCCCAACGGGCCAAAGCTGGAAGGCTTCCTTTTGTTCGATTCCACTTTGGAATCCATTGTGGAAGTCCACAATTCTGTTTTCCAACGTAACGAGAAATGTAGTTGAAAGAGAGCCAATAAGCGCGTCAAACACTTTGAGAAAGATGTTGATATTTAAAAATCCTTCACTGTCCTATCCAGCCAAATTTCTTAACCGAATTTCTGATTGTTCTTTCTCTGTCTCTCTCTTTATCGTTCTATGTCTTTCTTTCTGTCTGACATTCCCCAGTTGTGCACGCCTTCACTCTCGCTTTCTTGTTCACACTTGCACTCTCTTACTTGCCCTTGTGCATCACCTCATTTTCATGATTACACTTAATAAATATAGGCAGTCACTAATCTCAGTTACAGACCATGCCAACAGCCTGTTTGTCCGCCCTTACTCCTACCTCAGTCCTCATTGCCTCCCTTTGCCTGCGTCTTCGCACTTAACCTTGACACGTTGCCTGTGCATTTCGACTCCACCCTGTGCTCGGTCTCACACTTGCTCACATGCGCATCCGTGTGTTGGCCTCATCTTGACTCTCGCCTTCCGTTGTTCTCTGCCTGTTGTCTTTTTATGCGTGCTGTCCCACTCGTCCTCCCTCACTTTCTTTCTGTCTGTTGTTCTGTGTGTTCTGAGAAAGGGTCACAGGACCCGAAAAGTTAACTGTGATTTTTTTTCTTCACAGATGCCGCCAGACCTGCTGAGCTTTTCCAGCAACTTCTGTTTTTGTTCAATTGACTATACATCTGTATTTTTGGACAGTTGTTTACCAAAGCGCCTTTAGTTTAACAGAAAGTTTTGCATATGAAGGCACTGAATGTTCCCTTGACCAATTCGTTATCCTGGGCGGTGTTGCTGCTTGTTTGAACATTTCTTTCATGAGGAAATATGAAACAGACTTGCATTCATCTCGCATATGTTCTCAAACATTTCCCAGTTCTTTACTTACAACCAGGTACTCTAATGTGCGATGGTTTAGTGGCTAAAAATGGATCAGGCAGCTTACCCAGGCACCAATCCAAGCTCTGATTCTTTTTTTCCAAAGTACTGAGTGTGATCAAGTCCAGAACCCACCGCAGGCACTTAGACTCACCACTGAGATTGGTAGCCAGCTGGTTGTTGGTACGGTGATCTTATCAAGAGAGGTTCTGCAAAATAGAGATCCTGAAGATTGACTTTTAGGGAAGCAAGAATTCTGGAAGATTGAATTATCAGACTTACTTTAGATTTCTAAGACATTTGTTAGACCTCAGCTGGAATATTGAGTACAGCTGTGGATGGCACATTATAAGAAAGATGTGCATGCATTGAAGAAAGTGAGGAAGCTCTTGAACGGTTCCAGGATTGAGAAACCTCAGTTATGGGGACAGATTGAAGAATTTGGGACTGTCTTCCTTGGAGAGAAGAAGCTGAGAAGAGATTTGATAGAGGTTTTTCGAAATCACAAGTGAGCTTGATGGAATAGTCGGAGAGAAACTGTTCCCGCTTGCAAAAGGAACAAGAACAAGAGGGCATAGATTTAAGGTGATGAAAAAAGAAAAAGCTTTTTCCACTAGGTGAGTAATTAGGGCATAGAATGTACTCCCTGGAAGTGTTGGAGGCAGGTTCAGTTGAGGCATTGGAGTGAGCATTGGGTGTTTATTTGGATACAAATAGTGTGCAAATGTATGGGGAGAAAGCAGAAGATTGGCATGAGGTAATGATGCCAGTTTGAAAACCAGTGCAAGTACAATGGACTGAATGGCCTCTTCTGTACTGTAATAACTCTGTGATGTCTCTCAGCCACAGAAGATGTTTATTTTTAAATTGTCACTTTGCTTTTCTGCATTTCTGGAGAGAATCATTGCTCAGATCTCCCACTGCCTTTGTATCATCATTAGCTGTCTAAACTTGGAAGTCACTACACCACACTCTTTGTACCAGATGCTGCTAAAATCCAGCTTTTTGATCAAGTTTGTGGTCTCTTGTCCCTTCTTTAACTCTGTGCCAGTTTTCTGCCTGATTGATGCACCTCAAGGTGTTCTGCTGTTACATTGCTATAAAAACGCAAGCAGCTGGGGTGAAGACAATGCCTTGGGATTATGAGAAGGTGCAGGGGAAGAATCAACAAGTGATGCTAACTTATTTGCTGAACTGTTTTGGAGAATGATTGATTGTCATTGGCTGCAGTCATTAGTAGTTGATTTTTGTTTTTTAATTAATTGATCTGCCTTTTGTAGCAGGACATACCTGGGCAACTTTTCACAATATCAAGTATATGCCAGTGTTGTAACTGTGCCCTGGAACAGCTTGGCTAGGGGTGTGGCAAATTCTGGTGCACAGGCCTTTAGTACTGTTGCCAGAAAGTCGTCAGGGCCCTAGTCTTTGCAGTATCTAGTGCCTCCAATGATTTCTTGATATCACGTGGAGTGAATTGAATTGGCTGTAGACCGACATCTGTGATGCTGGGGACCTGTGGAGAAAGCAGAGATAGATCATCCACTTGGCACTCCTGTCATTAGATTGTTGTGAATACTTCAGTCTTATCTTCTGTACTTATAGGTTGGGCTCCTCCATCATTGAGAATGAGGTTATTTAGTGTAACCTCCTCCTGTTACTTGTTTAATTGTCCATTCATAACCTATGACACAAAAAGGTTGGTGGAGTTGTGTACAGCGTGGAGGGCTGTTGTAGGTTGCAACGGGACATTAACAGGATGCACAGCTGGGCAAAGAAGTAGCAGATGGAGTTCAACCCAGAAATGTGTGAAGTGATTCATTTTTGAAGGTTGAATTTGAATGCAGAATACAGGATTAATGGCAGGATTCTTGGCAGTGTGAAGGAACAGAGGGATCTTGGGGTCCACGTCCATAGATCCCTCAAAGTTGCTACCCAAGTCGATTTAGGGTTGTAAAGAAGGCGTATGGTGTGTTGGCTTTTCTTGGCAGAGAAATTGAGTTTATGCTGCAGCTCTATAAAACTCTGGTTAGACCACACTTGGAATATTGTGCTCAGTTCTGGCCACCTCATTATAGGAAAGATGTGAAAGCTTTAGAGTGGGTGCAGAGGAGATTTACCAGGATGCTGCCTGGACTGGAGGGAAGGTTTTCTGAGGAAAGATTGAGGGAGCTAGGGCTTTTTTTCAGTGGAGCGAAGAAGGATGAGGGGTGACTTGATAGAGGTGTACAAGATGATGAGAGGCACAACTAGATTGGATAGCCAGAGACTTTTTCCCAGGGCAGAAATGACTGTTACGAGGGCCATAATTTTAAGGTGATTGGAGGAAGGTATAGGGGAGATGTCAGAGGTAGGTTCTTCACACAGGGAGTGTTGGCCGTGTGGAATGCCATGCTGGCAGTGGTAGTGGAGTCAGATACTTTAGCGACTTCTAAGTGATTCTTAGGCACTTGGAGGATAGTAAAATGTAGGGTATGCAGGGTAGATTGATCTTAGTAGGATAATAGGTCAGCAAAACAACACGGGCCAAAGGGCCTGTACAGTTCTATGTTCTATGATCTAAGATTACAGAAAGTAGATCTGATCCATTGGCTGTGGGATCTTAGCTCTGTCTAATATGGCAGCAGTAGGTATTGACGTTCACAATAGGAAACAGGAGTATAATGACTAAAATCCAAAAAGAAACATAGAGCTCGAGAAACTCAGCACATTTGATTTGTATCCATGCAGAGAGAAACAGAGTTAGTGTTTGAGTCTGATATGACAATTTCAGAATGGTTAGAATCAGTTTTCCTCTCTCTCTGGAGATGCTGCCAGACCTGCTGAATTTCTTTTTTCAAATTCATTTGTGGGTGCTGCTGGCTGCCAGCATTTATTGCCTTGTCCCTAGTTGGCCTTGAGAAAGTGGTGGTAAGCTGTGACCTTGAACTGTTGCAGTCCGCCTGCTGTGGGTTGACCCACAATGCCATTTGCAAGAATTCCAGGATTTTGATGCAGCAAAAGTGAAGCAGCAGCAATTATATTCCCAAGTTCTGAAGCACTTTCTGTGGTCATGACCAGAGTGTTGAAGTTATATTGCTCAGGAATCCAAAGATCTGGGACCAGAATTTCGGTTGCTCACGGCAATGAGCCCGAGTGCAGGGTGTGCTTTGTAAATAGCACCCCCTAGATGTGGTGAGTGGGTTATTCAAACTGAGCTGCCGATGCCATGACACAGAGATAGTGCCACTTGAGTGGCTACTTTTCTGCACTGTCAAGTTGCTAACCCCCGTCCTTCCAGTATCTCTGAGCCTCAAGGCAACAGCATGTCGCCCAGTTGTAGTGCACCATCCAGCTTTTAGACTGTAGATCCAGTTCCTGAGTCTATGCAGTGCCTGGCACCACTAATGGGGCACCTGAGCTTCCTCCAGTCCAATTAGGGGTTTTGCACATTAAAATACCATAATAGTAGCTACATAGATGAGGTGCAGATTTCAGGTCCAGAAAGCTTCCTGACTGCAAATTGAAGGCTCAGGCTGTAGTCTAATAATTTTGGATGTGGTGAATTCAATGCCAAACCGTCACCACCCACCCCACCCCCGCCCCACCGCCCCAACCACCACCCCTATGCACTTAATATGTTGAGAATTTGAATTCCAGAAATAAACCTGAAAATAGAGAACGGACATCAATACAGTTCTTGATGGTCAATAATAGTATAACCAGGTCATTAATGCCCTTTTTAAGGAAGGAAATCTTCCCCACCCCTATGCACCAGACCCTATCGTAGCCTAGGTGTGATTCCAGTGGTACCTGTCATGACTAACTCTCAATTTTTTATTCTGGCTCCATTTAATTCCATTGTAAAGACTAGATCATTTTATTTCCCTTTAGTTTTTGGATAGTGGACCAAAATGGGGGCAGAATACTGATTTAAACAAAGGAAACTGTGGGAGGAGATGTTGCCGTGTTAAAACTGGTTCCTGGAGCTCACTTTGAGTTATATTTGCCCTTTTTCAATTAGAAGATTGGTAGAATCAGCAGCGTTGTGGTTGTGTGTTCTGGGCAGTTTAGCCAGAGACAGTTTGGTGAACAAAAACAAAATTGCCGGAAAAGCTCAGCAGGTCTGGCAGCATCTGTGAAGCAAAAAACAGAGTTAACATTTCAGGTCTGATGACCCTTCCTCAGAACTGGTGAATAGCTTTTCAACCAAGACCTTTTTGTGTGAGTCAGGGGTGCTCAGCACAGCAAGGGCTCTCTGGCTCTTTTGTTTGAACACTGCAGTATCAGAAAGCCTCCAGACTCTTAAAGACATCATCCGTTCTCACATTGTAGAGAACTAAAACAAGACAGAATTAGAAGAAAGCTAGCTATTCTTACTTACCATTTGTCTGTGAGCTGATGCCTCTAGTGAGCGATTGAGAGACTAATCAATTTGTGTGCCAGTTGCCCTGTGTTATCAGTAAACAACTGGGAGGACTTGGAAAGAAGAAGTTTGGAGATCTGAAGGACTTGGCGGGGGGAGGGGAGGTGGGACAAAGCAAAAAAGATACCTCAACTAATCCTGTGGGTGGTGCTGTTCAACTGTTTCCTAATACATTTTTCCACCCGTAACATCTATTTTGTTTGTCTCTGTCTGCATGTGTATAGATGCGATTTATAAAGGGGTGATATTTAAGTTCAAGATTTAAGTTGATGTTTTGTGTTGTGTTTGTTGGAGGTTAGAACTGATTTATCTGTAATAAATAGTTGTTTCTTGTCAAGTGCAGAAACATGATCAGTATTTTTTTGTTGAGCTGAGTTAATCAAACAGGAAAATTCTGGACTTTGAGTCAGTTGATTACATCTTTAACTTTTGTGATGATCCTGGGAATGGTGGGCCTTGAGTGTCAGTGCATTTTCCCAAGTGGGTCACGACACCGTTACATCAAAACTATGACCAGTGGTTACAAAAAGAGGGCCTACCACCATCTTCTCAAAGCGTTTCTGGTTTCTTCTGCTAGATTCAGGCAAACAGTTAATGACCAAGGGGTTGTGCAACAGTCAAAGGGAATGACTGTTAGAATGTTTATAACATCATAGAAAGGATTCCAACCAGCCAAAGCAGCATTTCAAAGTCTAACAATGACTCAAGTAGATACAAAACAGTAAGTGAATGACTGCTCCTATGATGCTGCTTGGCCTGCTGTGTTCATCCAGCCCTGCACCTTGTTGTCTGCAGTTCCTACTATCTCTGATTCAATTTTACATCCCAATCATGATGTCTTTCTCCAATGTTTCAGGAGATTGCACTCCTGAGTTGGGCATCTGTCTGCATTTCCTAACCTGCCTTCTAAGGAGATGCCAAATTTTGAAGTCCAATATCATCAAGATATCTCAAATACCTCAGTTAATGGCTTTTTTTTTAAAGCAGGTTTTTTTTTCATTCATAGAATGTGGGCATCATTGGCTGGGCCAGTATTTACTCTCCTCTCAAACTGCCCTTGGAGAAGGTAGTGCTAAGCTGCTTCCTTGAACCCCAGCAGTCCATGTGCTGTAGGTAGACCCACTGTACCATTACAGAGGGAGTTCCAGGATTTTGAACGAGCAACTTTGAAGGAAAGGCAGCATATTTCCAAGTCCAGATGGTGAATGACTTGGAGGGGATGGTACACACTGCTGCCCATGTGCATTGGTGGTGACGGAGCAAAGGTTGAAAATAATGGATGGAGTGCCAATCAAACTCTGTTGCTGTGATAACAAAAGCAGAAGTTGCTGGAAAAGCTCAACAGGTCTGGCAGCATCTGTGAATAACAAAATCAGAGTTAACATTTCAGGTCAGGTGACCCTTCCTCAGAACTGATGGTAGCTGGCAAAACGTCGGCTTATATACAGAAAACAGGGAAGGGGATGGGGTCGGGAGTAAGAGAGAGGAGAGCAGTTGGATAGACAAAGGAGTTGATAGTGATCTGACTGGGAAGGTGAATAGTTGTTACTGGGGGACTGTTAGTGACTAACAAATAGGTAGTGCGTAATGGCAGGCCATGTGATAACAAGGCGTGGTTGTAGGATAGGGAGCTAAGACATGGGAGAGTTTAGGCCCTAAAATTATTGAACTCGACATTGAGTCCGGAGGGCTGCAGGGTCCCCAAGCCGAAAATGAGGTGTTATTCTTTCAGCTTGCATTGAGCTTCGCTCGAACACTGCAGCAAGCCAGAGACAGATGTTGGCCAGGAAACAGGGTGGTGCATTTAAAGTGGCAGGCAACATCTAGCTCAGGGTCTTTTCTGTAAGCAGAACGTAGATGTTCTGTGAAGCAGTCACCCAGTCTACGCTTCATTTCCCCAAAATAGAGGAGACCACATTGTGTGCAGCGAATGCAGTAGACTAGATTCTGGGAAGTGCAGGTAAAGTGTTGCTTCATCTGGAAGGTATGTTTGGGCCCTTGGATAATGTGGAGGGAGGAGGTAAATGGGCACATGTTGCACCTTGGCCAGTTGCAGAGGAAGGTGCCATAGGGCTGTGGTGGTGGTGGATGGGGTGGGGAGGGAGGTGTTGGGCTTGAAGGAAGAGTAGGCCAGGGTGTCCCAGAGGTCTGTTGCTGTCATGTTCTGGCATGTGTGGTCAAGTCACTAAACTTTCTCTCCAAAGTCTTTGAGACACAGCTTGTTGCAGGGGGTGGTGGGGGGAATGAAATCTTGATCTTCTTTGAATCAGTTCTTCAAAAAAACAAATGGGTTTGGCTATAACTCAACAGGGATGTTTACTTTACAGAAATAGAAGAGTCCATCCAACTGACCCAAATTCAAGACCGCCTCAGCAGAGTCTACAACAAAGGAAACTGTTATCACCAGTCATGTGATTTCTAGGAAACCTTTGTTTTTGAAAAAAGATCCCTGATGTTCACAGTGATCTTTCAATGATCTCTGAAGAAACCAGTCCCAGTATTTCGATCAAACTGGAAATTAATCCATTTTCCACAATTTTTTTAAAACTCAAATCTTCCACAATATTCAATATGAAACATCTTTATAACAATAACAAGAAGGTTTATTGCATATTAGGAATAAGTCCAACTACATTTGGTCATGCATAATGATTAGGACATTGTGGAGCTCTTGTAGATACACCTTCTAATAGCTAGAGTAGTGCTTTCATCTTCATCCACAGATGGTGTGACATCAGAATGGGTGGAGCCAATATAACATGAAAGTCAACTCCATAATACAGCAGTAATATCACTGAATGTCAAGGGATGATGGCTGAATTCACTCCTGTTGGGGACGGTCATTACCTGGCATTTTTCACTTATCAGCCCATATTTGATTATTGTCCAGGTCTTGCTGCATTCAGACATGGACTGATTTGATTTGATTTATTGTTATCATATGTACCTAAGTACAATGAAAAATTTTGTATGCCGTACAGGCAGATCATTAAAATACAAGGATATACAAATCATAAGGTGATTGATCAGAGTGAGGCTGCACAGGAGGTCGACAAAAGGAAAATCAACATTAGATTTGAGATTAGAAGTCCATTCAGCAGTCTAATCACAGTGGGAAGAAGCTGTTCTTGAACCTATTGGTGCTGTGTTTTGAGCTTTTGGACTTTTGCCTGATCAAAGTGGTTGGAAGAGATGGTAACTGGGATGGGTGGGATCTTTGATGTTGGCTGCCTTTCCGCAGCAACGAGAAGTGCAGATGGAGTCAATAGATGGGAGGTTGGCTTGTGTGATGGCCTGGGCTGTGTCCTGGGCAGAGCAGCTACCGTACCAAGCCATGATGCATCCAGATAGGGTGCTTTCTATGGTGTATCTGTAAAAGACTGCCATCCAGAAATTTCCTAAGCAGTTAGTAATAGGTCACCTCCTCCAGGAGCTGGACTGATTCTCTCATATTGGTGAATGTACAGAACAGGAGCAGGCCTAAGTTTTTGGTGTTTGGATAAAGAGAATAGTGTGAATACGAATCATTTTCCTGTGTTGTAAGGAAATCCCTCCAACCGTTTTGTACAGTATGATATAATTCATTTCTTTCCTTTTTGACTAATGAGCATTTTATCCTTTAATTCTGGGATCTGACTTTCCAGTATTAACTTTGAGCTGGGATTGTAACACTGTGCTTGCACTCCTGTTGTACATTTACTTAATGTTATCTCTCCTCATTTTGTCACGGTTTAAAGTTTTCCCACCAGTGAAGTGAACCGAACAGGCCTGTCGTTGATGGATTTATCCTTGTATAATTTGCCAATAAAGAGTGATATTTTATCATTCTCCAGTTCTCTGTCAGCACCCCTGCATCTAAGGAGGATTGGAAGACTTTGAGATGTCAGACCACATTTGTTGCACAACCCTAACTGGCTTAGAAAAGATGGTACGACTGCAGTCCATGTGATGAAACACGCAGAAAGTTATTTTCTTGACTTGTAGAGAGCTGTACTTTTGAATCAAAGCATTTATTTGACCAGCTACCTCCTGAGATTTTCAGCCTGAGTGAGAGAACCAGTTGATGAAGTGATAAGTTCTAGAACAACAAACACAAACTCAAACATTATTTGCAGTGAAATTAAAATAAAATCATTTGCATTTCATAAAATCCCTACAATGCAGAGAGACCATTTGGCCCATTGAGTCTGCAATGACCTTTTTAAAGAGCATCCCACCCTATCCCTGTAATTACCATGGCTAACCCTCCTAGCCTGCACATCTCTGCACACTGTGGGCATTTGGTATGACCAATCCACCCAACCTGCACATCACTTGGATTGTGGGAGGAAACCAGACCACTTGGCAGAAACACAGGCACAGGGAGAATATGCAAACTCCTCACAATCACATAGGGCTGGAATTGGACCCGGGTCCCTGGTGCTGTGAGGCAGCAGTGCTAAACACTGTGCCACCTTGCTGCCCTATACGGTGCATTTATATAATGCACTTCAGGTTGAATATAGTAGTTAGGAAATAACAGTTGCTGCTTGTGAAAGAAACAAGAATGAATGGGCGTTGATTTTGAGTGAATTGCAAAAGGTGCAACTGTGATGTAAGAGAAAACATTTTCACACAGTAAGTAGTTAGGCTATGGACTGCACTGTTGGAAGTGTGATGGAGGCAGGTTTAATTTAGACATTCATGAGGCCATTTGGATAGAAATAATGTGAATAGGTAAGGAGAAATGGGAGGAAATTGGCACTAGGTAATAATGTACATTTGAAGAACTGGCACAAGCATGATGGGCCAAATGGCCTCCTTTAGCACAGTAACCCTTCTGTGGTCCTGTGATTTCATAATCTCAGGACATCCCAAATGAGATTTTTAAAGTAACTTGTTAATACATAATTTGAGTATTTAATGAGAGAAACTCACTGTTTGTTGATGTTTTTGTGTTGTACTCACCAGGATAACTGTCAAGAATATCAATTGAAGAGGACAAGTAACCTGCTGCATGGGAGGAGAGCAGTGATTGGTTGCCAAATGAACTCACGTGGAGGCATTGCCTGGCAGAATATACTCATTAATGCTGACTGACAGTTAACTGCCAGCTTTGTTTAATTTTTTTAAACTGGGCAGATTGACTCTGCTTAAGGCTTTATCCAAAGAGTTGAGCCATTGAACTGCTGTCACCTATTTTGTTGAGTTAAAACAGGTGCAGTGCATGTACGTGTTTGTTCTATCAATGAACAGTAGGTATTCATAGAGCTCCCTTCCCCCTCCCCCATTTCTGAAGTCCCAACCCGCAATGTCTACTTTCCTGCTCCTCTGATGCTGCCTGACCCGCTGTGCTTCTCCAGCTCCACACTGTGTTATCTCTGACTCCAGCATCAGCAGTTCTTACTATCTCTGAGTGAGGTATTCATATATGTAGCTTCCAATATACATGACTGCACCACACAGCAGTGACAGCTGACATGTCAATGCCCCTACCAATGAAAGTCCACATGTCAAGCAATCAGCCTTCTCCTCTCATGCAGTATGAATGTTATTATGTCAGTGTTTCTTCCAAATTGTCCTGATGAGTGCAAGATGAAAAGCTTTGACAAAATGTATCTTTTCTCTCCAGCAATATATTTTGAAGTTTCGTCCACGTTTGAGCTCTCTGGAATTTTCTCTCCCTTTTTCCCATGCACAGATTGTTGGCTGTTTTCAGGGTCTGGCTATTTTCACTCTCTGCTGCTGTTGGTATTTACAGTTTTTATTTGTCAACTCTGCATCTCAACCAATCAAAAATCTGTTGGCAGGCAGAATATCCTTAACTTGAGAAATGTATTGGTGCCATTCAGTCTCTACTACCCTCGTTTTGTTCTCAAAAGCAATACTGTATTGCACAGTTTAGCAACATAGGACACTTCCTTTCCTGGTTCTTCAGTTATAGCTGTCAACTTTTGTCTGTTTATGGTTTTTAAAAATTCAAAAATATGTAGTCTCTTACAAGATGAGAAAGGAAAGATGCTGGAATGGAAAAGTCTCTCACTGTTTTGTTTTTATCCAGGATCTCTAGTACCACATTGTTGTTCTGTCAACAGTGGGGATATTCAACCCAGTGGTGCATCATGCTCTCTCAGCACCAAGTTTTCACAGGTCCATTTTAAAGTGATCATGCTGTGGAATCATTGATAAATCTAAAATGAGTGAGGGCTGCTGAGATTGTGACCCAGTTTCAGGTTCCACTTGTTCCAGAGATGTATCAAAATGTCATTGACCATGTTGATTTTAAAAAAGTCTGAACTGTCGTGGGCTCTTCTACAATGGTAGTGTTTCTAATATGAGCTAGAAGGCCAGGGTTCAGGTCCCACCTGCTCCAGAGGTGTATCATGGTGTCTGTTTGAACAGGTTGATCAGAAAATATCTATTATATATATTTAGTGTGTTGTTTTCCAACCAGTTTTGAACTTGCTGCCATACATCTCCACGGCCATCACATTCAGAAATGGAACTTGAAACCTTCCAATTCAGAGATAGGGAAATTACCACTGTGTGCCACAGCACCCTTTCATATAGTGATTATTAGTGGCTGAGGTTGTCAACGCAGCCTGACCCAGAGTCCGACTCTGGAACCTTTTTGTGCTTTTCTCCACTTGGCACTTAATAAATTTGAACCGTAATTCAGGCGACTGATCTGCTGTGACTATGACCATGTCAATTCTGAGGCTAATGACTGGCTCCTGTTGAAAATGCTGAATCAGATACAACTCCTGGTTCAATTGGATCTGAACGCATTAGCTTGCTTTGTGCCACTGTAGCTTCTAGCAGCCTGAACGTTTAGTGTATCCTGTGCATCTATTTGCTTTAAAACAAATTCTACCTTCATTGCAGCTGAGGATATTCTTGTGAAAAGTGTTCTGAGTGGAGGAGAAGGAGTACGATGGAAAACTTGACTTAATTGACTGCCACACTGGGCTGATTGTTCAGCACACATGCGCTGGAATTGCAAAGTATCATAAATCAGCTGTACCCTTTCCATGAGTTCTGTGTGTATGTATAGAATTCCAGCCCCAGACAATGCAAAAACAAATCAGCGCTTGTGTTTCGACTCCTGTGGGCTAACTTTTTCCTTGAAGCAATTACAATATCGGTCTTGTAATAAGTGCAAAGGATCTGCATGTTGCAAACACCCCCACCAGCCACCCATTCCTGAGTCAAGGCTGTGTCAAACATAAGACAAAGGACTGGAGCAGCCTGTTTGGTTTTTCTAAGCTGCTCCACAAATCAACACAATCGGAGCTGATGTGTTCAAGGGTATGGGGTTATTGGAGTTGAGGCCACTTGGGACTGAATTGACAAAATATTTGTTCGCTCTGATGGTGGTCAACCTGTGGAATTTTCTGCCTGAGTCTGTGGAGACCTTGTCACTGTGTATATTCAAATAAGAGATTGCTGCCTTTTTTAGATATTAAAGGCACCATCAAGCATGGAGAGTTTTAGGTAGAGCATCCTGTCAAATAATGAAACAGGCTTGAAGGGCCTAATCTTGCTCCTGGTTTCTACAGCTGCTGGAGGGCAACAGAGGATTTATTGATCACATTTAGGATAAATACTCATGGACCAATTCAATTGAATGCTTTTTTTAAAATCAGTTTGTTCAGAGATGTTTTGACACATCGCTGGAGCAGGTGGGGCTTGAACCCAGGCCTCTGGCTCACATATAGTGACACTACCACAGTGTGCCACAAGAGCCCTCAAGTGGCTGGCTCGTGTATTGTAACTTCCACATGGAATAGCTGTCTTCAGGTCAGTGCCTTATGGCTACATCAGCAAACCATCCTATGTTTAGTGACAATGAGGTGCAGTCGCACTTTACAGTTAGCTGCAATGTTAGCTGACAGATCCATATATGACTGTATGCAAACACATAACATCCTCCTCCAAACCCTTTCCAGTAAATTCCACAAGTAAATTGCTACTCTTTCCATCTCTGGTGAATTGTAATTATCGGGGCATGTAAAGTGATTGCCATCACTGTCCCTTTTCGAAACCTAGTTGAAGAACCTTCCAGAATGCTTTAGAGACTGAAACTTATTGCTAACTGGACACCATGATGATGATCAGCTGTCCCAGAGGAGGTCCATCATTTGCATTATTTTGCTTTTGTGAGGCAGAATCAGAAATATTTCGGTACTCTCTTTCTTGAGAAATAAGTTGAAAGTTCACAATCTCCTGGGTGAATAATGGTTCCTTTCAAACATCACCGAGGTTAGGCAGAAAAATAGAGCCAAATGATTTGAAAATTAATCAAAGGCCTCTTGCTATTTTCTCTCACACTGACATGTATCGTTTTTGGCAGGGGATCACTGCCCTGGTGCCGGACCGTTATCCCTGGAACTCACAAAGTGTGGTCTGGCGTCGAACACATGTTCAGGGTTAGGTCTTTGATGCATTTCTCTGAAGTTTAATTCATTACTGCCTCGGAAGTGGGTAAACTGAGGTGGACTGAAAACAGCAATTGTTCATTTGGCACAAAAACTCTGAGCTATGTAGAGGAAAATGTTTGACCAGTGAATGGAATGACTGAGATGCTGTTTGTTGATTCTTGAGTTCCTGTAGAGGAAGCTGGTATTCCTATGTTACGGTGAGTACATAGAACATCAATGTGAACAGCAATGGAACCTGTCCCTGGCTTTATTTTCAATAGTTCCATTCATCAGGAGCTTTAGGATGTCGGTTCTCAGACTGGAACCTGCTGTGGACCCACACTGCAGATGCTCTAGCGTCTCGACCATGCGCGCTCTTCTGATGTGATGTTGGCCAAAAATAGCACAAGGACATTTTTTTCTTGTGCTACCTAATGTGTAAGCGCCTCTATGTCAAGAATCTAAAGTATGTGGGAGAAACTGTGATGGGCGGTGCCAACTTTTAGAACTCTACATACTTTTGAGATGCTGGAATTTTAGGTAGAACCTGTGTTATTATTCATGTGTAATCCGGAATGTGGACAAATGTATTTCAATGTGCTGCTTACTCCCTCTGATCCACCTTGATCTGTGTTGTTCAATCCAGCCCTCACTAGGGCATTGTTTCCTAAACCTTTTTCCAACTCTGATGCTTGGAAACTATCATGACCTCTAAGTGAGAACTCTGGGAGCGAGGGCCTGTTGGAATAGGGGCACAGCTGTGATTTGGTCTAAACACCATGGCAGCCATTACCGCCATGTATTTTGTGACCACAAGATCTAGACTTATGACCCCAAAATTTAGCTCACCATCCCATTTGGGATCCTAACCCTGAAGATGGCTGAGGCTGAGCTTCCAATATGGGGCTATTTCCTTTAGATCTGGGAAAGATATATCAAAACATATCATGAGAGACTAGGAGGTGTAGTGGGGCACAAGATTTGGATGTTTGTGTATTCGCACCATTGGAAGCTAGGACTATTATTGAAACCAACCAGAAAGCTGTCAGGTGACTCTACCTTGAGCAGACTGGAGGCCAAAAATGAGGCAGTGATGCATCCATTGTCCAGAGTCTTGGTCAGACCCCACCTGCAGTAACTGTGTTCCTGTTGAGCACGTCTATCTTAGGAAGGAGAGGTCAGCAATGTTCTGTCTGAAGTGTTCAGTCACATGACTGCTCAGTGTCCACACACTCTGATTTTAGCTTATGGACTCATTGACTTCTGGCTCTGGAAGCCACTCAGCCCCTGCACAGGACTTTGGAAGTCTGCAAAGCAGCAAGAAAAATTAAAGAACGTGGGCTATGATGATTGTTCAGAATGATACCAGTGTTTATAGGGTTAAATTCTGAGAACATGTGTGAACTCAGTTCCTTTGAGCCTTGAATATTTGAGAGATGATCAAATCAAGGTGTTTTAAAATAATAAAGGAATTCAAAAGGGTCGGGAAGGTAATTTCTTGTGGTCAGGGAATCCAGAACAAGGCAGCAGCCCTTTCAAATTTATAGCCTTGTTGTTCATGAGTACAATCATGCAAAACTTCGCCACACAAAGGGGAAATCTGGATCTTCTCCCCTTCCTCTAAAGACTGTGGATGCTGGGGCAGGGGGGGCGGAAATCGATTGGTACTTTCAACACTGAGATTAGATTTTGCTGAGTGAAGTGTATCCATTGAGATGGAACAATTCAATTTAAATAGGGTACAGATTATTTTGGACAGGAGGTCAAACTCCTCTGATAATCAAAACCAAAACACCCAGAGAAGCTCACCTCACCTCGCAATCTGTTAAGGGAAAAGTGAAAAGTGGTGTAATCTCCCTCTTACCTCCCAATCTGCTATAAAGGGAAGGTGAAATAAAGTGAACTCCTGACAGTCATTCTACAATCAACAAGTAACAATTTAGTTATCTAACTCTAAAAGTGATCAAATTAACAGGAATACTAATAAACCAAACAATTCCCCCCTAACAACTAACTACTCCTGAATAAAACAAAATTCTAATGGTATGCTGTAGCAACAAATACAAGTCCCACTTATATAAACCAAAGTAATAGGAAAATTAAATTAAATCTCTCAAAACCACAGTCAGGATGAGTCTTCCAGAATATTCTGTGCCTTTTCCGCTATTCTTCAATCAGGAATTCTTTCTTTGTCACATCCTTGTGACAGGAATATTAGGCAAGAGTGCTGTGGTACCTTTTGTAGACTGTGCTTAATCAGAGATCTTACTCTTCCGATGGCAGTTCGCTGTCACACTGATTTTCAAAAACCCTCTTGTATACCCTTTGACCTGTCAAGTTTTTTTATTATAGAATTGATAACCTAGGACCTATCCTATCAGATTTAAGTTCAGTTGGGTTTTCAGTTTCTAAGTGTTTGGTTTAAATTTAATGGGCTGATATTCAAGCTGGTTGCCTTAACATCAAAACGAGCGTAGGTTGCCAACTACACAGCCTATTGATACACATGTTTCAATTTCAGAGGTCGTCTATGCATCTGCAGCTGCTTATAGACTTTTTTTTTAAATCTCCAAGCTTAGAAAAGCACATCATCTCTTAAAGGGACCACACATTTTTTCCCTCCACCCCACCCCCATCAAACAAATTTTAACATCCTGCTTCCAATTCACAAGTACTGTACCCAACTTCGCAACAAGATCAATCATGATTTAATTGTGGGCTGGATATTCTCCTAATTTTCTGTCTGTTTCTGGTCTGAGCCTTCATGTTGTGCCAATCCCAGTGCTTTGTTGATTGTTGTGCTGTAAACATTGACGTGCTAAGCAGTTTTTTGGGCTGAATATATCACACTGCCATGAATTAATCACAGGAGATTTAGGCAGCTCCTGAATTGGCAGAGGCATTGTAAATGATCCAACATTTTCAGTCCAGGTCTGTTTGCTGTTTTACAGGCCTGAGCTAGGGGTTTACGTGGCTGCATTAGGAGCTGCTGAGAATGCTGCAGATACCACCCTGCAGTTAATTTTCTAATAGTGTAATGTATTGGCTTAAAGCTGCTCTTGTGTGCATCATTTTAATTCAGCATGTATTTTACTGGACTTGCCATGTAAATACAGTAGCTACAGGAACAGGTCAGATACGATGAATCGAGCAGGGAGTAACCCACCTCCTGAATCCCCACAGCCTGTCTACCATCTACAAGGTACAAGTTGGGGGGGTATTCCATTACACCCCTACTTACCTGGCTGGGTGCAGCTCCAACAGCATTCAGGCTTGACATTGTCCCAGGACAAAGCAGCCTACTTGATTGGCTCCACATCCACAAATATCCATTCTTTCCATAACTGAGACACAGTAGCAGCAGTGCGTGCTATCGACAAGATACACTGCAGAAATTCACCAAGGCTCCTGAGACAGCTTCTTCCAAACCCACAACCACATCCCTCCTTCTAAAAGAATAAGGGCAGCTGATAAATAGGAATACCATCACCTGCGACTACCCCTCCTGCAAGTTACTCACCATCCTGACTTTGAAATATATCGTTGTTTCTTCAGCGTCCCTGAGCCAAAATCCTGGAATTCCCTCCCTAAGGCCACTGTGGGTCTACCTACAGCAAATGGACTGTAGCAGTTCAAGAAGACAACTCACTACCACTTTCCAAAGGACAAGTAAGGATGCGCAAGAAATGCTGGTCCAGTCAAGAATGCTCTCATCCCATTAATGAATAAAATGAGTGATGCTGTCAGGAGTTCTCAACTCCTGGTTAGGGCCACCAATTGAGGTTGTGCGCATGCACACAGCCCTGCAGGGATCTGAGAGAGAGTTGACTGGATAGGATTGTAAAATCTAGAAGTTCTTAGCCTCTGGGCAGCTCGTAGATGGCGGAGTTTGACATAGTCATTTCACACTTGGAATAGGAACAGGAGCATGTTTCTTCACGACTGAGCAGTCCTCTTCAGGATCCACTCTGTTCACCCTCCCCATACAGGGAAGGGGCTAGAAAAGGTGCCCTAAAAATAATTTGTTTCCTCACCAACCCAGCTGGAAATCTGCATCCAGTGGGCTCATCTACATGTAGTCTGAAAACCAAGGTCAAGCTCAATCCAAGAACCTGGAATATATGAACGCTCATGGACAATGAACAAAACAAGCGTCTGGAATGAAGAGTTGTCCTTTGTTGACTGTGAATTCAGGCAATTCAATAGTGGTATTGCTGTCCTGCAGGAGACTCGGAGCAGGTGAAAGACAACTGAGGGAAGTAACTGGTGGTTACATCTCCTACTGGAGAGGAAAACCCAAGGATCAACCCAGAACATGTGGAATTGGATTCACTATAATGAACAAACTTACTAACCAACTCTTGGAGCTCCCTGTTAGCATCAATGATTGCCTCATGACTCTCCATCTATAATTTGCCAAGAACCGGCAGGCAATGGCCATGAGTACTGTGTTCCAACCCTTGATGCTACAGATGAGTCCAAAAAAGGCTTCTACTCCACCTTGAACACTATACTCATCAACATCCCTAAGGAAGGTAAAATTAAAAACCAAAAGAACTGCGGATGCTGTAAATCAGGAACAAAACCAAAGTTGCTGGAAAAGCTCAGCAGGTCTGGCAGCATCTGTGGAGGAGAAAACAGAGTTAACATTTCGGGTCTGGTGACCCTTCCTCAGAACCCTCAGAGGTAAACACTCAGAAGGTAAAATTATCCTCCTTGCAGACTTCAACACCAGGGTTTGAAATGATGCCCAACTCTGGAATGGAAGAAATCAATAATTTCAACTCCAATGGGATTTTCCTGCTCACCAAATGGTCATCACCAACACCATTCTGCCAAAAAGACATGTTCAAGAAGACTTATCTGCTGGATAGACCACTGGCTCATCTACTCCTCAATGTCTATCAAGTATCACCCGTGCAGCTAAAGATGAAGAAACAGTTCTGAATAACACCCAATACTGAGCAGCTTCAAGGGCCAAGCAGACCAGCAAACTTCCAACAGTGTCTTCAACAGACTTTCCAAAGAGTTAATTTTAATGGAGTGGAGGAAATCTGAAAAGAGCTGAAGCCAGCCATCATCTCTGTGAAGAAACCATTGGCTCTAAGACCAAGAAACACCAAGACTGGTTTGAGAATAACCACATCATGCGAGACCTCATCAACAGGAAGAGGAAAGCTCTCTGAGCCTGGCAAAACAACATCATCAGCGGGGCAAAGAGGAGAACTCATCAAACTGCAAAGGTGGAGGTTACAAAGAAGAACAAGGGAAATCAAGAACCTATGGTGGAATTGCAGCTCTTTAGCTTTCTCAGTCCTGGCTGCAAGCACAGTACCCAGGGCTTTTTCAGTGCCACCACAGCAATGTGTGGCCTCAACACCCTTGGCCTCAAACTGGTGCAAAATAAGGATGGCACCCATTTCAAGAGACTGAGCAAACATTAGTCTCTGGACACATCACTTCAAAGAAGTTCTAAACTGTGATACAAGTGTTGACAACATGTGGTTAGGTGGACTGGCAATGGGGAAATGCAGGATTATGGGTCTGGGTGGGATGCTCTTCAGAGGCTTGGTACGGACTCAGTGGTCTGAATGGCCTCTTTCTGCACTGTAAGGATTCTATGATTCTATGGCATGTTTGAGGGAATGCCCCATCAAAAATGATCTTGGATTCTCACCTTGGCAGGAGTTGAAGCCTCCATTAGAGACATGTAGGAGTGAATAATAAAGTGGAGATTTTCAAACCTGGAGGAGCACAGCTTATCTATCATCTCCAACTGTTCCTGAAAATGTGGGAGAAAGAAGAAATCCCTGCCAATCTCAGATGCTGCCATTGGCCCCATCTTCAACAAAGGAGACAAAGTGGACTGTGGGAACTACCAAGGGACCTCCTTACTCTTCTTCACTTGAAAGATCATCACTCAAATCCTTGCTAGGCACCTCCTCCCAGTCTTGGAGGAAATCCTTCCTGAACGTCAGTGCGGCTTCCAAATAAACCGTGGAACTATGGACATGTTTTCACTGCTCAGCAACTCAAAGAGAAATGCCAAGAACAACAGCAATCCCTCTACATGGCCTTCATCGACCTGACCTAGGCTTTTAACTGACTCAATCAGGAAGTGCCATGGAAGATCCTGTCAAAGGCTAGCTGTCCAGTGAAATTCATCAAAATTCTCTGTCTCCACCACGACAAGCTGTCGGTGAAGGTACTCGCTGATGGTAATATGACAGAACATCTTTTGAGTTCAGCAGGGATGTGTCATTGCCTCCACCCGTTTTCTCCACCATCATCGCCACCATCCTCCTCCTTGTCAAAAACAAGCTTTGCAGTGGACATTGTTTATAGAATGGACAGAAAATATTTCAATCTCAATCAGTTAAAATCCAAGAAGAAAATGACACAACTTCGACTGTAGAACTTTAGTCTGTGGATGACAATGTTATCTCTGCTCTCTCTGAAGAGAATTTTCAAGCCTCGCTTAATGCCATGTCAGCAGAATGGGTGACAGTCTTCCACTGCTTCATTTCTTAGGACAGTGCTCCTGACTAATCAGAGTCCACCTGCCTGGGTTAAAATTTAAACAAATTAAACAAGGCAGTTTAACTGTGAATCATCATTTAACAAGTGTATTCTACATGTCAGCATCTTCACTAATCCAAATCCACTTGTGAACCACTCAGCACTCTCCTCTCATGCACTGTACGTTTTGGTTTCCCCTTGAATTGGCATTCCTGCAAATTGTCCTGAAGGGTGCAAAATGAAAATCTTTGACAAAATGTATCTTTTCAGCAACACTCAAAGTATTAATTGCTTAAACTTGGAAGCATGGAAAACTGAGGAGGATTAGTGTAGAACTTCAAAACTACATTGACAAGTTAGTTGAGTAAGTGATTGTTAAAAATTGATGTGATTCAATTTTGATAGGAAGAACATAGAATATAAAATAAGGGGAACAACTCAAAAACTGGTGCAGGAGCAGAAGGCTCTGAGTGCATATATCCATATGTCATTGCAGATGGCAGGACAGATGTAGAGAATGTTCCTTGTAGCATGCAACATCTAGGCTTTATCAATAGGGGCAGTAAAGTCACTGTAGTCCTTCCATTATCATAGGGCTGATCCCTCAGGGAAAGACAACTGGCGGTGGTTTAACCGAGAGGTCACTATACCTCAGGTGAAGGGGGAGGTTGAGAAGGAGAGTCCAACATGATAACCATAGCCAGTAAAGGAATTGAACCCACGCTATTGGCATCACTCTGTAATGCAAACCAGCCACTTGAGCAAACTAACCTGTATAGGGGCATATTTTATTTCAAAAATATATTCTATTCATAAATTTTTATCCCTACTTGCTAGAGTGGTTCGATTCTGTACACAGTCTTTTACACACAGAGAACAAACAAACCCTAGGCATTTCTTTCTTGTACAAGACTATGTTTATATATATTTTGAGGCATTGGGGTGGTCCAATAACTGAACAGACTCCCAATTAACTTTTGGCTGAAAGACCTTGGACAGTGGTCTTTCCCCACTGTCTTGGTGGTAGCTGCCTCAAGCTTTAGTGTGTCCCTTGGCATGTAGTCCTGGACCTTGGATGGTGCCAATCTGCTACACTCGGACGAGATCAACTCCTTGCTCTGGAAGACTAAGTTTCAGGCAGCTCAAAGAGCAAAATTTACCGAGTTGATGGTCCTCTAGGCGCTGTCGATGTTTGTCTCAGTGTGCATCCTGGGGAACAGACCATAGAGCACAGAGTCCTGCATCACGGAATGGCTCAGGATGAACATCAACAAAAACCATTGCATCTTTCTCCAGACTTCCTTTGCAAAGGCACATTTCACAACTGCTTTGAGGGTCACGTGCCATGGTGCAAAGAGTCTGGATATACAAGAAGGATCTCACAAGTAGTGCCCTTCTCAACACCAGCTAAGCGATGCCTTGTGTTTGGAAGGTTCTGGTGATGAGACATTCTGTCAAATAACTTTGCCAGTCTCCTCAGGGTCCACCCTCTCCTTTTCCCTCAGGGTTTCGAGGACACTACATGCTGACCACTTCCTGATGGACTTGTGGTCAAAGGTGTTTTCCATTGCAGATTTCTCCACAAAGGACAGGTGATACAGAATGGCCCAATTAATTGGAATGTTCCATGTCAACAAGGACAGGCCCATCCTTCATAACACCGGGGACAGGGAGAACCTCAGTATGTTCTGACACTTAGTGTTTGTGTACTGAGGGTCTGTGCACAGCTTAAAGCACACAAAGGTGGCCATCAGAATGAGAGTGGCATTGGGTACGTTCTCCTACTCCACCTTGTACAGACCTTTTATACATGGTGTCCCTGGGGGCATGGGTCATCTTAATCTTCAGATGAAATGAAGGGTGACATGGGTGACTGCACCAGTGCAGTTTGGGGATGTTTCACATACTGTAGAGTATCTCACAGCTGATGATAAGGTTCTTAACCTACAATGGAGAGGGAGTGGTACTCGCAGAAGCACAGTTGGCTTCATCTTGGTAATGCACTCGTGCCAAGTTTTTTGCATGTCCTGGCCCCTCTGGACCATAATCCTAGCACCTTCAGGTAATCTGCCCTGATGGCAAAGGGGTAAGGATCGTTTGGCCCAGTTCCCAAAGAACATGGCCTTGCTTTTGCCTCCATTTACCTTGGTTCCTGAGGCCAGTTTGAACTTGTTGCGAGTGCTCATTTAGCCTGCGCGCTGACAGCGGACCCGAACAGAAGACGGTGATGCATGGAATAGTCAGCCCTCTCACGCTCGCATCCTTTGTTAAATTTTAACAAAACTCTGGTTCAGCCTCAACTTGGGCATTGTGTCTTGTTCCAAGCAACACACTCTTGGACAGATGTGAAGACATTGACTGCAGAAGGATTCCGGTAAATATTTCCACAGATGACAACTTCAGTAGATCGATTGAAGAAGTTAAGACCATTTTCTGAGGAAAGGGGATGATTGACAGGACATTTGATCAAGGTTTACAAAGTCGTAAGAGGTCTAGACAGAGTACGTTGAGAGAAACCATTCCCATTGGTGGTAGAATTGAGAAGCAGAGGACACAGATTTAAAGTGATTGGTGCTATGAGACAAAAAGCAATGTGTTGTTTTAATTTGGAATGCACTACTGGAACGTGCGCTGGAGGCAGATTAATCCAATGGAGGTTTTTAAAAGGGGATTGAATCATGATCTGAAAAAGAAGAATTTTCAGGGTAACATAGAGCAGTTGGTGATTGGTACTGATTGAGGTCTCCTGCAGAGAGACAGCTCAGACAGGATGGGTCAGATACTAAACAGCCTCCTTCTGTACTGCAAACTTTCTACAGTTCTAGGAATCCAAATTGTGTTTACTGACTTACATTGGCTGCCAGCCCAGCAGAACCTCAGATGTAAACATCTCTTCTGCATGTTCTTAAGTTGCTTTGTGGTGTAAACTCTACCAATCCGTGATTTTTTTTGCCATCATTCTATAAACTCCCTTCCTCCGACTCTGGGATCTGTGCAACCCCTTCCATTTATCTCCAATCCCTAAAATGTTGTGGAATCTTGGACAGTCAAAATTTACAGGACTGATATTAATAATTTGTCGGACAAGGATACCAAGGATTTGGGAAGCCAAGACTGGTAAATGATGTTGTCGTGTCGGTCCTGAAGCGCCTTGCAGTGAAATTCCCTTTTTTTAAAAACTCTCCACACTGGGCTGTGAGCATGCCATTGTTGGGTAATAAAGTCTAAAGTCTTGCACAAATCAGATTTAATTGTAGATGGCATGAAATTGAAATCTGCAGTTTAAATTCTATTGCTGTGAACTTTGGGCAAGATTATAACAATGCTTCTAGTGAAAGAATAACTTGATTAAGAAGCAGCTGAAACTGATCAGTAACCGACACATTGCAACTTAGCACTTGGGTGTGACTTCCAGTGCAGTTAAATGGTCAGGGGAGGAGGGGAAAGCAGTGTTCTGCAGCGACTCTTGTAGCACAGTGGTCGTGTCCCTACCTTTTTGGGCAAAAAGGCCTGAGTTCCAGTTCCATCTGTTATGGAACAGGCCAGACCCCCTCAAAATATTTTACGGCAGATGTGAAGGGGGTGTTCCAGGTGTGATGGTCAAACCACTCGACTTTAAGCAAAACAAAATTTATTTAAACACTACAGTTGAAACACGAATGAAAGAAAGCTGGAATTTACAGTAACTTAATTTAGGAAAACCTAACCGACCCAATACAGCAACATAACTAATTAATTGTTCCAATATAGTAATATCCCATAAACACACCGCTTGGCCAGAAAAGTACATTCAAACACAGATTCTTACAGGCAGGAGGGAACAACGTCCAGAGAGAGAGTCCAGAAAAAGTCCAAGAAGTCATTTACTGAAGCTTGCAACACTTCTGGTACTCAAAACATCTGCTGACTGCTACAGCTTAATATAAAAACTAGAAAAAAACCTGAACGGGGAAAACTGGCCCATCCCTTTCCATTGCTAACTCCCTAGATTCTTCAGTACCTCTGCCTTTATAACTTCCCTTCAAAAAAAAACCAAGGACAAAATAACCTTTAAAGTGACAACATCGTCACACACCTCCCAGCGGTCAGAGCATCTCTGGAAGGTTGATTTGAAAAATACAATATCAAAGGGGTGTTCTGTTGCTTTTTCCTTTATTTTTCTGTCTCAGGAATTGATTGTTAGAGGAGAAGCTGCTAGTTACTTGGTGAGGATCTGATAAGTGGCTAAGGTTTACTTGTTTCCTAAGGTTCAACACAGTTTAGCAACTGATGGTAAAGTTTATGAAACATATTGGAGCATAACTACAAATGCAAATAATATAGAATAATTAAGTAGTTAGTTTGAACATATTAAGGATGGCAGAACAGATAACATGTCACAGTTGCTGGATGTGGGATTCCTGGATACCAGTTTGGTCCAGAACAGACGTGAACTTCAAACACTTTTTTTTGCGGTTGAACAGCTTCAGCTCAGACTTTGAGCTGGAGGCTGAACGACAGAAAACTGCAATATGCCAAAGAGGGGGCTAGTTACCTGAATGCTTAGTAAGGGAGTCAGTCACACAACTCTGTGTTAGCTTGGCTGATATTGTCAGTGTTCAGGGACAGGAGGGTGTGATTGTAGGGACCTGGGGCAGTAGCCATAGCAATATTCTAACATTTTTTTAGGTTCCTTAGCTTGTCTGGATGAAAGTGAGGGTTGGGGGAAGGGAATGGGTGTGAACCAACTGATTACTGAAAGCCACTTAAGAGATGGGAGTAAGAAGGAATGTACTGGTAGTAAGGGAAATTGTCCATTTTGGCAGGAAAAATAAAAAAAACTATCTAAATGGTGAAAGATTGCAGAGCTCTGAGGTACAGAGAGATTTTGGTGTCCTCATGCACGAATCACAAGTTTAGTATCTAGGCACAGCAAGTAATTAGGAAAGCTAATGGTTTTATTAATCATGAGGAGAATTGAATATGAAACTAGGGAGATTATGTTTGCTATCTACGGCACTGGTGAGACAGCATTTGTTGTTTTGTGTACATATTGGTCACCTTATTTAGACAAGAACGTAAATGCTTTGAAAGCAATTTAAAGAAGGTTTATTAGACTAGTACCTTTAAATGGGTTGGTTGTCATGTAAGGAAAAATTGAACAGACTAGGCTTGTATCTGCTGGACTTCAGAATAGTAAGAGGTGACTTAATTGAAACCTATAAGATCCTGAGGGATTTTGAAGGATGGAAAGGATGTTTCTTATGGAAGAACCTAGAACAACGAGTCCATCTTAAAAATTAGGAGTTTTACATCTAAAGCAAAGATGAGGCAAACATTTTTTTGGAGGTGGAAGGAGGGTCCTTGAATAGTTTTAAGGCAAAGGTGGATAGATTTCTGTTAAGCAAGGTGGTGGGAAGGCTAACAGGAGCAGGCTGGAATGTGGATTTGAGGTTACAATCAGTTCAGCCATGATTTTATTGAATGGGGGAGCAGGTTTGAGGGCTGAATGGCCTGTTCCTGTAACACATTCATATGTTCATGTGTACCCGGTTTAAAACTCACCTTTTTCATAAACCTTTATAATTGCCTTATCTAATATCTTTGGTTTATTGTCTTGGTGAGGTTTTCCTGGATGAAAAATGTTCTATTTATGTAAGAGTTATTGTGGAGTTTTGTGGAGTTATTGTGTGAGTTTTGGAGGAAAGGAGTAAGGAATGCTCACTTGGAAGCAACATTCAATAAGAACGAGGGAAGAAAGAGAAAACAAAACATTTTCAGGATCTTCAGATCTGGAGTTGGAGCGTCAACTCCATCCGTTCAGTAAGACCTGCAGAATACGTTACTGAATAATCCAAATAGAACAATGAGGTGGAGCAAGAACCCCCAGCATGTTGCTTGATGAGAGTAATCTACAATGGAAGTAACACATGTTGGTGTCTGACCTTAGCTGAACCTCGAACGTGGATGAAAAACTACTTTTGACAGCCTGAGCCTGGGGAATGTAACTAATTGATTTCTGCAGCTGATAAACAAGCTTCAGGTCTTGGGTCTGGCTCGGGAACCGTGGAGTGAGGAGGAAGTGATGTGGCTAGTGGCAGTTCCATGCTTTTTTTCATCCCAAGATAACTGTGGGGGAGAGAGTGGAGTGTTGCCTCTGAGTTGACTGAAAAAGATTTAAAATCCAATAAATCATCCAAGTTTCTTTAAAGAATCTATGCTGCTTTTGCAACATCCAACCTTTTTGAATAAATGCTTCCTCTGGCTGTTCTTCTGTACTGGGATTATCAAAGCCTTTTGTTTTTTTTTTAAAATTTCCAGTGTTAATTTTGACCCTCAGAAATCGATTCTGCCCCTCTATCTGGATACTGCTGGAGGCTCAACCTCAGTGTTGTAATGCACTCATGTCCCTGTTTTCCCCCCTCCTCCCCCAGCATGCCCTATCCCTTCCCTAATACTGCCTACTTCAATCTCTACAGCATCACCCAAACCTCAACTCTCTTGCTGTGGGGTTGGTCATCTGTAACTTTGGTAATCTGCACTTATCTGTTTTCAGTGCTTCCCTGAGAAAACTCCTATCATTACCCCTTCATTAATCTTAACTCATCCAAAACTGCCCATTTCAAAACTTGCACCGAATCCTGTTTACCCATCATCTCTATGCTTGCTGGCCTAAATTAGTCCCAAATCCTGTAATATTTCAAATTTATAATTTTCATTCTCGTTTTAAAATAAAGGGTAGTGATCGTTATTTGTAAATTTTGGCTCTAACGTGGTCAAAACCACATAGCTTTAAGTCTGATTTGCATCCGTATAATGTGTGGGTTAAGAATTGAAGGACTTAGGTTCATTTTGAGTTTTAAGAGTCTGGAAATATGTTTATGTGCATTTAAGTGAGTATGTGCTTTTTCAAAAAAAAACCTTGAGGTGAATCATAAATGTGCAGAAGGGAAAAAAGTTTGGCTGTTGCCCCAACAAGGTGTCCTACAACACAAGACAGAAACTAGTTTCCTTTTTCAGAAAGAGAGACAGAACCATCCGGAAGGTAAATATTGTACAGGTTTCTTTCAGATTTCAGCATGCCATTTGGGAAGAAAAAGTCCTTTAGCCTAGCAGTAACTTTAGCAGTCTCCAGAACAGTCAGGCAGATGAGAAAAAAAGACTTGAGTGGTTTAATGTTAGTAGGTGAAAGTTCAAAAAGCAGAAGGTCATGGAAGAGGAGTTTAAAGCATTCTTGTTGAGAAATGGGTGAGCTATCTTAGCAGTTTGTTTATAGGTCTCATGAAGAGATACTAACTGAAGAGGCTAGCATTGAGTGAATGCAGAGGTTTATAAAGTACAGCTGTGCGAACTGAAGGAAGAAGTGAAATGGAAACAGCATGACCATTTGCTGAGGATTGACTATCTGTGAGGTTGTTGTGAGGATAAGTGGGCTGAGTCTATGTCTGATATTTATAATGAGACCATTTTAAATGATTCTTGTGTAGTGTACTGTTTCTCTTTTTTTGTATGTAATTAACTTTGTTGCTTGGTCAAAAAAAAGGCAGCTTTTTGTGAATGTGTTCAGTGACCGACTACCAAAATAAACAAATGGGAAATTAAAACTTTGAATGCAGATTTCAGTCTGGAGTCTGCCTTGTCTGGTAATAACGTAAGCTGGGATCATTCTAGTTTTCAAATGTCTGTGAGACCTTGCTGCTTTCTATATCTATATCCTTCAGTCACACATCCATTTGATCTCTCCACAGCTTCAGTTCCAGCTTCTAATGCATCCCCTGTTGTTTGATCATCAACAGCTTTGACTTGTCCTGTCAAGGCAAGGGCTTCACTAATTCAGCTGCAGCTTTGGTAGCTGCAGTAATATGTACACCTGGACAAGGAGTGCAAAATCTAACCTTACTAGTTTCTAGATTGTTGCAGCCAATTGCGAATTCTTACAATACTCCTGGTGGACAAAGCCTATTGTAGGGGAGTTTCTTGCTGCTTTGATCATGAGCACACTCAGTTGAGTGGTGGAGGGTTTGATCCAAGTAGCAGTTCTAGCCATTTCTAATGTGAGAACTGAAGTAACATTTGGTATCATTCCTGTCCTCATAAGTTTCGAATCTGCATCTCACAGAAGAAAATCATCACCATGGACCAGAGAGCATGTTAATGAGTTAGCAGTTGCAAGTTAATATCAGTTCTTTATTGCTGTTCAGACATGGCAAGAGTAGATTAGGTGATGGTAGTCGAGAGTCTTCCCCCTTGGTTTGGTACAGTCCTTGTGATTGAAGATGTTTCCGTGGTGATGGTTAGGGATCCCAGGATGTTGAGATTGCAATGATCTATATCCACATCTGGATGAGAGATGACTTGGAAGAAAACTGCAATGTGGTAACATTCCCATGACGTTGCTGCTGTGGTCTATCTGAGTGTGCTCAGGGAGGTGCTGTCAAAATTGTTCTGTCTAATCATTTCCATTAGCAACTAATGCTTATATAACATTGTTAATGCAGTGAAACATGCCAACACAAGTCTCGGGAGCATAACTAAATAACCATGTTTGCCGGAGCTAATTCAAAGTGATGGGTCTTGAGGAGCATCTTAAATAGTGGGTGAGGGGAGAGATGGAGAGGTTTAAGGAGAGAATTCCTAAAGTTGGGACTCTGACAAATGAAGGCACTGCTGCCAACACTGCAGTGAATAAACTTATACTTGGATTTAATTAACATTGTCACTTGAGCCTAGGTACAGTGAAAAGTGTATAATGTTGCCACATTCCAGCACCATCTTGGATGACAGAATAACTAACTGAATAATTTGTACGTGTGGTAAAATACTGAATAAATTAATATTCACTGACTGAACACATTACTAAGAAGGTGATTTGTTTCTGATGGTTTTCTTTTTAAGAGACCAGAACTGGATAAGTACAGGCATCCACCCAGAGTTGCAGTAAAATTGCGTTTTTGATTTTCCTAGCTGTGAGTGGCCTGTTTGCTTCCTGTGCGCTTCATTGTAATGCTGCATGCCTGTGCAACCTAGAGATGATTGGTAGTTGGGTGGAAGGAGATTAGAGTTCTTCTCATAAGGTCTTACGTTTTGAGAATTCTCTTCCCCAGGGTGTGTGGAGACAGGAGTCTATCAATAATTTTCAGGTAGAGATAGATTATTGGGAGTCAGAGGTTTTGGGGTGCGAAATAGGTGTGAATGTGGAATTCCAGCCACAGCCAGATCATCCTTGAAGGTATTGAATGATGTAACAGCATGGTGGGACCAAATGACAACTTCCTGCTCGCAGTTTGTGTTCACATAAGGAGGGGGCAAGGCCATGGAGGGATTCGAAAATGAAGAGGTGAATTTTAAAACTGAGACATTGGCTGATCTTAGTGACTGGTACAGTAGTGAGCACAGGAGGACTGGGTGAAGGGGACAAGAGGTGAGCTAGGATACAGGTGGCTGATTTTTCAGATGAGCTAAAGATTAGAGGGTAGAAGATGTGGCCTCCCCTCCCCCGTGTAATGAAATGTCAGGTTGTTCATTTCTGTTGATTTCAGAACCTCTTGTAATTCTTGGTAGGGGTAAAATGGATAGTTCCCAAATCGCACTTAAACCAAATAGTGCAATTGACACCGCTTTGACCTGCATCACTCGAATATATTTGTGCTCAACTGAAAAAATGGCCCTGGAAACTCTTGACCTGCTGGCTGCCCTTTCATCTAGAGTTTCTAAAGTTACCAACAAAACATTCCTTTAGAACCCTTTGGCACAAGGAGCAGACGGTTTGTAAAAACGTTCTCCATTATATACATTCCTACAGCCTCAGTGAGCCCACAGCACGATATGTTTTTATAGAACAGTGCACACAAACCTCAAGAACATTGGACAGAACTGGAAAAAATTAAAAGCTTTCCAATTCTGCGTTGGCAGAATTTAAACATCGACAAATGGCAACTCCATGAAATCTGCCCCTGCAGCCCCTGTTCCTGCAGAATCCCTCCCACCATTGCTATTTTCGAGAACAAAAAATTTCTCCCTGCCAGCAACAGCTTGCATTCATAAACTGCTTTTAGTTCTTCCCTGATGGTCCTGGTTTCTGTGGGATGGGTGTGTTTGCGGAACTGGCTGCTGTGGGCATTGACTCCTAGAATCTTACAGAGGCACAAGGCAGCCATATATATGCCTATGCCCCTTTCTAAACCTGCCCTGTTTAATTCCTTGGATAAAAACAGTGCTGGAGAAACTCCGCAGTTCTGGCAGCATCTGTGGAGAGAGAAATAGTTAACTGCTTTTCAGAAGATGGTCTGAAGAAGAGTCATATTAGACTCAACGTTAATTCTCGTCCTTTCTTTCGTCCTTTCTTTCTTTCTTCCTTTCTTTCTCTCTCTCTCTCTCTATCTACAGATACTGCCAGACTGCTGAGTTTCTACAGCATTTTGTTTTTTATTTCCGATTTCCAGCATCCATAGTATTTTGCTTTCATTTTCATTTTAAAATTCTCCTTTTCTCCACAACTCTATACATTACCTGAACAGCAAATGTAAAGTGCCTTTTTGAAAGTTCTCATGGAATCTAATTTGATGCCATACCTTTGGTTATTACTTACTAGGAAACAGTTTCTCCTGTTGAGTCTCTGTGAAATTTCTCTTTAACATTTTCCACTCTGAGGGAAACAGCCCCAGATTCTCCAATCTCTCTGTATTCACTGAAATCTCTCCCTGGCATCTTTCGTTTTGGATTCTATCCAAAGCTTTCGCATCCTTCCTAAACAGTGATGCCCAGAGTTGGACTATACATCAGGATATTTTGAGCTTGAGAAGTTGCTCTATAAATGCATATCACTTTTTTTGGGCCAGTCCTTTGACATGTTGCCACTGTCCCTTTATTAATAATGATCACTGTTGCAATATAGGACAAATATCATATTGAAGATAAATAAAACAAAGAACTGCGAAGGCTGAAGATCTGAAACAAGAATGGAAGATTGTTGGAGAAACTTAGCAGGAATGGCACGGTGGCTCAGTGGTAAGCCCTACTGCTTCACAGCGCCAGGGACCCGGATTCGATTCCAACCTCGGGTGACTGTGGGGAGTTTTTACATTCTCCCAGTGTCTGTGTGGGTTTCCACCTGATGCTCCAATTTCCTCCCACAGTCCAAAGATGTGCAGGTTAGGTGGATTGGCCGTGCTAAATTGCCCCATCGTGTACAGGGATGTGTCAGTTAGGTGCAATAGCCATGGGAAATGCTGGGTTACAATGATAGGGGGATAGGTCTGGGAGGGATACTGTTTGGAGGGTTGGTAGGGACTCAGGGCAAAAGGTCTGTTTCCACACTGTGGGCGTTTTATGATCTATGATCTTGCAACATCTGTGGAGAGAGAGCAGAGTTACCGTTTCAGGTCCAGTGATTGACGAAAGATCACCGGACTTGAAGCTTTAACCTTGCTTTCTCTTCAGAGATGCAACCAGAACTGCTAAGTTTCTCCAGCAGGTTCTATTCGTGTTTCCTATTGAAGATTCTGGATGTCACCATCAAACAGCCTGTCTGAGGTGAGACAGTAATTCATCATCTCTGCACTCTGTATACTTCCAATGTTATCCTACCACAGGAGCACTATACATTATGTATAGTGTACTTCTGTCCTTTTGGCACTGACTCCTGAAGAATAAAATAAAACATGTATTAGAAGTAATCAGCAAATCAGGTGGCATCTGTGGAGAGAAAGCAACAGATCAGTGATCTTTCTGTCAAAACTGTGTAACCAACAGCTCCTGTGGGCGCTGCCACCTGAGGGTTTTATACGCTATACATCAGTCTGCAGTGCATCAGTCTTCCTCCCTGACATTGCGGGCCTGAGCTGGAGCTGGGATCCCAGCAGTGGCAGCTCATAATTGTAGGTAATAGGGCAATGATCCAATACTCTGCCAGTGCCATTGAGATCCCTGGCTGAGGAAGAGGCCTGGCAATATATTAGAGACAGCCTCATGATAGGAAGTCAAAAAACCAGTGCCAGCGTGTGATCCTTCTGTTTCAGAAATTAGCACAATGACAGATGCTTTGGAGCTGTTCCCCTGCACCCTGACTCCCGGAATAGTTCTGATCACTTTTGAAAAGATTTCTGTTTCAGGCTGGCAATGAATGCTGCCATCTTGTGTTGCCCTCCATCTCTTTCTCTCTGTCTGAGCAGTGCTCACCTTGCTCTATCAACTGCTTGCCATCCCTAAAAGGACAGCAAATGTGGAAATGGCTGTGATGCAGGACTCACTTCTGATTTTTAAAAACTAGGTCAGGTCCCGCAAATGGTTGCAAGAGATGATATCCCCAAATTGCAGCACTACTTCTGTACTGCACTCAGTGCTCGCCTGGATTAGGCACAGCTTTATCGGGAGAGGGGCTTGAACTCTTGGCCCTCGGACACAGGAAAGAATGCACAACCATGACTGGCACTTGCCAATGTATATTGTGTCTCACTTCACCATCAAACCAAGTGGCAAAAGCACAAATGGTGAGAATTAATCGTTGAATGATTACAGCCCACAGGAAAGCAATTTAATCTATTGTGCCATGCTGGCTTTCATCCCTACAGTGTGGAAGCAGGCCATTCAGCCCATTGAGTCCACACTGACTCACCGCATCCCTGTAAGCCTGCATTTCCCGTGGCCAATCTACTTAGCCTGCACTTCCCTGGACGCTATGGGTAATTTAGCATGGCCAATCCACCTAACCTGCACATCTTTGGACTGTGGGAGGAAATTGGAGCACCAGCTGGAAGCCCACGCAGACGTTTGGACAATGGGCAGACTTCACACAGACAGTCGCCTGAAGCTGGAATCGAACCCAAGTCCCTGGTGTGGTTAGGCAGCAGTGCTAACCACTGAGCCACCGTGCCACCCTTAAGGAGCAATTTGTGCATTGCCCCTTCCCTCCCTTTCTCCCATGTTCCTGCATCCTCCTACTTGCCAGGTATTTTGAATATCGGAAAATAAGTTATGGATCTGACAAAGGCCAATCTGCCCATCGTATCTCTGCTGGTTGAAAATGGAACATCTTAGCCTCATCCCATTTTCCAGCATTTGGTCCCTACCTTTGGAAATGATGACTCTTGGGATGCATGTCCAGACAACTTTGAAATCATGTGAGGGTTTCTCCCTCTGCTACCCTTTTGGGAAGTGAGTTCCAGACCCCAACCAGCCATTAGAGGAAAAACATCTTTACCCCTGTCCCATCTAATTCTAGACAGAGTGGGATTTGGGAGGAAATGTGAGTCCAAGGAGATATAGGGCAAGGCTATATAATGAGCTGAAGGAAAGGACAAGTGTTTTAAATTGTCTGAGCAACAGGAACAGCTGATGATCCCCTTCCTTTGAAGACCAGAATGAATAGAATGGCTTGTGTTCAGATTTTGGGGCATTTGTTTGGAACCTGGTTTAGAATATATAGCATGGGTTGGAAGGGGTTAAATCTGTCAGTTTGGTGGAGGGCATTCTGTAGCACTGGAATGCTGATTATGAAATCTTTTCCATTGTACTACTAGACTCCGGCTGACTAAATTCCTCTGGAATTACCTAATGATGTTCGGTAGGTTCAGTGGCTTCTATGGTAATCAAGCGGTGAATATATTCTGCCTGGAGGTGAAAGGGAGGATGGGCCTCCTGTTACAGTCACCATTTTTCAGCCTCAGTATATTTCTCACTTCCAAAAGCAAGAGAAGCTCTTTAAGCATGGAAGAGTTTTCTAGGAGATTCGATAGAGCAGTTCAGAATCATGAGGAGTTTTGATTGAGAAAGTAAGTAGAAACTTACTTGTTTCCAAGGGCAGGATTTAAGTAGTGTTATAGAACAGAGACAGGTAGCAGTTCAGGTACATAATTCCTCGATATTTGTGTCACAGGTAGTGTTTAGCACACTTACCTTCATCGCTCAGAGCTTTGACTATAGGAGTTGGGATGTCATGTTGAGGTTGTACAGGATGTTGATGAGGCCTCTTCTGGAGTACTGTTTGCCCTGCTATAGGAAGAATATTATTAAATTGGAGAGGGTTCAGGAAAGATTTACCAGGATGTTGCTGGGAATGGAGGGTTATAGTTATAGTTATAAGGAGAGGCTGGATAGGCCAGGATTTTTTACACTCGAGCGTATGAGGTTGAGGGGTGACCTTTATAGAAGTCTGTAAGATCATGAGGAGCATAGATAATGTGAATAGCAAGGATCTTTTCCCGAGGGTATGGGCTTTCAAGACTAGGGGACGTATTTTTAAGGTGAGAGGAGAACATTTTAGAAAGGACATGGGGGCAACTTTTTCACACACAGTGGTTCATGTGTAGAATGAACTGTCTGAGGAAATGGTGAATGGAGGTACAGTTAGAACATCTAAAAGCCATTTGGATAAGTACATGAATAGGAAAGGTTTGGAGAGATTTGGGCCAAATTCAGGCAATTGGAGACTAGTTTAAATTGGGGAAACCTGATGGGCATGGACGAGTTGGACTGAAGGTTCTGTTTCCATGCTGCATGACTCTAAGATTCTGAGTGTTACTGGCAAGACCAGCACTTACTGTCCATCCTTAATTGTCCTTGAGAAGGTGGTGGTAAGCTGCCATCTTTAAATGTAACTAGGAAGGCAATTAAGAGTGAATCTCACCGCTGATTTTTTTTTTTTTAACAATAATCTGGTAGCTTCATGGCCACAACGACTATTTAATTCCAGAATTATTGGAGGAAGAGAAAGAGTTAGAAAGACAGAAGGGTTTTGGGAGGGAATTCCTGAGCTTTGGGCTTACGTAGCTGATGGTATGTTCAGCTATTGTGAAGCAATAAAATTTGGGATGCCCAAGAGTGCAAACAAGAGAGGTTTGCAGAGATCTCAATGTCATAGGCTAGAGAAGATTTATAGAGATAGGGAGATTTGAGTTTGTGAGGGTTATTCCTTCACAGGATGAAGGTGTCACTGGCTAGGCCAGCATTTATTGTTCATCTCAGAGGAAAGTTAAGAGTCAACCACACTGTTGTGGGTCTGGAGTCAAATGTACGCCAGACCAGGTAAGGATGGCAGTTTCCTTCCCTAAAGGACGTTAGTGAACCAGATGGGTTTTTTTTTCTGACAATTGACAATGGATTCATGGTCATCATTACACTCTTCTTCCAGTTTTTGTGATTAAATTCAAATTCCACCATCTGCCATGGCAGGATTTGAACCAGTGTCCCCAAAATATTACCTGGATCTCTGGATTAACAATCTAGCAATAATACTGTGAGGCCACTGCTTCCCCATTAAACTGGTGTGAAAATACCTGTGAGACGTTTGACATTTGAGATACTCCTTATCTCTGAGCCAGTGTTAGTCACTGAGCACAGGACTGATGGATGAAAAGGAGACGAAGTGGGTGTTCCTAAGTGACGTGGGTTTTGGGCTGTGTGTAGGAATGAGTTTAATACTTAACTTTCTAGAGCCATGAATCTGAACCAGTATGTGTCAGAACAGCTGACCGTTGGCCCTCCTGAAGTGAAGTTTAGAAATTTGAACTGTGAAAGTCTTACAATTAGACTAAACATTGAAAGACAATTGCTCACTTTTGGTTTAGGAGAATCAAAAATTGATTGCTTTGGAAAAACTCATAGATTGGAAAGCTTTTAGTTTCGGTTCACAGAAGACCTGGCTGGAGTTAGATAGAAGAACAGTTTCTCCTAGAGAAAGGAGTTTGTTCATAGGAAATATGTTATTTCAGAAGTGTTTGGTTCAAACACTGAAGAGATTTTTTGAAGCTAAGAAGGTTTAAGTTCTGTTGTGGGAATAATCAAGGAAGAAACTACCAAGCTCGAAGACCATGAATTGAAGGAAACAGTTAAGTCAAAGATATAGATGTGATAAAGAAAGGAACTCTTTCTGGTATTTGACTATTGTAAAGGGAAGTTGTTGAGAATAGACTGAATTTTGTTTTGCCATGTGTTTTTGAATCTTTCGAATTGCATTATGTATAAACATCTTGGTTGGTTCTGTTTTATTTTTGTTTCTTTTGTGTAATAAATTTCTGTTTTATTGCTAAAATTAGATCTGCAGCATTGCATGCTTTTCATTCAGTGAAAGAACACCATGTTCAATCTTTTTTTTTAAAAAAAATCTATTTGAGTCTGGGATCTGACTTGTCCTGGAGTAACATCAGCTAGGATCAGAACACTATGAATGGATATGTGGTCAGAAGGTCATCTTGGGGTTAGATTCACACAAACTAGAGGGAGGAATCCAAAAGGAAACAGGAGTATCATGAAATGTTCATGCTGGATCTCCATGCTGAAGCATAAAAGCTGCGTCTGATCAGTATCTGCCATGTGCAAGTTTCACTAAATTTTCCTTCCGGGGAGATTGTGAGCTATGAACAGTTACCAGGGAATTGGAATGAAGTTTCTGATAGGGACTGAAACAAAAACTTTGGTAATAACCATAATGAACTGGAGGAAGTTTCTGTTCATCAGTCTAACATCTTGAAAGGGTAATGAGAGGAGGTAGTGAGCTGGAGCTCAGTGTCATCAGCTTACACAAGAACACTCTTGCTGTGTAATTGAAAGACATGCCCAAGGAGCAGAATCTAGGTGAGAAATAGGAAGGGGAGACCTGAGAGACACCAGAAGAAACTGTGGATGTGGGAAGGGGAAATATTGCAGATTCTGTTTAGGTGGATGAGGATGGAGCCATGTGAATGGAGTCTCACCCACTCAGCGGAGAGGCTGCACTTAAACTCAACAAATATACTGAGACCTGTTGGGTAAAGTTGACATCCGCATATTTTGAACTTGGCCATTAGCTATTGTAAGAAAGTGATTAGAATTTGTAACGAGCTGAAATTCCATCTGGATGGTTTGACAATTTGACTCAATTTTCTCACAAAAACGAATCTGGTCTCTGTCAGCTTGTATTAAAAAAAATCCTGGTTTATTAGGCTTCTGAAGTGATGATAAAAGCCATGTATTCTTACACAGTCTCATCCTACATGTGACTGCAGTCCCATACTAACACGATTAACTTTCATCTGCTCTCTGAAATGGGTCAATAGATCATTCATTTCATTTTAAAACCTCTAACAATGGATCAACAATGTGGCCCATTTTGATCTTCACAGTGCGATTGGGTTAGAAATGCTGATCATGCAAAGCCACGTCAAATCCTGAGAATGAATTAAATATTAAGAAAACAACTGTGAAGCCCAAGTCCGGTCCAATTTGCTTCAAAAATGATACATGCCTTTCTTCAATTCAGAAGGGTTCTGTGGGTGTCATGATGCTGATACATTTAGGTAGGATTTTTGAATCATATCTGTGCTGTCCAGCCAGCTGGCATTGTGTCTGCATCTTACTGTCCAAAACCGCCAGCTACAAAAATCCCAGCTCATGTTTCCAGCTGTAAGTAATACTCTTGGAGAAGTTCTGGACTTTCAATTATAACTAGTGGCTCAGATGCTCACAGTCACCTTGGATGCAGGAAATTGTGACAAAGCCCATATCAGTGACCTGAACAAATGATTCACGCTGACCCTCACAGTGCAGCTCCAGGGGAGGTGGTTAGGACTGAGGGAGCGCTGCACTGTCGGGGCTCTGTTCAGGGGTGAGCTGTTTGCAGTATCTTGCTGTGTACAAATTGGCTATTGCATTTCCTACATTTACAGCTGCACTATTACAGTGTTTCATTGAATGTAAATATTTTGGGATGCCCTGATATTATGAAAGATGCAATAAAAATGCAAGCTTTTCTCTTCATAATTTTCCATAGTAATACAAAGGGATTGCATTGATTTAATAGTTGGCCATTGCCAATGCCTAGCTCGAGTTAACAGCCACTGCTGTGTTTGTTGCTGGCCAGGCAGATCCCAAGTTTGATCCCTGCTCTTTACTGAGGAACATTCTGAGCACTCAACACTCCCAGCCAGAGACCCCTATCCCGTGCCCCTTGTGGGAAAATTGTGTGGCTTGTTTGGGTGACGATAGAGTGCAGAACACTGAGAGGCCTGGATAGAATGGACATAGAAAAGGTGTTTCCATAAGCAGAAGAGACTCAGACCTGAGGGCACAGCCTCAGAAGGGATGATCCTCAGAACTGAGATGAGGAAAAATTGCTTTAGTCAGAGGGTGGTGACTCGTGGAGCCCATTGCTTCAGAGATCTGTGGAGGCCAAGTCATTGAGTGTATTTAAGAAGAGATTATTTGGTCCTTGATTACAAGGGGATCAAGGGTAATAGAACAAAAGTAGGAAAATGGGTTTAAGAAACATATTGTCTATGATTGAATGGTGGAGCAGACTCAATGGACTGCAAGGCTTAATTCCGCTCCAATATCATATGGTCCTATGAGAGGATTTGGCTGAGGTCTGATGCCTCCACAGTTGAATAACCTTCTAGCTATTGCTGCCCTAAAAAGCAGATGAGATTTGCTGTTGACCCCACCTCCTTTAAACCAGGAAGGGGAGTGTAATTGTAAAACCAAGGCCTCACTGTCTCCAGAGCATTGCTCTCTGACACACTGTCTGTGATACATCTCAATAAATACTAAGAAGAATGCTTTAAAAATCTTCATTGTGATTTCTAACTTTCAGTTCATTTCTCCAGTCTGAAATGCCTTGCTTTCTTCATTTTTTTTTATTCCATTACCCACTCAGTGAACTCTCTGGTCATGTCTGTTGTCCAGTCCTGGATGGAATACTCCCCACTTACCTGAGTGGGTGCAGCTCCAACAATATTCAAGAAGCTTGTGACACCATCCATGACAACGCACCTTGCTTTGGCACCACATCCATTATCTTTAACATGGGCTCTCTCCATCACCACCGACACTCCGTCACAACAGCGCATACCAAATATAAGGTACATTGCCAAAATTCACCAAGGCTGTTTAGATAGCATCTTCCAAATAGAAGGACAAGGGCAGTGAATACATGGGAACACCATCAAGTACAAATTCCCCTTCAAGGGGCAACTTTTTCATGCAGTGGGTGGTGCGTGTATGGAATGAGCTGCCAGAGGAAGTGGTGGAGGCTGGTACAATTACAACATTTAAAAGGCATCTGGATGTGTATATAATAGGAAGGGGTTAGAGGGATAATGGGCCAAATGCTAGCAAATAAGACTAGATTTATTTAGGATATCTGGTCGGCATGGACGAGTTGGACCAAAGGTTCTGTTTCCGTGCTGTAAAGGTCTATGACTCTATCTTTACTCGGGTAAAATATCTCGTGGTGTTTCACGTGTGTAACCGGTCAGAGTTTGGCAATGTGACTGCTTTATCCCGAGCTCACCTTCTCCAAACTCCATCTGCCTTGTCTTTAAATCATTGATGTCAAAATTTTGCCAGTTGAACAATTCTGTCTTTTTTTTTTCTAGTCCCTTTTCATAGCTACTTTAAAAGGATTTATTTTGTGGTTACTATTGGTTAGATCATCTCCTACTGTAATACATTCCTTTTGGCCTACTTCATTTTTTTCAGAACCAGATCCAACATTGCTTCCTCCTTGGATGGGAGACATAATAGTTGAAAGTTCTGTTTAAAATTCCTCTCGCCTAGCATGATTTCACACTCTGTGTATATTTGGGAATTTAAAATGATGTGATGTTGCTACTGGATTTTTGTTGTATGCCTTTAAAATTTTCTGACTAATTTGTTGACCTTTCTCTTTCGCTGTATGGAGATCCTTATTAAAAATGTTAAAATCCCAAAAATGTACAACATCCTCTCTGCCTCAGTTCAAGCCAAGCATATTCATCCTGAAAACCAACTGCTATATCCTTTCTATTTAAACTTGTAAGAGAGCCATTGGTCAAGATTTCTACTCAAAATTTTTCCTTCTGCCTTTCCCGACTACTGGTAAACAGGAATATCAATAACCGTTCCCAACCTGCTCTGGAGGCATGGCCCTGTTGATGTAACCACCTCAAAATTCCATATGATGGTTTCTATCTACAGTCCACTAACCTTATTTGTTATATAACACATCATTTAATACTGTCGTGGTCATTTCTGTTATTGTCTTCAACCTGGTTCTTGCAATTTTTTTCAATTTTTGATGCTACTGTTGTTTAAATATCTTCATCCACTGATTTAATTTCTGCTGTTTTGCTGGCTTCCCCAGCGAATCCTCCATGACAGCTCTAACTTCAGCAAGAACAGTGACTCCAGCTTTGTCACTGTGTAGATTGTCAGTCTGTAGCTGATCAATCCTGTGCCTGCTTTAGTGGGATGTTTTTATCTGATGTGCCATTTAGGGATCTGTTGCAGAGATATAATCATAGGATCCCTACAGGGTGGAAACAGGTCATTCGACGCATCAACTTTGCACTGACCCTCTGAAGAGCACCCCGCCCAGACTCACCCCTATACACTATCCCTGTAACCCTGCATTTCCCCTGGCTAACCAGCCTGGCCTGCACATCGCTGTACGCTATAGGCAATTTAGCATGGCCAATCCACCTAGCCTGCACAACTTTGGATTGAGGGAAGAAACCGGAACATCCAGAGGAAACTCATGTAGGCACAGGGAGAATGTGTAAACTCTACACAGACAGTCGCCAAAGAGTGGAATCGAACCTAGGCTGCAGATGCTGTGAGGAGCAGTAATAACAACTGTGCCACCATTCTACCCCTGTCTATGTCTTTGATTACAGAGTTTCAGCTCTGTCCCTTAGATCTGTGTAGTCTGGTCTCCTGTCATCCTGGGGTCTGACAGTCTTTTACTGCCCAGTACCCTCCATGCTTTCACAGAATTGAAGACTGGTTAGTGAGTACCACTTATTATCAGATTCCAGCACTTGCTTCTAACCTGTCTTGACTTCACTGGAACCAAAGAAGAGCGATGTAGGACTTGAAACGTTAACTCTGTTGCTCTCTCCACAGATATTGAGAGACCTGAGTTCCACCAGTATTTTCTGTTTTAAATTCTGATTTCAAGCTTCTGCAGGATTTTGCTTTTATTTGAGTTCTTTTCTGAACCTCTGACTGCTTCCTGTATGCTTTGCACTAGACCTGGAGTTCCTAATGGAACATGCTGCACACATGGGCTCCCATGGCAGGCAATTACTTACCTTGAAGGCACTGATATCTTGATTTTCAAACATCTAATTGACAGTAAAACACTGTCATCAAGAACATCAAATGCACAGATGTAAATTACAAAGGAACAAAGCTGTGAAAAACTGAGAAAGCAAGAAATGAATGAAAGGCGTTCAGATGGAAATAAATAAATTGGAAATGAAAGCCACCATCAAAAGACTTTTCAACAGTGTCAGGTCTCTCCTGGTCAGTACTATACTCCAGTGTTGTACAGTGACAGACCTGTCCCCACCCGTACTGTACCCCAGTGTTATACAGTGACAGACCTGTCCCCACCCATACTGTACCCCAGTGTTGTACAGTGACAGACCTGTCCCCACCAATACTGTACCCCAGTGTTATACAGTGACAGACCTGTCCCCACCAATACTGTACCCCAGTGTTATACAGTGACAGACCTGTCCCCAACCGTACCGTACCCCAGTGTTACACAGCGACAGACCTGTCCCCCACCCGTACTGTACCCCAGTGTTATATAACAACAGATCTGTTCCCACCAGCACAGTACCCCACTGTGTTATACGGTGACAGACCCGTCCCCATCACTTCTATACCCCAGTGTTTGACTGACAGAGCTGTCCCCATTGGTACTGTACCCTAGTGTTATACAGTGACCGGCCTGTTCCCATCAGTGCTGTACCCTAGTGTTACACTGTGAAAGACCTGTACTCACCCATACTGTACCCCAGTGTTATATGATGACAGGCCCATCAGCAACGATACTGTACTGCAGTGTTATATGGCAATGGAGCTGTTCCCACCGGTACTGTACCCCAGTGTTACACAGTGTCAGACCTGTCCTCACCAGTACTGTACCCAGTGTTCTACAGTCACAGAGCTGTCCCCACCCTTATTGAACACCAATGTTAAAATGTGAACTGATAAGCACAGAAACAAGGAATTGTTAGAGTGAAGAAGGAGGCTGTTTGGCTAATCATTCTGCACTGACTGTCACAGTGCCATTCTCCTGACTCCTCTCTTTAACACTGCACATTTTTCCTTTACAAATAAGCATCTCATTCTCTTTTGATGGCTTTAATTGAACCTGCTTTCACCACACTCTTGAGCTGCACATGACAGACCCTTTTCATTCGCAGCCTGAAAACGTTTTTCTTCGATCACTTCCTTGCTTCTTTACTAATTACTTTAAACATGTGCCACTTTATCCTCAATCCTTTCATGGATGGGAACAGATTGTCCTTATTTACTTTATTCTGTTACTCACCTAAAGGCGCCCTATCTAGATGCACATGATATTTGTGGGAAAAAAACCTGATGATTTGAATGAACAACTTGAGGTAACGGTGGCTCACTGCTGCCTTACAGCACCAGGGACCCAGGTTCGATTCCACCCTTGGGCAACTGTCTGTGTGGAGTTTGCACATTCTCCCCGTGTCTGTGTGGGTTTCCTCCGCGTGCTCTGGTTTCCTCCCACAGTCCAAAGATGTGCAGAGTAGGTGGATTGGCAATGCTAAATTGCCCGTAGTGTCCAGGGATGTTTAGGTTAGGTGGGTTAGCCATTGGGAAATGCAGGGGTAGGGGAATGAGTTGGGGTGGGATGTTCTTTGGTGGGGCTGTATGGACCTGTTGGGCCGAATGGCCTGTTTCCACATTGGGGATTCTGTGATATGATTTAATATGCCATTAGAGAGATATGGCTGCAGGGTGGCCAAGGTTTAGAATGGAATATTTAAGGATTTTCCAAATTTAGGAGGAATGGATGAAATAGAGAGGAGATTGGGTAACAGTTTTAATTAAGGAAGGGAGTCAGTATTTCAATAAGACAGGATCTTAGATTGAAAGATCGAAGATAAAATTAGTTTAGGTGGAATTAAGAAATAACAATAGGCAGCAGACATTTTTGAGTTATTTATAGGTCACCAAATCATAGTGGTATTGAAAGGCATGCTACAAATCAGGAAAATAAATATGTGTGTAACATGGGTAATACAATAATAATAGATTACTTTAATTTTTCACATAGACTGGGGTAAACAAGTCAGCACAAATGCTCCATGGATGAATTCCTGAAGTGGGCATGAGATAGTTTTCTGGAGCAGTAGCCAACTCGAGATTAGGCTATTTTGGATTTATTATTCTGTAATGAGAAAATGATAATTAAGAACCTTCTTGAAAAAGAGTCTTTAGGAAATAGTGACCTAATTTCCCATTAAATTAAAATATGATGTGGTTTATTCTGAAGCTAGAGTCTTAAATTGATGAAAGTAATTTATGAAGGAATGGGAGGCTAGTTGGCTATGGTGGATTGGGAAAATGTGCTAAAAATATTTAATACGCACAGGAGATAGCATGCATTTAAAGAAGTTCTATACATAGTCTACAACAAATATACATTTCCTTAAGGTACAAACACTCGAAATGAAAGGTAAATCACTAATGGTTAAAAAAATAAGTTAAAGATTGCAATAGGACAAAGGAATTGGCTTATAAGGGTGCCAGATAAAGTAAGATTGAAGATGGCAGCAATTTAGAATCCAGCAATAGTGTGTTCAGGTGCAAGCAAAACAATTGGTATGTTAGCCTTCATTCACAAAGATTTTTGACTGCAGGAATAAAGATATCTTTGCTGCAGTTGTATGGAGCCTTGGTGAGACCACACCAGAAGCATTGTGTATGCTTTGGTCTCCTTCTCTAAGGAGGGATACACTTGTCACTGAGAGACTGCAACAGATGTTCACCAGATAATCCCTGGGATGGTGGGATTATTTGCTCTGCTCCACATACGTTTTAAAGAATGAGATGTGATCTCATTGAAACTTACAAAATTCTTACAAGTGTGACAGGGTGGAGGTAGATCAGATGTTGCCCTTCACTGGGGCATCCAGAACAAGGAGACACAGTCTCAGAACAAGGGTTTGGCCATGCAGGATTGAAATGGGGAACAATTTGAACATTCAGAGGGAAGTGACTGTTTGGAATGCTGTCCCAACGTCTGGAGAAGCCTAATTTTTGAGCAGGTTCAAGACAGAAATCAATACATTTTTTGAGAGGAGAGACATTAAGGATACGAGATGCCATGGGAAAACAGCATAGAGCTAGATGATCAGCTATGTTCTAATTGAATGGCAGAGGAGGCTTGATGGGCTGAATGGCCTAATCCTGCTCCTATGTTTCTATGCCCAGGTTTTTCATGATTTTGAATACTTCAATCAAATCTCCTCAGCCATCTCTTCTCCAAGGAGAACCATCCAGCTTCTCCAATCTATCTATGTAACTGGAGTTAGAACAAAGAACAAAGAAAATTACAGCACAGGAACAGGCTCTTTGGCCCTCCAAGCCTGCGCTGATCCAGATCCTCTATCTAAACCTGGCGCCTATTTTCCAAGGATCTGTATCCCTCTGCTCCCTGCCCATTCATGTATTTGCCTAGATACATCTTAAATGACGCTATCGTGCCTGCCTCTACCACCTCCGCTGGCAACGCGTTCCAGGCACCCACCACCCTCTGCGTAAAGAACTTTCCACGCATATCTCCCTTAAACTTTTCCCCTCTCGCCTTGAAATCGTGACCCCTAGTAATTGAGTCCCCCACTGTGGGAAAAAGCTTCTTGCTATCCACCCTGTCTATACCTCTCATGATTTTGTAGACCTCAAAAAGGTCCCCCCTCAACCTCCGTCTTTCTAATGTAAATAATCCTAATCTACTCAACCTCTCTTCATAGCTAGCGCCCTCCATACCAGGAACATCCTGGTGAACCTCCTCTGCACCCTCTCCAAAGCATCCACACCCATTTGGTAATGTGGCGATCAGAACTGTACGCAGTATTCCAAATGTGGTTGAACCAAAGTCCTATACAACTGTAACATGACCTGCCAAGTCTGGTACTCAATACCCCGTCCGATGAATGAAAGCATGCCGTATGCCTTCTTGACCACTCTATCGACCTGTGTTGCCACCTTCAGGGTACAAGGGACCTGAACACCCAGATCTCTCTGTGCATCAATTTTCCCCAGGGCTTTTCCATTTACTGTATTATTCACTCTTGAATTGGATCTTCCAAAATGCATCACCTCACATTTGCCTGAATTGAACTCCATCTGCCATTTCTCTGTCCAACTCTCCAATCTATCTATATTCTGCTGTATTCTCCGACAGTCCCCTTCACTATCTGCTACTCCACCAATCTTAGTGTCATCTGCAAACTTGCTAATCGGACCATCTATACCTTCCTCCAGATCATTTATGTGAATCACAAATAACAGTGGTCCCAACACAGATCCCTGTGGAACACCACTGGTCACAGTTCTCCATTTTGAGAAACTCTCTTCCACTACATCTCTCTGTCTCCTGTTGCCCAGCCAGTTCTCTATCCATCTAGCTAGTACACCCTGGATGCCATGCAACTTCACTTTCTCCATCAGCCTACCATGGGGAACCTTATCAAACGCCTTACTGAAGTCCATGTATATGACATCTGCAGCCCTTGCTTCATCTATCAACTTTGTCACTTCCTCAAAGAATTTTATCAAGTTGGTAAGACACAACCTTCCCTGTGCAAAACCATGCTGCCTATCACTAATAAGCCCATTTTCTTCCAAATGTAAATAGATCCTATCCCTCAGTATCTTCTCCAGCAGCTTCCCCACCACTGACGTCAGGCTCACTGGTCTATTAATACCTGGATTATCCTTGCTACCCTTCTTAAACAAAGGGACAACATTAGCAATTCTCCAATCCTCCGGGACCTCACCCGTGCTGAAGGATGCTGCAAAGATATCTGTTAAGGCCCCAGCTATTTCCTGTCTCGCTTCCCTCAGTAACCTGGGATAGATCCCATCCGGACCTGGGGACTTGTCCACCCTAATGCCTTTTAGAATACCCAACACTTTCCCCCTCCTTATGCCGACTTGACCTAGAGTAATCAAACATCTATCCCTAACCTCAACATCCATCATGTCCCTCTCCTCGGTGAATACCGACGCAAAGTACTCATTAAGAATCTCACTCATTTTTTCTGACTCCTTGCATAACTTCCCTCCTTTGTCCTTGAGTGGGCCAACCCTTTCTCTAGTTACCCTCTTGCTCCTTATGTACGAATAAAAGGCTTTGGGATTTTCCTTAACCCTGTTTGCTAAAGATATTTCATGACCCCTTTTAGCCCTCTTAATTCCTCATTTCAGATTGGTCCTACTTTCCTGATATTCTTCCAAAGCTTCATTTGTTTTCAGTCGCCTAGACCTTATATATGCTTCCTTTTTCCTCTTTGCTAGTCTCACAATTTCACCTGTTATCCATGGTTCCCTAATCTTGCCCTTTCTATCCCTTATTTTCACAGGGACATGTCTGTCCTGCACTCTAATCAACCTCTCTTTAAAAGCCTCCCACATATCAAATGTGGATTTACCCTCAAACAGCTGCTCCCAATCCACATTCCCCAGCTCCTACCGAATTTTGCTATAGTTGGCTTTCCCCCAATTTAGCACTCTTCCTTTAGGACCACTCTCGTCTTTGTCCGCGAGTATTGTAAAACTTACGAAATTGTGATCACTATTCCGAAAGTAATCCTCTACTGAAACTTCAACCACCTGGCCAGGCTCATTCCCCAACACCAGGTCCAGTATGGCCCCTCCCTGAGTTGGACTATTTACAGACTGCTCTATAAAACCCTCCTGGATGCTCCTTACAAATTCTGCTCCATCTAAACCCCTAACACTAAGTGAATCCCAGTCAATGTTGGGAAAATTAAAATCTCCCATCACCACCACCCTGTTGCTCCTACATCTTTCCATAATCTGTCTACATACTTGTACCTCTATCTCACGCTCGCTGTTGGGAGGCCTGTAGTACAGCCCCAACATTGTTACCGCACCCTTCCTATTTCTGAGCTCTGCCTGTATTGCCTCATTGCTCGAGTCCTCCATAGTGCCCTTCTTCAGTACAGCTGTGATATTCTCTTTGACCAGTAATGCAACTCCTCCACCCCTTTTACCTCCCTCTCTCCCCTGCCTGAAGCATCTATATCCTGGGATATTTAGTTGCCAATCTTGGCCTTCCCTCAACCAAGTCTCAGTAATAGCAATAACATCATATTCCCAGGTACTAATCCAAGCCCTAAGTTCATCTGCCTTACCTACTACACTTCTTGCATTAAAACAAATGCACCTCAGACCACCTGTCCCTTTGCGTTCATCATCTGCTCTCTGCCTACTCTTCCCCTTAGTCACACTGACTTCATTACCTAGTTCCTTACAGGCTTTAGTTACTACCTCCTTACTGTCCACTAACCTCCTCATTTGGTTCCCATCCCCCTGCCACATTAGTTCTTCATCCCTGGGACTATTCTATTGAAATCTGTCTCTCTCCAAACCCTTCACATCCTTCATTAAGAGCAGCACCCAGAAATGGACATTGCTGGAGTATTGTCTTATATAAAATGTAATCTAATTGCTCCTGTGCTCCATGCCCCTATTATTAAAACCCAGGATACTGAGGGAGGGTAACTAGACCGGAAATGTTAACTCTGATTTCTCTCTACAGATGCTGCCAGACCTGCTGAGATTTTCCAGCAATTTCTGTTTTTATTCCAGGATACTAGCTGCTTTATTTACGAAATTCTCAATCTGTCCTGCCAACTGTAATGATTTTTGTACGTAGAACACCCAGATCTCTTTGTTCCTACACCCCCTTTAGAGATGTACCCTTTAATTTGTATTGTATCTCCACATTTTTCCCAGCTGAACGTATCTTCAACCATGACCTTTTTGAATGATTGAGCAGGTTTTAAGGGCTGAATGGTTTATTTCTGCTGCTGTTTCTTGTGTTCTGTAAGCTGTTGGTGGACAAGAGTCAGTAATAGTCAATAAATGCAGTGACGATGGAAGGGACTTGATGCTGCACCTTTTGACCAGTCGTCATGTTACTGTCTCCCCAGTGGGGTTGAGGTACAAGCTTAGTCTGATATAAAAGGCTTGTTTTAAAAATATTAACAGGCAAGTTAGGTGAGAAGTAGCAGACAGAAGTATGTGAGGTGCAGTGTGTGTTAAAATGTCGATACTGATGTGCTTTCAGCTATACAATGAGAGGCTTTATTAACACAGCTGGTAATGTCTGTAATGTTTGTTTCTAGCTCAATGAATTGGATAAAGCAGCTGCAGCAGCTCACACATTTTTCCAGGCGAATCCTGAGCACATGGAAATGCGGCAGAGTCTGGAACGATACAAGCTAATGGAGGGAGTGAAGGAATCTCACTTCATCGATCAGGATTTGAGGCCATACATGGTAAAAGGAGAAATTCAGAGTGTGCACCAGCTATGAGATTGGAATTTCAGGGAAATATATTGAAATTATAGTGAAATTAAACACCCAGTTGATTGGCAGTTCTGTTTTAGCAATTGAACTGTGCAGAGAATATTAGGGTGCACCACTTAAAGGGACAGATCTGTCACTGTAACACTGTTGTACAGTACTGGTGGGGATGGGTCTATCACTGTATAACACTGGGGTACAGTACGGATGGGGACAGGTCTGTCACTGTATATCACTGGGGTGCAGTATTGATGGGGACAGGTCTGTCACTGTATAACACTGGGGTACAGTATTGGTGGGGACATGTTTGTCACTGTATAACACTGGGATACAGTACTGATGGGGACAGGTCTGTCACTGTATATCACTGGGGCACAGTATTGGTGGGGTCATATCTGTCACTGTATAACTCTATATAACCCCGATTGACTAGTGTTTGACCCCTGCAGTGACCTTTACACCACTCTGCTTCATCTCTGAGCATCTTGAGTGAATGTGTCTGTTAATCTGACACTATGACGCAACTAAAGCAGACTATATTTGTAAAACATTGTTTTCCTTTTAAAAGAACAGTTTGCTGTTTTTGGAGATTTTGAACATTCTTTGTTGATTAATAATTTGAATTTGAGTTGTTTCACTGGACAAATCCTCAATCTTGTCTCATTTGTTTGCAGGCAGCCTTCAGTACTGGTTTGAAACATTACGATGAAGAACACTATGCCCTAGCTATTGATTCATTTGAAGAGGCACTGACTCAGTACTGGGTCGCTGAGACTGAGTGCCGTGCATTTTGCCAAGGACCACAAAAGTTTGATGGTAACAATTACCCAACCAAGAGTTCTCATCTTTATGCGCTCATCGCAGGTACAACATTCTGAATGTCTCAAAATGACTTGCATTTATCAAGCACCTTTTGAGGGTGTCCAGTTATCTCTGAACCAATTATGGTCAATTTATTATTTATTGAATGTTGGATTTTGATTTTGAGTTTGAATCTGAAGTGCAGATACTTCTAGGCCCTAACCCTGATCCACATCGACATTGATCACATGATGTAATCTTTAAATGTAAATGGCCTAATCAGGCCAGAGATTAGTTCAGTATTGAGTGATTGCAGGAGATAGGAGCATGAGGAGTAAAGGCAGGTACCAGGTACCAGTCAGACTGGGGTCTGTTGAAGCCTTACACAAGACAGGGACAGCTGCCTGAAGGGCCTTGCAGTGTAACTGGAGCAGGAAGTGGAAGATAAACTGCATGATCTGCTGCAACATCTTCCAACTCCTGTGAATTTTTTTTTTGTTTGCCCCCAATGAAAGAAACTTTAACTTCTGTTCACATTGAATCTGACAGATCTGTATTAACATGCACCAAACTATTCAGTTTACTGATTTTGTGACTGAGAATTGCATTCTCTCACATCTCAGTCTCTTAAGAAGCTCTTTGAAGAGATCAATGTGTCATTAAGTGCAGCCAAGCCAGTTCCCTGATTCCTCCTCTCACCCTCCCTTTGAAACATATAGCAGTACAGCACAGCAACAGGCCCTTTGGCCCACCATGTCTCTGCAGACCATGATGCCATTCTAAACTAATCCCATCTGCCTGCATCTGGTCCAAATGACTTATGCATCTGTTTAAATTCATCTTAAACTTGGCTCACATATCTGCTTTTCCCATCTCCCCGGGCAGCACGTTCCAGGCACCTACCAGCCTGCAGTTTTCTAAACCTTACATATGCTTCCTTTCTCTTTTTGACTAAACTTTCAATATCTCTTGTCATTCCAAGATTGGGACGGCACGGTGGCTCAGTGGTTAGCACTGCTGCCTCACAGCGCCAGGGACCCGGGTTCGATTCCACCCTTGGGTGACTGTCTGTGTGGAGTTTGCACATTCTACCCGTGTTTGCATGGGTTTCCTCCGGGTGCTCCGGTTTCCGCCCACAGTCCAAAGATGTGTAGGTTAGGTGGAATGGCCATACTAAATTGCCCGTAGTGTTCATGGATGTGTAGATTAGGTGGGTTCTAGGGGGATGGGCCTGGGTGGGATGCTGTGAGGGTTGGTGTGGACTTGCTGGGTCAAAGGGCCTGTTTCCACACTCTAGGGATTCTAAGAAACTAATTCCTGAATCTTGCCATCCTTACCTCTCATCCTGATAGGAACATGCTAGTTCTGAACTCCATAAAACTGGGCATTAAAAGAATCCCCCATATCAGATGTGGATTTCACCTCAGACAGCCACTCCAATGTAATTTCTCCAGTTCTTTTCTAACTCTGTTGTAACTAGCCTTCCCCTAATTCAGCACTTTCACCTGAGGATCAGTCTTGACCTTATCAATCACTATTTTAAAGCTTACTGAATTAAGATCACTGTTCCCAAAATATTTCCCCACTGAAACTTCATTCCCCAATACAAGGTCTAGATTGGTCTTTCCCTGATGAATTACCTACACATTGTTTCAAGAAATCTTCATGAATACACCCAACAAATTCTGTCCTGTCTAAGCCCCTGGCAGTAAGGGAGTCCCAGCCAATGTTGGCGAAGTTAAAATCGCCCACTACAACAACATCTTTCCATGATTTGCCTACGTATCTGTTCCTCTATCTCTCGCTGGTTATTGGGAGGCCTATTGTATAACCCCATCATGGTGATTGCAGCTTTCTTATTCCTGAGTTCTACCGATACTGCCTTGCTGGATGACTCCTCCAAGATGTCCTCTATTAGTACAGCTGTGGAAGTCTCCTTAATCAGTAATGCATCTCCCCCACTTCTTTTACACCCCTCTCTTTCTCACCTGAAACACCGAAACCTTGGAATGTTGAGCTGCCAGTCTTGCCCTTCTCTCAACCAAGTTTCTGTAAGGGCTACAACACCGCAGTTCCATGTACTAATCCACACTCTGAGCTCATCTGCTTCACCTATGATATTTCTTTCATTAAAATAATGCTACCAGTCCCACTGTGTTCGTTAACCTAGCCTTGCCTGTTCTTCCTATGAGACTTAATGGCTTTAACGTTGACCTTCTCCTCAATCACTCCATTTCCTCGCCCTTTGCCACATTAGTTTAAATCCTCCTGAGTGCATAGCAATCCTCCCTGTCAGGATATTGGTGCCCCTCCAGTTAAGGTGCAATCTATCCTTCTTGCACCGGTCCCCCCCTGCCCTGGAAGAGATCCCAACGATTCAGATATTTGAAGCTCTCCCTCCTACACCAGCTCTGTATTATTTTCCTATTTTTGGCCTCACCAGCATGGGGTGCAGGGAGATTACAACTCTAGAGGTCGTGTTTTTCAACTTCCTGCTTAACTCCCTAAATTCCCTCTTGCAGGATCTCATCTCTCTTCCTGCTTACATAGTTAGTACCAATATGGACCATGGCCTCTGGCTGCTCACTCTGCCCATTCAGAATATCCTGTGCCTGTTCAGAGACATCTTTGACCCTGGTACTAGGGAGGCAACATACCATCCTATCTGTGCCCCTGAGCATAGAGTCCCCTATTAGTACTGCTCACCCATACCAGGTCCTCTCTGTTGTATAAAGGTTCCAGTTGTGCTGCCACTGACCTGGCTGTTGCTGTTGCTTTCTCCTAAGAGGGACTCCTGCGCTGCCTGCCCATACTTAGAACATAGAGCATAGAGCATAGAACATAGAATATAGAACAGTACAGCACAGTACAGGCCCTTTGGCTCACTATGTTGTGCCGAACTTTTACCCTAAACCTAAGGTCTATCTAACCTCCATCCCTACCTTATACTATCATCCATATGCCTATCTAATAGCAGCTGAAATGGCCCTAATGAGGCCGACTCCACTACCTTCTCCGGCAATGCATTCCACGCTCCTACCACTCTCTGAGTAAAGAACCTACCCCTGACATCTCCCCATACCTTCCTCCACTCACTTTAAAACTATGCCCCCTCGTAATAGCTACCTCCACCCTAGGAAAAAAGTCTCTGGCTGTCCACTCTATCTATACCTCTGATCATTTTGTACACCTGCATCAAGTCACCTCTCATCCTTCGTCGTTCTAAAGAGAAAAGCCCTAGCTCTCTCAACCTTTCCTCGTAAGACCTTCCCTCCATTCCAGGCAACATCCTGGTAAATCTCCTCTGCACCTTTTCCAACACTTTCACATCTTTCCTGCAATGAGGCGACCTGAACTGGACACAATACTCCAGGTGTGGCCGAACCATACTTACTAGTCTTTATGGTCGTTACCCAATGCTTTTCTTCCTATGTAGCACTTACTTGTGATGTGACCAGCTCACTAAACATGCTTTCCACGGCATCCATAGCCAATCAGAAGCTGCAGCTGAATACACTTCCTGCATGCACAGTCACCATGGATACTGAAAGTGTCCCTGATTTCCCACATATTACAGGAGGAGCATTCCCAGGGCTGAGTTTTTCTACCATTGTGAACCTCACCAATCACAAATAATCAGCTAGGAATGAATTACTCAAACGTACCCTTTTCTAACCAAATCAGACACCTCCCCCTCCCCCTTACCCTCTATTCCTAACAAACCATAAATGACAAAAGTAAGGACATTACACTCTACCTCCCTCCAGATATTACTCACTCAGCCTCTCAACCTGTTTCTTGAGCACACAATCCTACATCACATTTTAAGTCACGAAGTCCTATCCAGAGCTCCGTCTCTGGATTCTACTCCCGCTGCCCTTCACCCCCTCAGGATCAATCTGCTCTGGAAGTTGTGTTGTGTTCTGAAATCTGCATGCTCCAGTGTCACCTTCTGGGTATGGGATTTTCAAAACATGCTTGCACCCGTTCCTGATCCCAGCGCCGACTGAAATGCTGGCAGATTGACATGGTTATAATATGTGAGTGTGTACAATGTCTGCAATGCTATTGGATCCCCCATCATGGTTAAGCTAAGCTTGGCACACTCAGCCTGAAGTTGGGGGTACTCTGAGTCTTTCTTTTTAATTCATTTGATGTGGGCTTCGCTGGCCAGGTCAGCACTTACTGCCCATCCCCGAGGGTAGTTAAGTGTCAACCACATTGCTGTGGGTCTGGAGTCACTTGTAGGCCAGACCAGGAAGGACATTTGTGAACCAGATGGGTTTTCCCTGACAATCAACAATGATTTCATGGTCATCATTATGCTTCTGATTCCAGATTTTTATTGAATTCAAATTCCACCATCTGCCATGTTTGTATTCAAACCCAGATCCCTAGAAGATTACCTAGGTCTCTGGATTAATAGGTTAGCGATAATACTACTAGGCCATCACGTCTCCTTTTGGTGAAGGCTGCATTTTTCCTTCTTGTTGCATGACTGACCTGGAACTGCTTAGTCCTGTCATTGGCTGCAAGAGCTAAAAGATTTGCTGGTGTCTGTTGATCACCACTTTACTTTAGAGAGTGGACACACCTCAGGTAATAAACTCCCTCAGGTTCCTGGAGCAAGTGTGCATAGGCCTGTGCCCATGGAAGGAAAATTCCTTCTTCATTGTCTGATCATTTTACTGATTCCATATCAATATAATGAAAGTAATCACTTTAGCAGTGGCAAAAGGCAATAAGCAAGACACCATTACCTGCTTCTCCAGATCAAGGTGTAACCCCTGTGTCAGTTCTACTGGTCTCCTTTTTGCCTCTGCTCAACTTCCCTTTTCTCCCAATTTATATTTCCTGTCTCTGCTTGCCATGTTTGTTTGACCATACTGTAGCCCAGGTTCACTATCATGACCACCTTGTCCTGTTCACTCACTTTGTAAAATCCACATAATGAATTAGCAAACTTGTTTGTAGATTGTGTGTCATCATCTCGCTCATCTGCACTGGGTTTCACTTGATCAGGATTCCCTTGTACAATGGGTATCAATTAGTCAGGAACCAATCAATGCCATCATAGGGACCTCACTCAGAAACATACAAATGAGGAACAGGAGTAGGCCGAGTCAAAGCCTGCTCCCCCATTCCCTATGATCATGACTAAGCTGATTGGGACTTCTGTTCTACTATCCTGCCTACCACCGATGACAAGAGTTATAAGTTAATCAGGAACCTGCTGAATTCTGCCATAAAAATACTCAATGACCCTGTCTCCACTGGTCTCTGTAGAACTCTACAGATTCTAGATCTTCTGAAAGAAAATAAAATCCTCCTCATCTCCACCTTAAATGGGAGATCCTATATTTTTAAACTATATCCCCTAGTTCTAACCTCCCCCACCAAAGCTCCTCAGGATCTTTACAAAAAATGAACGAATTGCAGATGCTGTAAACAAGAACAGAAACAGAAGTTGGTGGAAAAGCTCAGCAGGTCTGGCAGCAAATGGGAAGAAAAAATTTCGGGTTAAAACATTAACTCTTGATATTTTCTTCACAGATGCTGCCAGACTTGCTGAGCTTTTCCACCAACTTCTTATTTTGCCCCTCAGGATCTTTTATATTTCTGTAAGATCATCCATATGTTTTTAACTTGAATGATTGAGTCCAGGTGCTCCACCCTTTCCTCATAAGATTCCCCACCTTCTCTTAATTCTAGGAATCAATCAAGCAAACTTCCTCTAAATGTCTTCTAATGCAGTTCTGTACTTTTGTAAGTAAACTGACCAGCAGTGTACACAATGCTCCAGATGTGGCCTCAGAAATATTCTATTCTGTAGAGAAAAACGTCCTTGGAAAATTAAAACCTATGCATTCACTATCTCGGCAGTGGCTTCTTTTAAGACCCTGGGATTATGCCCATTAAGGACCCGGGGGCATGTCAGTTTTAACTTGTGGTAATTTTCTCATTATTCTTCCTCTAGTGGTTTACTTGTTTAAGTTCCTCCCTCCCTTCTACCTCTTGATTTACAATATTTTCTGTGATATTATTTGCAACAATTTGTACAATCAAGACAGCCAGAAAGTATCTGTTAAATTTATCCCCCATTTCTGTATTTTCCATTATTAATTTCCTAGATTCTGTCGGGGACCAACATTTCTCTTTCGTTCTTTAAATATTTGTTTTTATATTTCTAGCTAGCTTTCTCTCATACTATAATTTCTCCCTCATTATTATTTAATTTTTTGGTTTTTAATGTTCTATCCAATCTTCAAATCTGCCACTAAATCTTCACAAAATTTTATAATTTTCTTTTCCATAGTTTGCTACCAACGGTGTGCCCTAGAATTTCACCAGACTGTATCTCTGCTGAGTGATGAAATATCTTCTTGGGTTTCTGCCACTCCATTTCTCCTGAAATATTCCTGAACCTAATTCCCAATTCACTTCAGCTAGCTCTTAAATGAACTAAATGCAAAAAAAAAGGTTATGTTATGAACAGTGGTACCTAGTGGCATTTTATTATGAGGCCAGTACTTAATCCTGTCTCTTTAAATATTGTCAGGTATAGCCTGCTCTCTGCTTGTCTCTAGAATGTGCCACTCTAAGAAACTGTTCCAAGAGCACTTTATAAACTCACCTTCTCGGCTACCATTGTCAATCGGATTTTTCCATTCTACATGGAGATTAAAATTACCCATGATTATTGTCATATCTTTCTCACTAGCCCCTGTAATTTATTTCTGAATATTCTATCTTGCACTATGGTTACTGTTGGTTGGCCTGCAAAGTACTTCCAAAGGTGACTTCTTCCCTTTGCTGTTTATCATCTCAATGAAAACTGACTCTGTTTCCTGATTTTTAGAACTAAAGTAGTTTTTCTCCATCGTATTAATGTCACCCTCTATCAACAGAGTTATTCCTCCATCTATTCCCAGCTGCCTGTCCTTCTGAAGTATCATGTGCCCTTGAATATTCAGATCCAGGCTCTGTTGTCTTGTAGCCATGTCTGTGTAATGGCTGTCAGATCATACATGTTTATTTCTATTTGAACTGTCAATTCATTCTTCATGTTATGAATGCTCCGTATCTTCCAATGCTGAGCCATTAATTCTGTCTTGTGAGAGCTAGTAAGAATAGGGTCCCAACCTGAAACGTCAGCTTTCCTGCTCCTCTGATGCTGAATAGCCTGCTGTGTTCCTCCAGCTCCACACTGTGTTAACTCTGTCTTGTTACCATTTTAGCAGTACCTGGCCTTATCTGCTGATATGCTGATACATTTGTACAGTTTGTCCCTTCCTGTCACTCTCTGGTTGTTATAACCCTTATTCCTACTTTGCTCTCTTGCCTCTTCCTCTGTAATTTACTACATCGACCATGACCACTCTCTGATGTGCCACAGAGTCTGCAGCTCAGTCACACTGAGCCGGATCTCCTGGAACCGCAAACAGTTAATGCAAATCTGCGTGCCCTGGACCAGGCACATTCCATATTGCAAACTTTACCACTGTCCCACCATTCTTTATAATATCTTCATTTTGATATTTTTAGAAGTTAAATTAATGCTTCTATCCTCTAGCCTTAATGTACTAATTTAGTAAATCAATAAAGCCTGTCTTTTCAGAATAAAATGAACAGTGGGCTCACTAGCTTCTTAATTTCCTGTTGCTGACATCTCTTAATTATGAGGTCATGACATAAGGCGTATTTTCGGGGAAGTTATAATTTTCTAAACTCCGGCTGTAGATCTCTGACTACAGTACGTGAAACAATCTGATCCAAATTGTTTATGATGGAAAAACAAACAGAAACCATGTGACAACACTTGATGTTGACTTGCCAGAACACAGTTGACTCCTGTTAATTCAAGCTGCTTTGCAAAATGGAGTTGAATCATCCAGCTGCTTCCTTACATAGACTAGAAGACGGTTCAGACAAAGGAGATGTATGCTGCTGTAATCATTCCAAAGGTTCATCTCTCCTGAGGTAATTCCTCAAAATCTGTTTTCTCTCCTCTCCTCTGAAGGATTGTTCTCTATCTCTTCTGAGAACAACGTCCTTCCCTTTGAATCCTTCCCACTTTCTCTCCATCTTCCTGTTCCTTTCTGAGTGGTAAATAACGATGTTTGTAGGGTGACACACAGACAGAATGTCAAAATGGAGGAAAGCATAGTTAATAGGGTTCACTATGGAGAAGTGTGAAAGGATGCACCGGAGAAGATGTGAACTGAAAACAAAGTGGACTAAAATTGCAATGGTTTAAATGAAGAGAGTTATTCTGCCACCTTCAGTATCAGCTGTTGTGGGTCTATGATAGATTAGGGAGCTAGCTATCAGGGTACCGAAGCTTTTCTTTACTGCCAGACAAGGTTAAAGAGTATCTGTCTGATGTTGTCTCATCCAGCTGGGTCATACTGTATAGTCATAGAGTTACTAATAACTACGGAATGTGGAAATGCCTCAGTCACATCATTGGGATCCCAAACAAACCAGACTGTGCCAGGAATGACTTAAGCGATTTGTGAATTCTATTTAACATTTGCCACCTGGTTATTTAAATTTTAAAAAAAAGTCTTAAGTGTTATCCTATGTTATTTCCCAAACTCAGCAGTGTGCAGAATGGGCACTAGGAAGTTCCATTGTGTAATAGTGCTGAACATGAATCTGGCACTGGCCATTTATTGAGTCAACTATTCATCCCATTCATAAAATTATCCCTCTAAGTACGGCTGCTTCCTCGTTCCCCAGTGCTCATTGCTGTTTTCGCTCCACACGAGGTTTCCAGCTGGGACTTCTACATATTGGTATTGGCGTGTTAGTCACAGTCCCCTAGTGTTGGGAGGATCTAACATCAAAATTGACTTGAATATAAACATGATTAGATGAAGATTAAAGTGTCAATTGTTCAAAGTCATGTTTTAAGTTTTCTTTCAACCAGTTTCATTCTTTCATCCACTTCCTTACTGCCCCTTAGCATAGTTCACCGGATGAGAGTCACAAGCAGATAATGGAAAACAAGAAGGTTAGCTGTGGGTGTGGTTAAGGACGAATCATAGGTTTACTCACTTCTCTCTGTCTCACTCAGAGAAAGTTCCCCTCACTCTAACCATGGACCCTTACCTACCAGAAAGGGTCAGCTGAGGTGACAAAAACAGAAAGATGATAGATTGTTCTTCACTGACCAGTGCTGTGGGTTATTACATGTGGGGCCTCATTTCTTTTGCCACCTGTGGCACACAGCACCCACTTGGCATTGCATGAGTGTGCCTAGCTGGATAGTAGGCCCAGGTCCCTGGATGGGAAATTGGAACCCAGAACGTTCTGCGATGACAGTGCCATCCACACAAATTGGTTACCATTTAAATCATCTCCAAGAGAGTGGGATGGATCTGAACCTCGATAAAGATGCAGGGAGAGGGAGAAAAAGTTAAGGACATTCAGAAATGAGGTGAAAAACAAGGAGAGGAAAGTAAAGCATAAACCTGTCCCAAATGGCATCTAGAAAATAACAAAGAAACAGCAGGAAGTGAGTAAGGAATTAATTGTTTCTAGTGCGGTAGCAGTTTGACGGTATAACCCATTCTCTGAAGTTCAGCAAGTGGATTTAGCTTTGTGGACTGTGCACTATCATTTTGTTATGTGATTCTTCCCTTCCCAGATCATTATATCCAGGTCCTCCAGTGTGAACATGACTGCGTGAGAGAGTTGGCAACACGAGCAGGCCGCCTTTCTCCCATCGAGAACTACCTACCCATGCACTACGACTTCCTACAGTATTCTTACCACAAGGGTGAGCTGCATTGCTAATCAATGGAATATACAAGATCCAGCTTCAGGCTCAGGACCATTTTGTTCTGATGTAGATTCTCATCTTAACGTGTATTTACTTAAAGATATATCAGTTATCGTTCAATCTTTTGATACACAGTTGTGGAATTGTTGCAGAAGTCGTTCTGCATAGAAGGAAGCCATTTGGTCCATTATGTCTACACCAGCTCTTCAAATGAGCATCATTACCTACTGTCAGTCTTCTGCCTTTCCAGATTATTTCTATCCAAATAATATCCAAATCTAATGTCCTCTTCAACATCTCCACCACAATTGAACTGTCTCCACTACAATTACAGGCATAATGCAAACAATAAGTGCTGAGTTTCTCTAGTGTGGCAATCAGAGCTAACACTGAGTCCAAAGGTGGTCCATATCTTACTCGACACGGTAACTCTGTTTCTGTCTTCACAGATGTTGCTAGACCTGCTGACTACTTTCTGTTTGATTTCAGATCTCCAGCATCTGCAGTATTTAGCTTTTATTTATTTTATTTTGGTGGCACGGTGGCTCAGTGGTTAGCACTGCTGCCTCACAGCACCAGGAACCCGTGTTCAATTCCACCATCGGGCGACTGTCTGTGTGGAGTTTGCACATTCTCCCTGTGTCTGCGTGGGTTTCCTCTCAAAGTCCAAAGATGTGCAGGTTAGGTGGATTGGCCATGCCAAAGTGTTCAGGGATGTATAGATAAGGGGCCTGGGTCTGAGTGGGGTGTCTGAGGGTTGGTGTAGACTTGTTGGGCCAAAGGCGCTGTTTCCACACTGTCTGGATTCTATGATCATTTATAATCCAGAGCTTTGCTGATTTGGCTAACAAAATAGATCAAATTGTATAGCAGATTGTAAAGTCAGGCATTTAGCTAATGGTTTTAAAAAGCATAAGGCTTGGAAAGTTGAGTGAGTCCTATTGGAGGATCTATGGACATTTGCATTTCTATTCTATCTCAAACTTCTTGAGGACCACAGTGCTCTTTGAGGGCACTCCATTGGTTCAGATACATCATCATTCTCCCAACAATGTAATGTTCCAGTGACAGACAAATAACTAATTAATCTGCTTTTGTAATTTTTACTGGACCCTTCCTCTAGTTGTTAGTGCTTGTAAATACATGAGGCATATTGTAGTAATATCTATTATTTTTAGTGAAAATTGGCTTTTTATTTGACATATGTTTCACCTGTTAAAATATTAAATCTTGGCTAGCAATTTTTGTTCCAATGGTGTTCTGGGAATTCCTTCCTTTCTATTTAATAAGTTAGTTGTGTTTGTGAGGATTGTGTTTATGAGGATCATACACTGCCAGATGGTTTCATGGATGTTGCATCACTCTTTCTTTCCCTGTTTCTTTCTTTCCTTTTTCTCTCTCTTTCTCTCTCCCTGCAACCCCCTCTCTCTCTTTCTCTGCCCTCTCTCTCTCTCTCTGCCCTCTCCCCCTCTCTCTCTCTGCCTTCTCTCTCTCTGTCCTCTCTCTCTGCCCTCTCCCTCTCTCTTTCTCTGCCTTCTCTCTTTCTCTGCCTTCTCTCTCTCTCTCTGTTCCCCTCTCTTTCTCTGTCACCCCCTCCCTCTCTGTCACTCTTTCTCTGCCCTCTCCCTCTCTTTCTCTGCCCTCTCTCTCTCTGCCCCCTCTCTCTCTCTGCCCCCTCTCTTTCACTGCCCCCTCTCTTTCACTGCCCCCTCTCTTTC
>NC_063344.1:21021872-21030581 GCF_021869965.1 Rhincodon typus
CTGCCCCCTCTCTTTCTCTGCCCCCTCTCTTTCTCTGCCCCCTCTCTCTCTCTGCCCCTTCTCTCTCTCTGCCCTCTCTCTCTCTCTGCCCCCCTCCTCTCTCCCTCTGCCCTCTCTCTCTCTCTCTCTCTGCCTTCTTTCTCTGCCCTCTCTCTTTCTCTGCCCTCTCTCTTTCCCTGCCCTCTCTGCCCTCTCTCTCTGTCCTCTTTCTCTCTCTGTCCTCTTTCTCTCTCTGCCCTCTTTCTCTCTCTGCCCTCTCTTCTCTCTGTCTGCCCCTCTCTTCTCTCTGTCTGCCCCCTCTCTCTCTCTCTCGGTCTCTCTCTGCCCCTCCTCGAACTGTCTCTCTGTCTCTGCCTCTCTGCCCCTCTCGTGCTGTCTCTCTGTCTCTGCCTCTGTCTCTGCCTGTCTGCCCCTCTCGTGCTGTCTCTCTGTCTCTGCCTCTCTGCCCCTCTCGTGCTGTCTCTCTGTCTCTGCCTCTGTCTCTGCCTGTCTGCCCCTCTCGTGCTGTCTCTCTGTCTCTGTCTCTCTGCCCCTCTCATGCTCTTGCTCGCTTTCTTTTGCTCACTGTCTCCTCCCACCCTTCCACCCCCTGGTTATCTCTCTGCAGTTGGAAATTACGAGAAGGCTTTGGAAGCCACAAAATCCTACTTACTGATTCAACCAACAGATGAAGATATGCTGGAGAACCTGGAATATTACCAGAGTGTGCTGCAGGGTCAGGTGGATATGGATCAGATCACTCCTCGCCAAGTGAGTAATTACCAATGGGAGACAACCTGCCCTCAGCCTCTAACCTGGGGCCTGTGTTCTCACATTCTCCAGATCCAGGTCCTTGTATTCAGCTTCCTGAAGGGAGGTGGGTTTGGTCTTGACCCAGCTGAGAGACTGCTGAGGGAGCTATCAGCATTTTCACCGCGATCTGTCGTCTTTAGTACTTGGATAGTTAAGGTTCTATGTCCAAACTAATGCATAGGCTTCCTTCTAGAAGATTCTTTTAGTAATTCTCGGGATGTGGGCATCACTTGGTATGGACATGTGAATTAGGAGCAGGAATAGACTGCTCAGTCACTCAAACCTATCTCACAAAGACCCCAGCTCATCTCATTACCCCACATGCCCACCTTCCGCAGATAACCTTTCACCCCTTGCTTTGCACAAATCTATCTGCCTCTGGCTTCAAAATATTCAAGGACATTGCATAGAGCAGCTTTTCAGAAAGAGCTTTGCAAACATACTCAACACTCTCTGACAGAAAAAAAATCCTCCTCATCTCTGTCTTAAATGGACAGTCCTTACTCTTAAACAATAACTTTCCAAGAGGAAACATCCTTTCCAGATCTAACCTGTCAAAACCCCTCAGGATGTTCAATGTTTCTATCAAGTTACCTCCTACAGTTCGAAACTCCAGCGGATACAAGCCTGCCCTTCCAACCTTTCCTCATAAGACAATCCACCCTTTTCCAGGTATTAGTCCAGTAAACCTTCTCTGAACTGTTACATTTACAGAATTTATTCCTTAAGGTAACCAATACTGTGTCCATCCTCCAGATGTTGTCTCACTAGTGGACTGAATAGCTGAAGTAAAACTTCCCTACTTTTGTGTTCAATTCTCCTCTGAATAAAGGGTAAAATTCCATTAGCTTTCCTAATTACTTGCTGTACCTGCCTACTAACCTTTTGTGATTCATGAAGCAGTGCACCCAGATCTCTCTGAACCTCTGAGCTCTGAAATCTCACATCATTTTCATAATGTGCTTTTTTTTTCTTCAGACTTCCTCCCAAAATGGATAATTTTATATTTTCCGGCATTATGCATCATTTGCCACATCTTTACCCTCTCACTTAATCTATCGATATGTGTCTGTAATCTCCTTATTTATTGCCCATTCCTTGTCACCTTTGAGGGTTTATCTTCTTGAAGCAACTGATTGTTTCCTGGGTTACATCAGGGACAGGTCAGAGTAAATTACGTGGTGTGGGACTGGAGGCAACTAGAAGCCAGAATGGGTAAGAACAGCACCTTTCCCTCTCTAAAGGGCATCACTAAACAAGATAGGATTTATTTTGACAATTTGCCACTTTCATGGTCACTTTTACATGCATCAGCTTATTATTTGAGGTATATTTAGTCTTTCATTTTTATAAATTTAATTGAAAATTTACAAACTCCAAATGACTGGAATCGAACCGAATCCTAACATAACCCCAAAACCACTTGACCCTCCCTCAATACACCCACTTCAACACTGAAGCAAAGTTCAGGAAGTGTTGAAGACAAACCTGCATTACTCTAGCACGTTTCACATACTTCAGTGTCTCCCCAAGCAACTGTCCACTGGCAATGAAGCTGTACTCACTGTTGGATTGTGGCAACCATTTTTTACACAGCAAGATCCCAAAGAAATCCATAGTTTTTAAAAAGAAATTATTTTATTGATGTTGATAGAGGGATATGTATTGGCTGGGAACATTGAGAGATGCCAGCTTGCTTTTCCAATTTCGTCATCGATCTGCAACTGAGAGAACTGACAGGGCTTGGGATACAGGCTCATCAGAAATACGACACTTCTGACAGCACTGCACTCCTTCTGTCATTGCAGCGCTCTCTCAGTACTGACCGCCTGACAATGCAGCACTCCCTCTGTACTGTACTGGTAGAGTCAGCTTGGATTATGTATTCAGGCCTTTGGAATAGTGTTGAAGTGAATTGAGTGCTACGAACTGAAGCAGGTTGATCCCAGGCTGGAGGGGTTGGGAGGTTTTGGAAGTATTTCATGGTGTCTCTGTGTCTGTGCTGTTTGCAGGATCTGGTTTGGTTCATGGATCGCTATCAGTTGGAGAAGGAGCTTCTTCAGTCAGTCAGCAGTGAGCTGGGAATCATCTACATGGATCCAGTACGTGTTTTAGGCTTAATCTGATTGGCAGCTGAGGGATTGAGGTAGTCAGTGTGTTCACCTCTGATCTTTACCAAATGTCACTTACAACTGGCACAATTCATTTTCCTATTTTGCCATTGCCCCAGTCTTCATATAGAATTAGCCGGTTGAGTTGGAGCACGTGATTAACTATGGGGCTGTGGAAACTCTGAAAATCCATCATACAGGCGTGACTCAGTTTTCACTGGGTGTTAAAGAAATAATCAACTCAACATCATCAGTTGAGCTTATAATGTGGTTTCTTCACATTTGTCAGACACACTACGCATCCATTCACTGGGACCTGCTCTCTGCAAACAAAAGGTGAAAGTTCAAACCTTACACCGACTGAAAGTTCTCCATGGCAGCACCTTGGCCAATCTTACCAAGTGACTGCGTATTTGATCATTGAAAAGTCCTTATTCCTGATATATTAAACATAGAGATTTGGAGCTGGAATAGGTCGCTCAGCTCCTCAATCTTGCTGGACAATTCAATGAGATTGTGACCTGATTGTGTCATCCGTTTTTATTCTCTTATGTGTTGGATGGGTACAGTGTAGAGGAAGACTTAATCTGTTTTTGACCCTGTGCTGTACCTATCCTGGGAATGTTTGATGGGGACAGTGTATGGGGAGATTTACTCTGTATCTGACCCCATGCTGTACCTGCTTTGGGAATGTTTGATGGGAAAAGTGACAAGGAATATTTACTCTGTATCTAACCCTGTGCTGTACATGTACTGGGTATGTTTTAACTAAGTATTGTATTTGCTATCTTGTGGATGTTGCTGCCATAATGTGGTGATAGTCTTGAATTACAGCATTTCACATTCCTGAGAGATAGCAAGAACTGCCGATGCTGGAGTCAGAGATAACACAGTGTGGAGTTGGAGGATCACAGCAGGCCAGGCAGCATCAGAGGAGCAGGAAAGTTGAAGAGCAGGAAGTTGAAGATCTGAAGAAGGGTCCGGACCTGAAACGTCAGCTTTCCTGCTCCTCTGATGCTGCCTGGCCTGCTGTGCTCCTCCAGCTCCACACTGTTATCTCTATATTTCATACTCCTGGATGTTTGCTGACACCAACAATCCACCAATAATTTCCAAATGCACATGGTCAGTCTTGATCAATCTCATTCTGTTCATACATATGGGCAATAAAAAAGCCAATTTTAAAAATACTAACAAAACAAATGTACTTTGCTTGACACATTTCTTCATTTACCAATATATTCAGTTCTTTTCATTTTTGTGTTTGCTAGCTTTTTATCACCCTTTTTTCAATGTGTCTTGGATGTGAGATGATGCTTCCTTTGTTGGTTTGGGTGTATTTGGTTGAGTATCTGAGGCAGGTTTGAATTTCACTGATTGAGTCAAGCTTGAAGCTGAAAAGATGCCTTCAGAGCTTGTGCAGGATTGATGTTCTGGCTAGTTAAAGCTTCTCCTTTTGTTAGGATCACTTTATGCTATCATCCCTAAGTCTCTATCCCTGAAAGACTCCGACATGCTTTGCATTGAGCCCAGACCATTTGAGTTGCGGATAATTGACCAGTGAGATTGCCGCATCCTCACAGTGGTCTCCTGCATCATGATCGCTCTAAACTGCTCCATCAGGAGAACCTGAGACAATCCTGTTCAGGTTGTTCAGAGATTATACCCATCGAGTTATTACAAATATTCAGCACCCAAAAAAACGAGTAAAAGTTCCTAATTATTTCAAATGGACTGGACTTAGAGTGAAATGTTTGAATGGCACACTAGTTTGAACAATTGTTTCAGGGACTTCTGCAGTGGAGATGGTTCCCTTACTGATTCCCTTATTGATTAAAAATCAATCTCATCTTGAATATACTTAATGAGCCTTGACAGTCACAGATTCGCTGTCCTTTTGAGAGAAGAAATTCTTCCTCTTCTTTGTCTTGAAAGGACAACTCCCTACTCAGAGATGGTGCATGCGCTTGTAGACTCTCCATCAAGGGAAGATGACCTTTCCACATTGACCCTGTAAGTGCAATTCCTCACATTTATTCAAATTAAACTCCATCTGCCACTCCTCAGCCCATTAACCCAAATGATCAAGACCTCCTTGTAATCTTGGATAACTTTCTTCATTGTCCATTATACCACCAATTTTGGTGTCATTCACAAATTTACTAACCACATCTCTTAAATTCTCATCCAAATCATTCATAGAAATGACAAACAAAAGTGGACCCAGAACTGATCCCTATGGGACACTGCTGGTCACAGGCCCCCAACCGATAAACAAGCCTCCACCCCTACCCTTTGCCTCCTACTGTCAAGTCAATTTTGTGTCCAATTGGCAAACTCTCCCTCAATCCCACATGAGCTAACTTTACTAATTAGTATACCATGTGGATCCTTGTCAAAGACTTTACATGGACTTTTGTAAACAATGTCTACCGCTCTGCCCTCATCAATCCTTTTGGTTACTTCCTCAAAAAAACCTCAGTCAAGTTTGTGAGACACTATTTCCCTTGCTCAAAAGCCATGCTGACTATCCTTAATCATTCCTTGTCTCTCCAAATCCATATAAATCCTATCTTACAGAATCACCTCCAACAACTTACCCACCATTGATGTCAGACTCACCGGTCTATAGTTCCCCGTCTTCTCCTTACAGCCTTTCTTAAATAAAGGCACAACATTAGGCACCTTCAATCCTCTGGCACCTCACCCGTGGTTATAGATAATACAAATATTTCAGCAAGTGGCCCCATAATTTCCTCCCTAACTTCCCACAACGTCCTGAGGTACTCTTGATCAGTTCCCAGAGGTTTATCCACCTAATGTTTTCTAAGACCTCCAGCACTTCCTCTTCTGTAATGTGAACTGTTTTCAAACCATCAATGTATATTTCTCTAGCTTCCATTTCTTTCTCGACAATAAAAACTAATGCAAAATATTAATTTAGTATTTCTCCTATCTCCTGAGGTTCAACACATAGACAACACATAGAGTATTTAAGAGGCCCTATTTTCTCCCTAGTTGCTCCTTTGCTCTTAATGTACTTGTAGAATCTCTTTGGATTAACCTTGACCTTATCAAGATTACGTACCATATGCTCAGAGATAGTAAGAACTGCAGATACAGGAGTCAGAGATAATACAGTGTGGAGCTGGAGGAACACAGCAGGCCAGGCAGCATCAGAGAAGCAGGAAAGTTGACATTTCGGTTTCTGAAGAAACATTAACTTTCCTGCCCATCAGGTGCTGCCTAGCCTGCTGTGTTCCTCCAGCTCCACACTATTATCTACATACCATTTGTTTTGCTCTATCCTGTTTACTAGCCGATCTGTGTCAGACTACAGCCTCACTACTATAACACGACCAATTTTTGTGCCATTCAATTAAGGTCCCCTCTCCTTCTTAGAAACTCAACTGAGTATAGACCCAACCTACTCAACCTCCCCTCATAAGGCAGCCTGTCCATATACAGGATCAACCTAGTGAACCTTCTCTGAACTTCCTCCAATGCTAGTTCATCTTTCCTTAGATCGGGGTCAAACTGCTCGCAGAATTCCAACTATCGTCTGATGAATGCTATTGTAGTTTTAGCAAGCCTTCTTTATTTTTATACTCCATTCTCTTTGAAGTAATGGCCAATATTGTATTGCCTTCCCTATTACCCACTGAACTTATATTCTAGCTCTTTGTAATTTATGCACAAGGACTTCTAAATCCCTCTGTGCTGCAGCTTCTTGCAGTTTTTTCTCTATTGAAATACTATTCAGCTCCTCTTCTTCTTGCCATGTGCATAACCTCACTCCCTCAACCTGTCCATATCCCTCTGCAGACTCTTTTGTGTCATCCTTACCACTTGCCTTCCCACCTCTTTTAGTGTCACCTGGCCAACAGTACATTCACTTTTCTCATCCAACTCATTGGTATATATTGTAAATAACTGTGCCTACAGCACTGATCTGCTTGCGATCTTTGGCTACAATACCCAATTTTGATAACATTATCCTCCATGGAGGAGTCTTGGATCCTCTGATATGACATTAGTTACTGCACTGTCTCTGACTGCATTCAGTGTAAGAGAAGCCAGGAAAGTAATTGTCATGTTAGTATGCTGTATCTGCCCCAGGAGTCATTGGTGGGCACAGTATGGAGACTGTTTAACCATGGAACAGGATGTGTTTGATGGGGGCAGTGTAGAGGGGGCTTTACTCTGTATCTAACCCCACAGTATTCCTGTCCTGGGAATAATTGCTAAAAGGTAAAACGTTCCAGTCCCTGCTCATTCTCCTGAGGCAAAAAGCAAGATTTTCTGTTGTTTTTCATCTTTTGACCTGTGCAGAAAGCTATACCCTGAAATGGCAAAAATTATTTTTCTTGATTATTGTTGACCTCCTGACAACATACATTCATTTCAGATGTTGATAGCTATTTTTTATTATAGAAATTAATTTTGGGCTTTGTTTTCTGTTTTTTAGATTAACTGGACTGTCTCTGGAGCGAAACACGAAAATCAGGATCATCCTGAGAGGTGGGAATTATGGGATAGTCCCCTCTTGTGGTTTTAGAAAGATATTGCCCAAACTGCTACAGTTTATTGAAATGGCTTAAATTTCCCACTATTCCAGATTGTACCCTTCCACATTTGTTTGGATTTTTTTGTCCACTTTCTCAATCTGCATAGATGTATCCATTCTATCAGTTAAAATCCCATAGGTAGGCAATAAATATGTGCTGCAGTTACATACAATATAATTTTGAGGGCTCAAAAATGTTGTGATGGTAGTGTCTCTATCTCCTGGTCAGGAAGGAATGGTTCATGTCCCAGCTTCTCCTGAGATGTTCAATAACATCTCTGAAGAGGTTGATTTAGAAAATATCCACGAATTAGCTTCTTCCCAGCACACTTTCCTGTGCTCACTGGCTCTGAGGCCAACATCAACCCTAATTTTAAATTCTCATCCTCATCTTCGACTCCCTCCACGGTCTCTCTCTGTACCTCTGTCACCTCTTATGACCCTCCAAGAACTCTGCACTTCTCTAACTGTAGCCTTTTGAGAATTCCCTGCTTTCCATCATTCTGCTGTTAGCGCCCTCAGCTCCCTGTGTTTGTAAACTCTAGAAATCCCTCCCTAAACCTCTCTACGTCTCTCCCTTCCTCTTGGACACACTTCTACCTTGACCCCTACCCCAGCCACTCTTTCTGTGGGTTGAGGTCATATTTTCTCTGATTACCCTCCTGTGGAATACGCTGGGACATTGGTATCATGTTAAAGATGCTCTTGAAATACCAGTTCATCCTGACGGAAAGGCCCCATTTCCTAGACAACCAGGCCTCCGGCTGAGGATTTTCCTGTTGGTTTAAAGATGGAGGGGTATAACTCCTTCACTGGGTGAGTTTCGCCTCAGTGTAGATGAGGTGTTGCCTCAATTGATCGGAAGAGGATGATGGGATTACATTCTAACCCGTCTTTCCACCAACAGGCGGATACCAGACAAGGAGGGAAGTTTAAAGGAGCCGGAAATGCCAATGAGCCAGAAGAGAAAGATGGAGAGAAAGGTTCCGCAACAAAGACAAGAAGGTAAGAGAATAAATCCAGTGAGAACTGATATTGTTACTGAGAGAGAATGGATGAGACACTGACCAGGAATCTCTCACCCAAAAACAACTCCATTTCACTGACAGCCTTTGGGGACTGAGCAGTTTCTCTCCTTGTCATGGAGCAACCCTCTGAACAGCCTCCACCTCCAACCCCTTCCTCTACATAACCCTCAATCCCATCCCATCCACTCCCCTCCTCTCCATATCTCTCAAT
>NC_063344.1:21030591-21072920 GCF_021869965.1 Rhincodon typus
CCCATCCACTCCCCTCCTCTCCATATCCCTCAATCCCATCCCATCCATCCTTTCCTCTCCATATCCCTCAAACCCACCCACTCCACTCCCCTCCTCTCCATATCCCTCAATCCATCTCATCCATCCTCTCCTCTCCATATCCCTCAAACCCACCCAGTCCACTCCTCCTCTCCATATCCCTCAAACCCACCCAGTCCACTCCTCTCCACACCCGTCAACCTTGCTCCTTTCCATCCCACCTACCCAGCTGTCGGTGACAGATGGCTGCTGGGAGATTTGAGGCACCTGGTTTCACTGAGCTCTGTGTCATCTTTCAGGTGGACCCTTGCTCTATGACCGGGTAAAACTTGTCTATGACTCGCAGCAAATGAACGGGAGCCAACGAGTGCTCCTTGACGATGTGATCACTGCACAGGAATGCCGCGAGCTGTTCCACTTGGCCAGTGTGAGTGTCCCAAGGTTTTGTTGGTGTTTCGCATGTGTCTGTCCCACCTGGAACCTTTCTTTCCCCCTAACCAAGTTGTCCATATTTTCACAGTCCATTGCACTGGCGGGAGATGGTTACAGAGGCAAGACATCACCACACACACCTAATGAGCGCTTTGAAGGAGCAACTGTCTATAAGGCCCTTGTGGTGAGCAAACATTCTGGAGTTCAGGTTCTTCAACAATACCTTCCACACCCATGACCACTACCATCAGGAAAGACCAGGGCAGTAGTTGCATGGGAACACCACCATCTACAAGTTGCCCTTCAAGCCACACAGGATCCTGACATGGAAATATATCACTATTATTTAACTTAACTTGAACTAATGACAGAGGGAAGAAAGAATTACTAACGTGCGACATTAACTATATCTGTAAGATCGTAAGCCCAAAGGACATAGGAGCAGAATTAGGCAATTTGGCCCATCGAGTCTGTTCCGCTGTTTGATCAATGCTGATTCTCTTGCCTTCTCCCCATAACCCTTGATCCCTTTACTAATCAAGAGCCTGTCTATCTCTGCCTTAAATACATTCAATGACTTGATCTCCATAGCCTTCTGTGGTGGAGTTCCACAGATTCACCACCCTCTGGCTGAAGAAATTCCTCCTTATCTCCATTCTAAAGGGTCATCCCTTCACTCTGAGGCTGTGCCTTCATGTCCTAGTCTCTCCTAATAGAGAAACATCTTCTCCACGTCTGCTGTATCCAGGCCTTTCAGCATTCTGGAAGTTTCAATCAGATCCCTCCTCATTCTTCTAAACTTCATCGAGTACAGATCTAGAGTCCTCAACCATTCTCATTACAAGCCCTTCATCCCCGGGATCAGGCTTATAAACCTCTTTTGGAATCTCTGTAACACCAAATACAGAGCCCAAAACTGCTCACAACATTCCAAATGTGGCTTGACCAGAGCCTTATACAGCAGTACATCTCTCCTTGTATATTCCAGTCCTCTTGAAATGAATCCTAACTGCCACCTGAACCTGCATGTTAAGCTTAAGAGAACTTGAACTAGGACTCCTCAGTCCCTTTCTGCTTCAGATTTCCAAAGCCTTTCCCTATTTAGAAAATAGTGTACACCTCCTATTCTTCCCCGCAAAATGCGTAACCTCACACTTTCCCACATTGTGTTCCATCTACAACTTCTTTGCCCACTCTCCTAGCCTATCCAGGTCCTTCTGTAGCTTCACCAGTTCCTCATTTACCTGTCCCTCCACCTATCTTTTGAGTCATCTGCAAACTTAGCCCTAAGTTCTTTCAAAACCCAGAACACACACACACTTTCTCACCATTAAGATGGGTTAAAGACCAATAGTTTAACATGTTTACTATGGATGGAAAAATAATATTGACAGGGTAAGCAAAATTCTGAAGATTACAAGTCCAGATTTGAAGTGTGGGTTAAATTGTTCCTTTTTATTTATCACTGATGACACATTGCTGTATGTTGGGCAATAGTCTCTCTTTAATTAACCAGTTGATGAGTGGACTTAGGTCTTGTTAAATTTCTTTCTTTTAAGCTTTTCTGTCTTTAACTCCACATGGAGAGAGAGTGGGAGAGATTGATGCTTTCTGGTTGCAGGCTCTGGATGTTTCTTTCTGCTGTCCTGGTTTTAAACACACTACAATGCAGTGTTGCTCAGGGCTGTTGTCAGGCCGAATTTCCTTAACTCAGTGGATTCTTGGTGTGACTCAGTATTTAATGCTACTTCTTATTGTATCAGAAAGCAACATTGTATTGCATGGATCAACAGGAATACCTCAGGGAGTGTCCTAGGCCCAATGATCTTCAGCTGCTTCATCAATCAACTTCCCTCCATCATAAAATCAGAAGTAGGAGTCTGAGTTCAGGATTGCACAATGTTCAGGATCATTTGTGACTCCTCAGATGCAGAAGCAGTCCGTGCCCAAATGCAGTCAGACCTGGACAATATCAACCTTTGGGCGGATAAACATCAAGTAACATTTGTGCCACACAAGTGCTAGGCAATGACCATCTTCAACTAGAGAGAATCTAACCATCATCCCTTGACATTCAATGGCATCACTGCCACTGAATCCTCTAATATCTACGTCATGAGGGTTACAATTGACCAGAAACTGAACTCTTGTAGCCACAGTATTTTTATGGCTATAAGAGCAGGTCAGAAGCTAGGACTGCTGCAATCAGTAACTCACCTCCTGACTCCCAAAAGCTTGTCCATGATCTACAAGGCAGGAATCAGGAGTGTGATGGAATACCCCCCCACTTGCCTGGATAAGTGCAACTCCAACAACACTCAAGAAGCTTGACACCATCCAGGACAAAGCAGCCTGCTTGATTGGCACCACATCCCCAAACATTCACTCCCTCCACCACCAAGGCTCAGTAGCAGCAGTGCGTACTATCTACAAGATGCACTGCAGAAATTTACCAAAACTCCTTAGACAGCACCCTCCAAACAAATGAGTACGTGCATCTAGAAGGACAAGGGCAGCCGATATATGGGAACATCACCACCTACAAGTTCCCGTCCAAGCCACTCACCATCGTGACTTGAAATATATTGCCATTCTTTCACTGTCACTGGGTCAAAATCCTGGAATTCCCTCGCTATGGTCATTGAGAGTCTACATACAGCACATAGGCTATAGGGGTCCAAGAAGGCAGCTCACCACCACCTTCTCAAGGGCAACCAGGGATGGACATTAAATCTAGCTCAGCCAATGATGCTGACATTCTAGTAATAAATAGTAATTTAGAAAATGATAGCACATGATTTTCAAGTCCTAAAACTCTCCTCTGATTTCCGTTATAGCAATCCAACTTCCTTTTCAGATCATAGCCCCATATTTAAAAATAAAATAATTTTGTCTCTTACTGCACTCCCCAGCCCAACACCAGTGTCCAGTTTCAAGTTGAAACTGTCTCCTGTTTCTCTCCCTGACTGAGACTATTTGTAGACCAATTATTGTTTGAGGGAAGGGAAGAAGAGATTAGAACATTTGCTCAGTGCACGTTGGATTGAATGACTTTTCTATTTGAAGCAATGTTCCACTTGTACTCCATGCAACCTGATCCTTTGAATGTTGATAATTCCACTCCTCTCTTTCAGTATGGCTATGAAGGTCGGATCCCATTGCACAGAGCCAGGTTATTCTACGACGTTAGTGAAAAGGCTAGGAAGATTATTCAATCCTATTTCTTGTTGAACTCCACACTTTACTTCTCATACACTCACCTCGTCTGCAGAACAGCTATCGAAGGTGAGGGTCCTTTGTGTAGACAGTGAATGACGACAGACCATGTCTTCAAAGAATGAGTGAAGACTTTTGCGACAAAGTAATTGTCAAAGATGAAGTTCCATTGCGGTGAACCCAGAGTGGGAAAGCTGTGACTGAGGACTGGGTTGATGTATCAATTGATTGAGTGGAAATGAGAGTAACTGGGATTATTCTCTTAAGAGCAGAGAAGGTTAAGGCAGGTATTGAACAGATCAAATTTAAAATCGCAAGGGGTTCTGATAAAGTAAATACAGAGAAAATGTTTGCAGTGGAAGGGGGGTTGGTGAATAGAAGGGCATAGATCAAAGAAAATCAGCAAAGAACCACAGTGATGGATGAGAAGTTTCTTTTTATGCTGTCATTTTTTTTTTGTTTTATTCAATCATGGGAGTGACATGTAGATTTTGTTCCCTAATGAAGTTTTACAACAATCGGCAGTGATTACACAGTCGCCATTAGGTTAGCTTTTTATTCCACTTCTCTTTTTCAATCTATCATGGTGAGATTCAAATCCACATTCCCAGAACAATGGCCTGAGGTTCTGAACGAGCTGTCCCAGTGATATTATCACTCTGCCACCACCAAACCCAATGCTGCGATGGTTTCAATACACTGCCTGAACAGCTGGTGAGTATAGGCACAGTGGGATCTTTCAAAGAGTCATCACAGGATTAATGGGCTAAATGACCTCGTATGACATATTGCTGTTTGTATTGTCGGATGCAGAGCATTTGCGACTAACCCCACACATTTCCAGCACTCAGAAACCGTCCCCTCCCCCAAGGCTGGCTACAACTGCTGCATTTGGCAATTTCCTAGGGAAAAACAGATGTGTTGTGTAAACCATCAGTGACCCTTTACTGGCTTACTGCAGTCACTAGATTCTCACTATCTGAACTGCAGCTGGAAAACGTATCATGAAATTGTGCATGCCATTGCCTGTGTCAGCGTGGATTAGTCTGTAGCGTTTTCTAAGAAGCACACTTCAAACAAAGGCTCAGCAGCTCAAAACCCAGCTATTGTTGACTAGAGAGACTTATAGTGGCTGCAGCTTTTTGTGTTGAGCACATCAGGACAGTTTGCAAGAATGCCAAATTTCAAATAATTACAACAGTTTATACTGCAGGAGAAAGGTTTTTTTTCATTGTTTGATAAGCTAGTCTATCACTGTTGCTTTCTCCATGGCAACCCCGTAACTAAGCAGAGATGATTTGCCAATCAGTCAGCACCTTTTTATGTATAAAATTGTTGCGAATGAATTGAATTTTGGCATTTTTGCATTCTTCCTGATCAATGTAAGGCAAAAAGCTTCAGCAAAATCTCTGTCTTCAGCGTCTACACAAGACTTCATGAAGGAAATATTGGCCGGAGTGCAACACAGATTCAACAGGATCATCCCGGGTTTTAAAGGGCTCTATTGTGAGGACAGATTCATAAATTAGACTCGGCTTTTAATGCAGTTAGAAAATGAATAGATTGTCTAAAAACAACAGAGAACCAGCTAGTTAAACCAGCATGTGTTTGCCAATTTTTGAATTGAGCAATGTAATTAATTGCAGTGCTCTAGCTTGCTCCTCCCCATGTTCCCTTCAAATATTTATCCAGAACATAACATGTTGCGTGAGAAAATTCACTTCCTTGTGTCCTGCCTGGTTCAGGAGCGAATACTGCTCCATCAGTGTCCCTCTGGTTACTGAGCCCCTACAACTGCAAACATTGGCTCCTTATTTACTCAATCACAAACTCCAGTCTCGGCACATAATCATCTCTCTCTTCCCTGCAGCCATTCTCCCCACTTTCTTCTGCACACTCTCTGAGGTCTTCATGTAGCTTCAAAAGAATGTGACCCAGAATTGGACACAATCTTCCAGCTGTGGCTTTCCTAACGTTTTACCCCAAATTGAGGTGTTTATAATGGTCACCATGCTGGGAAGACACGTCGATGTCAAATTTCTCACGTGTTGGTATTTCTAATAGTTGGTGTTCCTGCCTTTTCCTGTCCTGAGGTGTAGGTCTTCCCACATGTTGGAATGCCTGCTTATCTCTGCATGTTCCTGCATACCAGTGGGGTTGTTGCCTGATCATTGAGCTCGAAAAATGCCATGAAATTGGAGCTTTTCAAATTTGATCAGAGAAAATGAGTTGTAAGAAGGGAGTGTGAGTACACAATCAGATCATTCATGATCTTATTGAATGGCTGAGCAGGTTCAAGGGACTGAATAGCCTACTCTTGCTCTCAATTTGTATGTACGTGTGTCAATTAAAGAGCGTTGTGTTCAGGCAGTTCAGAGAGCTGGAGTGGACAGACATTAGATTTCACTAAGTAGGATGTGCAGTGGACTAACATCTTGAACATATCTTCCAGGCCAACAAGACAATCGTAATGATTTGAGCCACCCAGTCCATGCCGATAACTGCCTTCTTGACCCAGACGCCAATGAATGCTGGAAGGAACCACCAGCTTACACTTACAGGGACTACAGGTAATGGGGTGTATCATCAACTGTGTGCCTATAGGGGTTCACAGTAGCAGGGTGTTCCATCAACTGCATGCATACAAGAGTCAACAGTGGGGTGTACCACTATCTATGTGCCAGTGTGGATTACTGGAAGTGCTGCCAAATGTGTAATCTTGAGAAAACTGAAAGAACTATGGATGCTGGAAATCAAACAAAAACAGAAATTACTGGAGAAGCTCAGCAAGTCTGGCAGCATCTGTGGAGAGAAATCAGAGTTAATGCTTCGGGTCCAGTAACCCTTCAAGGGTCACTGTATGTGTGTGTGTAATCCTGAGAGTTTGATCACATGGTGTGTGAATATTGTTGCCTTTCCCATGTCGGATTGAGTCTGCTGTAGTGAATTATTTTCACACACTGTGTTGTGGTGAAGATTTCTCTGAACCACACTGAGCGGTAGCGTGAGAAACAGTGGACTCTGTTATTTCTCACAGCTCCTGATTATGACCCATCATTTACCAACTCTCCCTGCGCCTGGATTCAACTCAGCTAGGATTTTATAGTGAGGGAAATTTCAGCACAGGATATTTAGGCTCTGTTCCTGTAAATAACTTCAACCGTTCACTCTCTCATCCTACCAAGATCAATGATTTACTTTTATTCCTACTTGGAATGTGGGAATCACTGGCTAAGCCAACATTTATCCCGAATCACACTTCAGAAGGTGATGATGAGTTATGGTTTGATTGGCTCTCTGGACTACTTCAGAGGGCAGTTAAGAGTCAACCACATTGCAGTGGGACTGAAGTCACATATAGGTCAGGCCAGGTAAGGATGGCAGATTTCATTCTCTAAAGGACATTAGTAAACCAGATTATGGTCCTAACCCGAAACCTCAACCTCAACTTTCCTGCTCCTCTGATCTGCCTGGCCTGCTGTGTTCCTCCAGCTCCACACTGTATTATCTCTGACTCCAGCACCAGCAGTTCTTACTATCTCTGGGTTTATGGTAAACTGGTTGTTTCATGACCAACAACATAGTGTAATTGAGGTTGTTGAGGTTGGTTGGCTCGCCGAGCTGGTTTCTTGTTTCGCAGACGTTTCTGCCAAGTGAGGCAATCCATCTCAACGGACCCCAGATTTAAAAACCAGGCGGGAAAACCCACTGACACTTCATTGGAGGCTGCACTGAGGATGTTACCAAGCATGGTAACGAAACGTCTGCGAAACAATAAACCAGCTCGGTGAGCCAACCAACCTCAACACCCACAACCCGAGCTACAAATCTACTCCAAAACCTTATAAACATAGTGTAAACTACCATCTTATGAGGTGGAAGTGGCCAGTGAATGATGTGAAATGAGTTTTTATTCCATATTTATGAATAAATCTAAATTCATTGGCTTCTGCAGTAGGATTTCAACTCCTGACACCACTGTTATATCCATCTGTCTCCCCTCCTGGTTATATTGTCTGTTTATCTTTAACTGCATATTTTCCCCCTTCTCCAGTGACCTGTCTGTATTCCTTTGTCTCCAGTGCTATCCTGTACCTAAATGGGGATTTTGAAGGAGGTGAATTTATCTTTACCGAAATTGATGCTAAGACCATCACGGTGAGTACGATGCATATGACCATGAGTAATGAGCAGTATTTGTTGTCCATTTGTACCTTCTGACGGGTGAATAATCCTGCTGGGTAATCTGAGCACTTCCTCATTCAGATTTGCACCAGTAGATTCTGAACATGGAATTATACCTCAGTGATGCTTCTTAACATTCCTACACCACCTCAGCCACTCCTGCTCTGGAAGGATAGGCTGACTGGGTCAGCAGACCCCTTGCTCCAAGATACTTTGATTCACTCCCAATTCAGAGTGCAGTGAGCATCACCTGTGTCTGATCATGAAGGGTTTCCAACTGAAGTAAGTTTAGAATTGACTTGAACTGAAGTGGCTATTTGGGAATGCATTGACAGGCTGCTCAAAGTTAGATCAGAATAATAATATTTCCTGACAAAGGAGCAATGGCCACTATCCTCCAAACTCAAATACATAACATGATTAAGTAGAGTCAGTATGGCTTCTGACAAGTTTACTGGAATTCTTCGAAGTGGTAAACAAGCAGGATATTTAAAGGGGAAGCAGTGGATTTAATATATTAGGATTTTTGGAAGGCATTTGATAAGGTACCTTATCGCTTGTAAGGTTACTTATAAGATAAAACATTGTGTTGAAGGTAGTGTATTAACATGGATAGAGGATTGGCTGACTAATAGAAAACAGAGAGTTGGGATAAAAGGGTTATTTTCAGCATGGCCAATTGTAACTAATGGAAGGATCAGTGCTTCCACAGTTATTTGCAGTTTGTATTAATGACTTGGATGCAGAAAGTGAATATACTAAAGTTTGCACATGACATAAAAATAGGTGGGAAGACAAGTGGTAAGGATGACACAGAGGAATACGAATGGTTAAGTGAGTGGGTGCAGTCTTGGCAAATGTAATATAATGTGGTAAAATGTGAGGTTATGCACTTTGGTAGGAACAGTAGAAGAGCTAAATATTATTTAAATGGAGGAATACTGCAGAAAGCTACATGAGAGAAATTTGGGAGTCCTTGGGCATAAATCACAAAAAGCTAGGATGAAGTTCATTAGGAAATAGGGAAAGCAAATAAAATGTTGGCCTTCACTTCAAAGAGAATGGAATATAAAATTAGGGAGGCTCTGCTACAACTATTCAGGGCTGTATTCAGGCCACAGTTGGAATACTGTGAACAAATTTGGGCCCCTTTTCTAAGGAAAGATATACTGGCATTGGAGGCAATCCACAGAAGGTTCACTTGGCTGACACTCGGTAGGAGGTACTGTCTTATGAGGAGAAGTCGAGTAGTTTGGGCTTATACTCATTTTAATTTAGAAGAATGAGAGGTAACTTCAGTGAGACATATAAGAGACTTAGGGGACTTGACAAGATAGATGCAGAAAAGTTGTTTCCCTTGTGGGCAAGTCTAGGGCACAATCTCAAATTAAGGGTCACACATTTAAAACAGAGAAATAAGGAGGAATTTCTTCTCTCAGGGGAGTGAATCTGTAGAATTTTTTACTACAGAGGGCTGTTGAGACTAGTTTACTAAGTATATTCAAGGCTGAGATAGACAGATAGTTAACCAGTAAGGGAATCGAGGGATATGGCAAAAAGGCAGTAGAGTGGAGTTGGAGATTATTAAATCAAACATGATTTTATGGAGCATACTTGATGGGCTGAATGGCCTGGTTCTGCTCCTCTATATTATTGGCATATGTCAAATATTGTAGAAGAGGGCTATGAGCTTGGATGTTACTGATGGGGAAGGGTGTGGACTGGAGATAGTGTTTGGCCTGAACTGAGACGTACTTGACGCCTTATCATTGAGGTCAGACAGAAACAGAGGGAAAACTCTCCACTGGTTGGGGTCATACCCGGAACAAGGAAAGATGGTTGTGGTTGCTGGCGGTCAGTCTTCTCAGCTCCAGGCCATCTCTGCAGGGGCCTCTCAGGGGAGTGTCCTACGGCCCAATCATCTTCAGCTGCTTCCTCAATGACCTGCCTTCCATCATAAAGTCAGAAGTGGGGGATGTTCACTGATAACTACATAATGTTCAACAGCATTCATGATTCCTAAGATATTGAAGCAGTTAATGTCCAAATGCAGCAAGTCTCAGACATTATCCAGGTTGAGGCTGACAATTGAAAAGTAACATTCATGGCACACAACTCCTAAGCAAAGATCATCTCCAGCAAGACAGTGTCCAACAACTGCCCCTTGAATTCAATGGCATCCTTATCATTGAATCACCCCCTATTGACATCCTGGGAGTTACTACTGACCAGAGCTGGACAGGGCTAGTTGTACAAATACAGTGGCTATCATGTCTGACTAATTTATTCTATATTTTTCAAGGAAGTCTCAACCAGAGTGGATAGAGGGGAACTAGTAAATGTATTTGGACTTACAGAAGGCAATTGACAAAGTACCTCACAAAAGGTTAAGTCATAAGATAAGAGGTGACAATGTTTGAGGTAGTATATTGGTATGGATAGCAAATTAGCTTATGGGCAGAAAACAGTGGGCGGGGCTAAAGGTTCTTTATCAGATTGGCAACCTGTGACCAGTGGGGTTTCGCAGGAATCAGTGCTGAGACTGCAACTGCTTACAATATATATTAATAACTTGGAGGAAAGAATGTACTGTAGCCAAATTTGCACATGACACAAAAATAGGTGGAAAGGCAAGTTGTGAGAGAGATCCAGCACTTTATAGAGAGACATTGAGAGGTTAAATAAGTGGGCACAAAATACACCAATGGAGTATGATATGGGAAAATATGTGGATGTTCATTTTGGAAGGGAGAGCAATAGAACAGTATTATTTAAATGTAGAAAAACTGCAGAATGCTGCAACACAAAGGGTCTTGGGAGTACTTGTGCACAAAACACAGAAAGCTAACGCACAAGTGCAGTAGGTAGTCAGGAGGCTAATGGAATGTTAACCCTTATTTCAAGGGAGTTGGAGTATAAGAATAGGGAAGTCTTACTGCAACTGTGCAAAAGGCTAGTAAGACCACATCTGGAATACAGTGAGCAGTTTTGGCCCCCTAATTTAAGAAAAGGTTGGAGGGCAGTTCAGAGGAGATTCACCAGGATGATCCCTGGTTTGGAGGTCTTATGAGCAAAGGTTAAACAGGCTTAGCAAAACTCTAACTCATTGGAATTCAGAATCATGAGAGGCAATTTTATTGAAACATATGGGATTCTTAAAGGGGCTGAATAGGGTAAATGCTGATAGGATTGTTCCACTCAAGGGAGAATCTAGGACCAGAGGGCATAGTCTCAGAATAAAGAGGTCCCAATTTAAGACAGGGACAAGGAGGAATTTCTTCTGAGGGTTCTGAGTCTTTAGAACTCCTCGCCACAGAGAGCTGTGGGGATACAGTCCTTGTGTATATTTAACACTGAGATAAATAGATTCTTTATCAGGAGAGGCATCTAGAGTTAGAGGGAAAGGGCAGGAAAGTGGAGAGGAGGAGTGTTGGATTGGCCACGGTCCTATTGAATGGGGGAGCAGATCCAAGTAGCTGAACAGTCTGCTTTTGTTCCTATTTCTAATGGCCTGATGATTAGCATCAGGTCAGAAGTAGGTTTCATACAGCGATTAACTCACCTCCTGACTCCCTAAAGCCTGTCCAGCATCTCCAAGGCACAGGTCAGGAGTGTGATGAAATACTCTCTACTTACCTCAACAACACTCAAGAAACTTGACATCATACAAGACAATGCAGCATACTTAATTGACACCACATCCACTCCCTCCACTGTCGATGCTCAGGAGCAACAGTGTATACTATCTACGGGAGATGCACTGCAAAATTTCACCACAGATCCTTAGACAGCATCTTCCAAATGCACAACAAATTTCATCTAGAACGAGAAGGGCAGCAGATGCATACCACCACCTCCATGTTTCCTTCCAAGCCAGTCACTATCCTGAATTGGAAATACATTACTGTTCTTCCAGTGTCAATGGGACTAAATCATGAACTCCCTCACTCATGGCATCTTGGGTCTACCACAAGGCCTGTACCAGTTTGATGAAGGCAGCTCACCACCACCTTCTCTTGGGGCTGTTGGGGATGGGCAATAAATACAGGCCCAGAAGGCAAAGCTGATATCCCCTGAATGAATTATTTTAAAAAGTATGAATCTAGGAACTTAGAAAAGTGTATTCCTCTTTTACAGAAGAGGCTGGTTTTCTGGTTGATGGGGTCTGATATATTTGTTGGAATGTTTGTTACAATTAGTTTTTGATGCATGTTTAGCCTCTGATTCTTTGGCCTTGCTGTGCAGGCTGCTGTGAAACCACAGTGTGGTCGAATGGTTGGATTTTCATCTGGAGAAGAGAATCCGCATGGAGTGAAAGCTGTCACCAAGGGCCAGAGGTGCGCTGTGGCTTTATGGTTCACATTGGATCCACTCTTCAGAGAGTTGGTGAGTCAGTCTGAAATGGTTTGATTTAAAGTCATTCTCTGATCCTGGTGTATTGCTGTTCTTCTGTGAGGGTAGTAACGTCCTCCAGTATAGATTCCTCATAATGACCCTGAACTGCATTGGCCTTTGTCCGTGGTTGTGCAGGTGCCATCACGGCTCCATACAAACTGATCCAATCGAGTTGGAAGGAGAAAAAAAATCGTTCTCCCCCAATCTAAAAATATCTATTGAGGTAATTCTCCCTTTGCACATCAGGATTTTATTGCTATGGACATTCTCCTGAATTACTTCCTGTGCCTGAGGGAATCCTTCCAGTGACAGGGTGGCTTTAGACCTTACAGAGGAACTTCGAACATGCTCTTTAGTCACAGAAGCATCCAAGAAAAATGGTAAACAACACCGGCAACTCTTTGTTGCGAAGCGATGGGGCTGTGTGGAGTGAGCCCCAGAGATTTGGATGTCTCAGAAACTACTTCACAATCCTGAAATAACTTCCTGATGATATGACTGCAACTGTCTTAAGCAGGAACTGAAACAGACACCTTCAAAAACCATACTGGTATTACACCAGTGCTGTGTGTAGTCCCTGTACTATTTGCAATCTCCCTAACAGTCTATCACCACATCAAAGATCAAATGCTAGCTCTAGTGATCAGTATCATGACCACTTGATGGGACATTCATACCTTTGTTGTCTCTAAGCCAACACATTACTTATCGCCATAGACATACCTGACCTGCAGGATGTTATGACTGCAGCATTATTTCCTAATCTGCACAAATTTTACAAGCCATTTGCTATCTCTTCATTTCTGCTCTAAAGTGGCTCAGGTCTGTCCCTGAAGGTTTGTAAAAAAAAAAAAAAAGAAATCTCACACCACCTCTGACCTGGTCAGCCAAATATTCCAGCTCCCAAACATAGTGAAGGAAGGAGAGACTGAAACGTGTTGAGCGCTTCCCATTCCTTGGCAATCACTTGTCACAAGGTCTGATTTCTCAACTTGTGCACCCCAGTCCGACACCGGCATCTCCATATCATGGCTACCATTGAATTGAGGTGATAGCTGATGACAGGATTATTGAAATGATCCCATTTGTTCCTGTTCTCCTTGCTTTGGCAGGGGCTCATTTACCTGAGGGACTCCAAGAAAGCTTCTCCACATTATTTCTCTTTGCTTTTTGACTGTTGTTGTACTTGTCATTCTCTTTACCAGTCCCAGGACATGGGGGTGTTGGGAGGGGAGTGGGAATATTGGGAGGCAGGGAGTATATGGGAGGGGATGTTGAGGGATAATGGGGAGACGCAATGTTGGGGAGGATGAAGTGTGGAGGGGAGGGGTGTGGGGCAAAGGGAGGGTATGAGGGTATGAGGGTATGTGGGGTGAGAGTGGCTGTAGAGGGCCAAGGGTGGAGGTGTTAAGGTTGATGCCCCAGCCATCGCCTCCCCCCCCCCCCCAATAATTGCCGATGCTACTGTAGCTGACCTGTGCCTTCCTGAAGGGGTTAATGCAGTGACTGAGTTCACATCAACTCAAAGGTCTCCTCCCTCCTTTTCATCCTCAGGAAAGAATCCAAGCTGATGAAGTGGTTGAGTTAATATCACTGGCTGAGAGACTGGATGACAAGCTCATCGTAAATCCAAGGGATGAATTGTGAAAAATTCTTCATTCACATATTTATTTAATCTTCCCAGCGACCTTAATAGAATGTTCTAATTTTCTGTACAAACTGTAAAATTAAGTTGTCCAGAGATACTTTCCCAGTGTTGATTTTTGCAAATTGAACTTTATTGTAAGCTGATAATTACCTTATGCTAGAGACTGAGTTCTGGGTTTTTCACTAATATTTGAACTGGATTTTGCTATCAGCTGTGAGATGTACGTTTTAACACACAGTAACCCTCAGGGAAAAGAACAAGACACTTTGTTCAAGTAGCTGTGACAGAGGTTGTACCTCACAACCTTGGGACTGGCTGTGTGCAGCCTCCAAATACACTGGCAGTGAGTCTGTGTACTTCCTGCTGCTCTGGGACTGTTGGGGGGGGGGGGGGGGGGGGGGGGGGGGGGCATAGGGGTGATGGAGGGGGAACCTTCAGCCCATTCTGATATTACCATCTGTTGGTGTAAAGGTGATGTTACTGGAGTGTATTCCCCTCTGAGAATCTACATATGAAATGCTGGTACTGGTAAATTGCACCATGAATCTGTGAGATTGTTGTCTCTTTTAGTGACCGAGACCTGTTGTCCTGAACTACTTTGGAGCTGTAGGTGAGCTGCAGATCCAGGCCAATGTGGCACCACGTTGTCTGCCCTCTAACATGGCAGACTACAGGCTCTGTGAAAACCTACCGCTGTCTGTGAGAGATGGACTCCTCAGTGACTGGTAGGAGATGTTAACTTAACAGGATTGAGTAACCACTGAGAGCTGCAAAGAGATGCTGACCCTGATGCAAAGAGCCCCTGGTAGCTGCTGTCTCAAGGTTCAGCTGCCAGTCATTGTGGAGAGGCAAGGAAGAGGTCAGGAAGATAACCCCTCTGTCCCGTGATGGGGGCTATATGCCGCACTTCTCCATCTCAGTCCAGCTGATGGCAGAAACCTGTAGTGATGGTCGAAAACAATGACATGAATTTTCTTTGAAGGGACGAGTAGATTAAACCTGCCTCTGAGGCGCACAGCCATGAGTCACTTTATACTGCCCACCTTAGCAATGGAAGATCAGAGACAAAGGAAAAGCTCTGACTACTGATGGGTTAGCGGTGACCAATCAGTTTAGTCAGCCATGCCTCCCAATATTCATACATTGCCACTGTCAGGGGTGGCTGCCAGTGTTAGGGAGGCAAGTGAAATGTCATCAGCATCTTGTGCTGTCTCCACCCCCAAAGATGGTGAGGCATTGCATCAATTTGATCATCCCACTCCATCAGAACAGGGATGGATGTGGACAGCTGGGTGCATTCACTTTTCCCCCCATTAGTAATAGTTGTGTTATCACATGAGAGCTGCATTACCATCGGGATGTAAACAAGGGCACCCACCCTGGTGAGCACAGCCGGTCAATCCCATGCAAGGCAAATGGACAACATACATTTGGATCTAATGTCTAGGAAACCTTGGCTCCACAGTTTGTCCAGAAGCTGTCTCCACTGTGGTATGAAGGTCCCACAAAAAGCAGGGTTGGCCATTTTGAATTCCTTCCTGTTGGGTCTGAACTCCAACTTACCAACGGCACCATATTCATCACTCACACTGAGAGCCAATGGTTGGGTTATTGTCGGAAATGGATTAAAAAATTCACTCAAAAGCAATGCATCTTTTGGGATAGTTTGGCACGGGGGAGCTTTAAACTGTAACGAATCCTCTGCTGGACCTGTTCTGGGAGTGTTTAATGGGGAAAGTGTAGAGGGAACTTTACTTTGTACCTAACTCTGTGCTGTATCTATCATGGGAGTGTTTACTCGGGGCAGTGTAGGGGAAGCTCTATTCTGTATCAGACCCCATATTTTATCTGTCCTGGGAGTTTTTGGGGTCCCTGTGCACTTGAAATCAAAAACTTTCTACTGCTCAACACTAATGGGCCATGGCTTAAAAATGGAAATTTTGCTATTTAAAGGTGTTGTATAAAAATTGTGGTCTGACTTCCTGAGGGTAATTGTGCTCACTCTTCAATGGGAAGTAATACATGATATTGTGGTTAAGAAAATATTATTTAAGAAAGAATGGAAGGAGGCTCAAATGGAGCATGAACACCAGCAGGGACTGATTGGGCCAAATGGCCTATTTGGTGCCCTGTGTCATCTGTAACTGACCCTTGATCTGCTCCCCTCCCCTCCCCACCCCCCACCTTGCTGTCTGTCTGAATTGCTCCACCTCTTCCCTTCTCTGTACCAATCTTCTCTTGCTGCTTGCCCCATTCAGTTTGTGTGTCTACTTTGTTCTTATTCATTTTGATTTTATTCTAAGGTGCTTCAGCAGCTGGGAGGGTCCTGAGGTATGTTCGTTGTGTTATTATGCTTTGATGCAACTTTTACTGAATTCCAGTTTTTTCAACACCACAAGAAAGATGAGAAAACGTGATCCTGCAAATAAAATGTTGAAATTTGCTGTACTCTATGTCCAACTCAATTGCACATGGCTTTATACTTTGTGGTTGACTGTTTGATGTGTGGATGTGGGGAGTGTGTAGGTACTACACTGCACTGGCAGCCTGGACTTTTGTGTTGGAAGTAACTTGCTGATACTTGACTGCACTGATTCTTTGATTCACAGGCAATAGAGCTATTAGCTGATCCACTGTTTGTTATATAAAGATACAAGTCAATCTGTTGGACAATCTAGGAATTCTTACAACCATCTGCCGCCTTAAGGGTTGAAGAGATTAATAGCGCAGTAGAGGAGGCTGTTGTTTGGGAGAGGGGAAACAGGCTTGCAGCATTACAGGACAACTATTTAAGTGACAATACCCAGAGATGGATAGCAAGGGGTAATATTTACAAACATAGAAAAAAGTAGCAAATATGGTCAAAGGGGCAAAATGGTAAGGTGGCAAAATTAACGGCTTTTTATTTCAATGCATTGTATTTGGAACAAAGTAAATGAATTAATTGCACAAATACAGATTAATGGGTATGATCTTTATAGCCAAGGAGATCAAAGCTAAGAACTAAATACTCAGGGGTATACGACTTGTTGAAAGAACTGGAAGGAAAGGATGGCAGGTTGCTTTATTCAAATGAGGTTGAATAAACAGAAAATAATCTTGCATTGGAAGATGTAGAATCCATGTGGGTGGAGGTAAGAGGGGATAATGGGAAGGCCAGACAATGGTGGGATTAATCTATGGATGTCCTAACAGTAACTATATTGCAGGGCAGAATCAATTGGGAGATAATGAGGGCATATAATAAAAGCAGTACATTAATCATGGGTGATTTTAATTTTCATCTAGATTGGTAAAGTCAGCTTGCCAGAGATAGCCATCAGGAAGAATTCATAGTGTGTATTAGGGCTAGTTTCCTCGAACAATATGTAGATGCACTTGTTGAGATCAAGCTATTTTGGATCTGGTGATATGTAATGAGGCAGGTTTAATATATGACCTCAGTAATCCCCTAGTCTCAGTAAGATCCCCTAGGAAATAGTGACAATGACATTATACAATTTAGCATCCTGTTTGAGATTCACAACTTGGCTGGAGACAACGGAGCTCAGCTTAAATAACAGTAATTATAGGAGAATAATGGCACAGTTGGCTGAAGGAGACCACAGAAAACATTTAACAGAAAAGATGCTTGATGAACAATAGCAGACAATTAAGAAAAAAGTCATGCCTCACACAAAGATATAGCCCAACAAGGAAGAAGGGTTCTAGGAAAGGGATTTTCTGACCATTAGGAAACCTGGAAGTTAAGAATAGTACCACATTGGAAGAAAAAGCAAACAATGTAGGAAAGATTAATGGTAATTTAAAGGATTGGGAAATTTTTTTAAAAAATATGTGATGACAAAAAAAAACTTTGAGGATAAACTTGCAGGTAATATAAAATGGATAGTAAGAGCTTCTACAAATACATAAAAAGGAAGAGAGAGGCCAAAGTGAAAAGAGGAGAATGAGGCTGGAGAAATAATTCCATGGGGAATCTGGAAAGGGCAGAGGAATTGAATAAATACATTACATCAGTCTTCATGGCAGAAGACACTAATTGCATTCCAAAAACATTAAATCAAGGAGCAAAGGTTGGGGTGGGGGGTGGTGGTGGTGAGGTGATGTAGTGTGTGAATAAATACAATATCTATCAGCAGAAATAAAGTATAATGGGATCAAATGGGGCTAAGGGCCAACAGGTCTCCTGGGCCTGACCAGATGCATTCCAGGATATTAAAGGTAGTAACTACAGAGATAGTGGATGGTCTGGTAGGAACCTTCCATGCATCCTTAGCTTCTGGTAAAACCTCAGAGGATTAGAAAATAGCTAATATAAACACCCCTATTAAATATGGAAGGAGATATTAAAAAGGCAACTTATTGCCCTGTTAGTTTAACATCTGTTCTTGAGAAAATATTGCAATACATTATAAAGAATATAGTAGCGAGCATTTATAAATTGATAACATGACCAATCTGGGTCAGCATAGCTTCATGAAGGGGAAAGCATGCCTGACAAATTCATTAGAATTTTTTTGTGCAGGTAGCAATCAGACTAGATAAATGGAAACTAGTAGATACAATGTATTTGGATCTCTAAAAGGTATTCAATGTAATACCACACACAAGGCTTCTTATTAAGATAAGTCAATGATATTGGAGAGAGTTAGCCAATCCTCTATCCAAACTAATATACTGTGTCGCTGTTGTTCATCCTGACATCTCTCAGCATAATGCAAAGCCTTGTCTGTTCTCCCATTAATGTTCTTTAGCTATTGCATGTTTATAGCGAATAAAAAGACAGAGAGTGGGATAAGTAGGCACAATTAGGATGGCAGCCTGTAGCTAGTGGAGTGCTAGAGGAGTCAGTACTGAGGCCACAATTATTTAGAATGTATGTTAATGATGTGAATGAGAAAAGCAAATGTACTATAGCCAACTTTGCGAATGACAAAAATAGGTCAGAAGGCAAAAGGTGGAAATGGTGTAAAGAATCTACAGGTTAAGTGAGTGGGCAAAAATCTGGCAGATGGAATAGCATGGAAGAAAACGTGAGTCTGTGCATACTTTTTGCAGGCGGTATCTCCGTATGCTTCCTCAAGTTCAACATGTTGAAGGAAAGGCAAACGGACTTCATTTCAAAGGGAATTGATCAAAAAGAGGGGAAGTCTTGCTAAAGCTATACAAGGCATTACTTAGACCACACCTAGAATACTGTAAACAGTTCTGGTCCCCTGACCTGAGGAAACATTTGCTGGCACTGAGGGCAAGCCATTGAAAGTTCCAAAATTGATCCCAGTATGGAGAGATTTTATGAGGGGATGTTGAGTTGGTTGGGTTTATATTTACTATGTTTAGAAGAAAGAGAAATGACTTATTGAAACATAGAATCTAATTTGTCTAGGCCCCTGAGAGGTTGTTTCTCTTTGTAAGGTCCATTGTAAAGTCAGGAGTGGGAATGTTCACTGATGATTGCACAATATGCATTACTATTCACAACTCCTCAGATACTGAAGCAGTCCATGCTCAAATAGAGCAAGACTTGGACAACATCCCGGTTTGGATGACAAGTTACAAGTAGCATTTATGCCATGGAATTATCAGGTAATGATAATTTACAACAAGAGAAAACCTAACTATTGACCTTTACCATTTAAAGGCATCACCATTGCTGAATCACCCAATAACAACAGACTGGGAGTTACCAGTAACCAGAAAATGTACTGTAGCTACAAGAGTAGGTCAGAGGCTAGGAATCTTGCAGTGAGTGACTCACCTCCTGACGCCTTAAAGTCTGTCCACTATCCACAAAGCACAAGTCAGGAGTGTAATGGAATACTCCCTCCTTACCTGACTGAGTGCAACTACAATACCCCCAAGAAGCTTAAGACCATCCAGCCAAACCTTGATTGGCACCACGTCATAAACATTAGTCTCTCCACCACCAACATTCAGTACCATGAGTGCATCCCATCTATAAGTTGCACAGCAGAAAGTTACCAAAGGTCCTTAGACGGCACCTTCCAAACCCAAAACCACTACCATCTAAAATGACAGGTGCAGCAGATATGTGAGAACAGTGTCACTTGCAAATCCCCCTCCAAACCACTCACCATCCAGGCTTCAAAACATGTTGCCATTCCTTCATTGACGCTGGGTCAAAATCCTGGAACACTCTCCCGATCAGTGGTTAGATTTTACCTATAGTAAATGGACTGCAGTAGTTCAAGAAAGCAGCTTACCACCACCTTCTCAAGGGCAAGTGAGAATGGGCAGAAATGCTGGACTAACAAGCAATGCTCTCAGCCTTGTGATTGAATTAAATGCAGCTTTGTGTACTGGTTGGTTTGCTATAGTGATCTGACCTCTGCCTCTGCTGTAATGCTTCCTTTCTAGTTTCTGGCACCCATTAAACATACTCCATGAAACATGATGTCAGAATTGTGAAGCTGACATTGAGGTTTTTATGCAGTAAGAGAGGCAGCTACTGTAAAGGGAAGGCAAGGAAGAATGAATACTGCTATCAGACACTGATGTGCTGAGTGTGTCACTCCCTGCTGCGTAGAAGCAAAAGGAGATTTGAATTCTTTTAGTTTTAATGCAAAAAAGTATGAGGTACCTACAGAATTTAATTTATTTGAAAAAGGGCATTTAAGAATAGCAATCCTGTTATCAGTGCAAGGGAAAGACTGAATCATAGGATCCATACAGTGTAGAAACAGGCCATTCGGCCCAACAAGTCCACACTGACTCACCCCCCTGCCCTGTAACTCTACATTTCTCATGGCTACACCACCTAACCTACATATTCCTGCACATAATGGGCAATTTAGCATGGCCAATCCACCTAACCTGTACATCTCTGGACTGTGGAAGGAAACTGCAGCACCTGGAGGAAACCCACGCAGATACGGTGAGAATGTGCAAACCCCTACAGACAGTCATCTGAGGTTGGAATGAAACCTGGGTCCCTGGCTTTGTGAGGCAGCAGTGGTAACCACTGAGCCACCGTGCTGCCACTAAAGCTGCAAGCTGCATTGATACCTGAACTTAGGAGCAGAGAACATAGACAAGAAAGATTTTGAAGGATTTGAATGTTTTGTTCTGTTAATGTTATTTATGAACAATGTGCACACACCATAACCCAGGGGAATAGGGGATGTATTGATCAGTGTGAGATAGCACTGACATCATTTGAAACAACAAAAGATGATGTAACCAGAGATAGAATTGTCTTTATGCATAAGAGATCATGCCCCCTAAGAGCACATCTGCTGAGAGGGGAGAGACTTACTCTCAAGAAAGTGATCAACATACAACAGCTGGAAACCATAAACGGCAGTAATGTTTTGTATTATGCTGAGAGATGCAAGGAATGAACAAGAACAACATTTGGGGAAAAGAAATATTAGAAATGCGAGCTGTAAGATCTTGGGTAGAGTACAGACTGTAAATGTTGTGGAGATCACCACACAAAAGGAATCATCTCCAGAATAGGGAAAGCAGCTTTCTAACTTCAAGAAGTGGAATCACTTTGCACACAAGTGTTTCAGCTAGAAAGAAGCAAACTAGGCCTAGGACTACTGCAGAGATGTCAGCCAACGATACTGACAATCACTCTCAACATATCTTTAGACTGACAATATCAACATGTAAGAAATTGTTTCCAACTGTTTGAATGACAACTTCAGATGCAGAACATCAAGTGAGTGTGAGGTGTAACAGATAGCTATGCTTTATGCAACATCATAAGCTTAACAGACCTGTGTAAAATAGCTCAAGATAGTGGCCCCAAAAATAAAGACCTTGATTATAAAGTTGAGGCTGTATCATGAAACAATACTCATTTGGAGATCAAATGAAGCAGAGAGCCAAATGCAGTGGGAAGAACAAAGATCTGGAGTTCTGGATAGTAGAATTTAAGCAAATTCTACTCAAGTTCACCATCAAGCCACTCTCCATCCTCACTTGGAAATATATCATTGCATCTTGTGTCACTGAGTCAAAATCTGGAACTCTCTCTAATGTATTGTGGCTGTAACTATGCCAAATGGACAGCAGTGATTCCAGAAGGCAGCTCACCACCACCTTCTTGGGGCAGCTGGGGATAAGCAAGTTAATGCTGGTTCAGCCAGTGACACTTACAGCCAATGAAAGAATTTTTAAAAAGTAACTTGTTGAAGCAAGTCTAAAGCTTTCAGTGGTTACCCTGCACTTGCCATAAGTGATTAATGATGGTTCACAGACCGCTCAATGACTGCTGAATGGATCTTGAAAAATTACAAAAGCTGCTCTCAAGTACAGCCTGAAAGACTATACAGAAGAGTTGAAAAAAAAAATCACAAATGTGACATGGCAGCAGTGAAAAATCCTGGAAAACACAGAATACCCTCAATATGGTCGGCACAACATCATGGGCCGAAGGGCCTGTACTATGCTGTACTGTTCTATGTTCTAAATGGTTACTGATAAGTGAAGCTGGATGAAAACAAACTATATTCTGGATGCCCTTTGGGAGTGCATATTGTTTGGCAGTCCACTGCTTCAGAACAGTATCAATGCAGACAGAATGAAATAGTCAGTCAATCATCCCAGAGTGGAATCTATTGAGGATGATCTGTGAGTCTACAGATGGCAAGATACGATGGAAGAAGCCCTTACAGTCCATGATCATAACTAGTACTAGGGTGAGCTTATCTTATGAACCTGAAAGCTGAACAAGAAAAAAAATATAATTGAGGATGCCTAAAGTCAAGTAAATAGATCAAGGAAAGTGAAAGACTTCACCAGATCCTGTGAAGGCGACAGCTATGGCAGAGAAGCATCAACCAACAGACATAAAAGCAGTACAATGGATTGTTGGATTTATGAACTATTTAGCAATGTCCTTGCCAAATTCTCATCAACGTGACCATCTATGCAAGCTCACTCTATGGATGTATGGTAGTTTTAGGGCACAGAACAAGAAGCAGCTTTCATGGAAATTTAAAAAAAACTAACACCAGGAACAGCTGAATTGCTCTGAAATGCATCAACTTGGCAGGTACTGGATCTGAAAGATGTGTCAGGCCTAAACTGTAGTTTCAACCGAGTGCTGGGATTATTTGTTTTCATGAAAGGCAATTTTAGTCACTGTAATGAGTTAATTGGACCTCATAGAACATGGGTTCCCTAATTGAATCAGATTAACAGCCCCACTCAGGGGCCCTGGTTGATGGATAAGAACAGGAATGTCAGACATCCTGTTCACTCCGAGAGCTGGCTCAATGTCAAGGACAGTCGACATGTAAACAAAGGGTGACTTTGTGACAGGATACTAGCCTCTGCGGAGTTATTTCAGTGGCGATGAGAGAACAGCATGCTCCTAAAGAAATCCATTCGCAACAATCGTTTTTGATTTGGGGTAAGCATTTCTGGCATCATTCTATTATTTGAGAAGCTTGACTTGTTTGATCCTGCTGTCAAAGACTGAGCCCAGTATGTGGAAAGAATGTGTTAGTTTTTCCGGGCAAATAAGAAATCAACAAATAATTCTCCTGATGGCTTGTGGACTCGCAGCTTTTTCGGTTATTAGGGTCCTAGCTTTCAAGAGTTGATGGATTTAGGGTGACAAATATTACCATCCCAAGTCTCTTCTAATTCTGAGACACTGTTGCTTTTACACAGCAATTCAAGAACCAGGGGAATCCATACTGGGTTTTTTTGAAGGGGTTAAGATGACTAGCAGAGGTATGTGACTTTGGTTTAACCATTAATGAGATGCTGAGAGACCTGTTGGTATGTGGGATTAATGATGTACCCATGCAAAAGCACCTACTAGCTAATGTCCAACTAGACTTCAAACAGGCATTACAACTGGCTTTATCGTTGGAAAATGCAGCAAGCTGAGCATGAGTTGCAGGATATTCTGATAGAAGCAATACTCTCGCCAGTCTGACTGAGCTTGGGGAACACCACTTGACTGAAGGCAATTGCATAGCCTCACTCAGGATATATCCTGAACAGACAGACTCTAGGTCAGCTCACAGCAAAACTCTAAAATAAAGTCCAGCCTTGGCCAAACGGTTAAAAGTTTCTTCAGGATTACAGCCAGCAAGCCATTGTAATTGGCCGTAGTTGGTATGCAGACTCTAGACAGCAGAAGAGTCCCATTAGACCTAAATTGAGTAAGAGAACCCATAGGCTGGTATCCAGCAGAATGCACACTCTGGAAAGTCCATCTACATCTGGCTTGGAACAGTTAAATTGCTTTGCAACATCCAAATCAGAACCAATTAAAATAAACTTTTGTTTAAATGGTCACCAGTTTCTAATGGAGGTTGATACTGGCACAGCCGTTTCAGTGATCGCAAAACCAGTCTTTAATAAAATTCACTCTGGACCCGAACTCTCAAGTTTATGCATGACCTTGGCTAGACTGAGAAGCTGTACCGGGAATACTTCGCAGTTAGGGGTACAACTTCGATTCTGATCTGTTATGAGAAGCAGCTGGTTCAGTTACCACCGATTACTGTAAAAGGCTTGGGCCTTAGTTAGTAGAAGGTTGAGAAAGATTCAACTTGATTGGTTCAACATTTTTCAATAGAAAATGGCTGCCTGACTGAAGTCCTAATGAAATACCTGGATGTTTTTCAGAAAGGTCTAGGGGCTATCAAAGGACCCAAGGCTATCCTGCATGTTGATCAGGAAGCAATTCCACAATTCTGCAAGGCCTGCCCAGTGCCATTCACCTCATGGGCAGAAATACAGGCAGAAATCTGAAGGCTGGAAAGTGAAGGAATCATCAAACCAGTCCTGTTTGCAGAATGGGCAGCACCAGTCCTGCTGATTGTAAGCCTGACTTTAAACAAACAGTAAACCACTTTTTGCAGCTGGATAAATACCCAGTCCCTCACCTAGAGGATTTATACACAAAGCTGGCAGGTGGGCTGTCCTTCATGAAGCTTAACATGTGTGATGTGTACTTGCAATTGCAGTGGGGTGAAGATAAATGATAGTCAAGGGTTTGAACCAAAATATGAAACTGTCATCTGGGTATTGTCAGTCTCACCATTTTTCAGCAGACGACGGAGAACATTTTACAAGGTCTACCCCAGGTCACCATTTATGTAAATGACATGCTAATAACAGGGAAGACCAACAAGGAACACTTAAAGAACTTAGACAAAGTCCTTAGATATTTATCTCAGGCGGGCATTAACATTAGAAGGGAAAAATGTGTTCCAGGCACCCCAAGTGACCTATTTTGGCTACAGAGTCAACAAGACTGGGTTACACCTGTTAGAAGACAAGGTGAAGATGATCAAAGGTGCCCCAGCTTTCATGTCTGCACTGGAGCTTAAGTCTTACCTTGGGGATGGTATATTATTACAGACAGTTCATACATAACCTGGCCTCCATCCCAGCACCTTTGCATCAACTGTTAAAAAGCCTTGGAAATGGTTGTGTAGCGAAACCATAGCTTCAGGCAAGTGAAGAACCAGCTATCATCCTCCAAGGTGTTGGCACACTATGATTCCAGATGAGAGCTGGTGTTGACATGCAACACCTCCCTGTATGGCATCAGGGTACTGTTAGCTCACAGGTAGCCCAATGGAGAGGAACACCCAATAGCCTATGTTTCCAGGACTTCGGCTAATGCAGAGCATAAATACACTCAGACAGAGAAGGAAGGTTTGGCGGTCATACAGAAAGTTCCAACAATATCTTTACAGATGTAATTTTGTAATATTAATGAACCACAAACCCCTGCTGCATCTACTTAAAAGGACATTAGTGGTGCCACCCATAGCTTCAGGCCAAATTCAGCAGTGGGCTCTAAAACTATGTACGTATCATTATAAGGTAGGAGCAAATTACTGCACACGCTGGAATCTGTACTGAAAACAACAAATGCTGAAGATAACAGCAAGTCAGACAGCATCCATAGTGAGAGAACAAGCCAACATTGAGTTGATGACTCTTTATCAGTGCTGAAGCATTTGTTTTCAGTGAGTATCACAAGTTGGAACACCATTCAGGAGGCCAAGTAGCAAATGCCGATGCACTGAGCCGACTCTCACTGGCAGATACACCAGCAGGGGGTACCACCACCACCACCGGAAGAGTCTGTAATGGTTTTAAATTTTCTTGACGCACTCAGTCATAGCTGAAAATATCAGGCTTTGGACACAGAAGGATCCAGTCCTGCCAAAACAAACAGCTGATGGGGGTGGGGGAAACCAGAATTAAAACCTTTTTGGGCCTGGAGAGATCAGATCACAGTAGAGGACGGCATATTATTATGGGGAGCAAGAGTGATTGTCCCGAGCAAAGGTTGCTGCCTGAACTCCACCGGGGACATCTAGGGGTTTCCAAAATGAAGATGTTGGTGAGAAGATATGATTGTTGGCCAGGATTAGATGCAGAAAAAGCTATGTTGATGGGGTAGTGCCCAGAGTGCCAACAAGGACATAAACTGCCAGCAGCTCCACCAAATTCATGGGAATAGCTGAGTAAACCCTAGACTCGGTTACACATTGACTCTGCAGGTCCTTTCATGGGCTTAATGTTGTTAGTCATTGTGGCTGAATGTGAAAAACTTGGGGATGATGATAGAAAAACAGCATGCATCTTTAGCAATACACAGACTCCAAGAAGCGTTGGCTATAGATAACAGGCCATCGTTTATTAGCAGCGAATTGGAGTATTTCCTAAAGCCAACTGGTATTTAACATATAAGGCAGCTCCATACCATCCATCATCCAATGGTCTGGCAGAAAGACTAGTCCAAACTTTGCAGGCAGGCTTAAAGAAACAGCCTACAGCTTCACTAGATACCAAACTGTCCCAGATCCTATTTGATTAATAGGACTACACCCCATGCAACTACAGGGATAGCTCCAGCACAGTTGCTAAAGGGGAGAAGACACCAGGTTAAACCTGATCTTCCTGGACCTTAGGGGGAACAGTGAAACAGCATGAGAAGCAAATGCCAGACACAGGACTCCACTAAGTGTGGGACACAGTTTACTTCAGGGGATGAAGTTTGGTGAAGGAACCACAGGAATGACCCTACCTGGGTAAGAGGCACAGTGGATGTTACGTAAATGACATACGAAGTTTGGGTAGATGCGACGGTCCCAAACAAGCAGGTGGACCATTTGAAAGCTGAAAGCTGCAAACTCACAAATGGTACAGGAGTGAAACGTGCCCGGCTTCTCAACATCCTTTCTGACCACTCCGGAACCCGTGGGGTCTGCCTCTCCATCAAACACCGAATAAAACTCGGAATCTGAGATGGACATGCCGGATACTGCCACCTTGATGTCTTTGCCACCTGAAGAGGAGAATGAATTTCTTTCAAGATGCTCTGGAAATAAGAGGCAAACTACTGTGCGTTAGACGTCACCCTTATCAGGTACAGAGTTGGAGGAACCTGACCCGGTGCTAAAATGCCCCAGGAGGAGGAGGGATGTAATGATTGTAATGAGGTCAGCCAGGTGGACCCCATGGAATGATTTCCCTGATTGCGCCAGGTTAACAGCCCCAATCAGGGAGTCCTGGCTGACAGGTATAAATAGCGGTATCAGAGGTTCTGTTCACTCCGAGAGCCAACTCGGAGGAAGCTGGATCACTGCCAAGGACTCTCCACATGTAAATGAAACATGACTTGGTGACAGGATACTAGCCTCTGGTGAGTTATTTCACAAATGTTTGGAGAAATGCATTTGCATGTGCTATTGAAGCTGACTTGTCCTTGTCGTATGTGTTATAGTACTTTCACTTTAGTGTGCATGAGCCATTAAACTCACTACCTGAAACAAGAGCGACTCCACCACCTTTACCCAGCCTCCTGTTCTGGATCATTGCCATTGCAATGGACTTAAGAGTCATACAGCATGGAAACAGACCCTTTGCTCCAATCAGTCCACGCCAACCATAATCCCAAACTAAACTAGTCCCACCCGACTGCATTTGGCCCATATCCCTCCAAACATTTCTTATTCATGTACTTACCCAAATGTCTTTTAAACATTGTAACAACTAAGCAGTCTAGAAGTAAATCTAGAAATAAGCCTGAATCTCAGGTGCAGCTGCAAGATCCATACTACTCTCAGTCCACCATTTTAGTCAATCACCATCATACCTTAAAGTAACCAGGATCATTAGAGTACTTTGAAGAAGTAACAAGTGACTTGGATAAAGTTGAGCTTGTGGTTGTGCTGGATTTGAATTTTCAGAAGGAATTTAATCAAGGGCCACGTTAAAGGTTACTACACAAGATCTTCATGGCCAATTGTGTAAAACAAGGTCCAAGAAACAGCTAGTAAATAAATAATTTTCAGCATAGATGGATATTCAGTCCAGGACATCTGCATGTATAGCAATTCAAACTGTGCCACTCTCCTGCTTGACTCCACTTCCACCCATCATCATGGACAGAAAATTCATTGCCATTACCATTCCTAGCCGAAAATAAATTCCCTCATATCTCTCACTCAAAAGCTTAACTTAGTATCCCCCAGCCTTTGTACCATCAAATAATGGTAACAGCTTTTCCTTGACTGTGTAAAATTATCATAATCTTACACTTCAAACCAATCTTTCCACATCTCCTTAACTCCAATGACAAGCTCAACGCTACCAACCTCCCCTTGTAGTTTGTTTGTCCTGTATTTCAGATCTTAAAATGTTTCTCATGTGCAGTACGCACTGTGGCCCAATCTGCCAGCACTCACTTTTAATTCTTACAAGTTTGCCATGCCAAAAAAGCCCATTAATTTCTATCACTCCACCCCTCTCAGAAACTGGGCTCACCCTAACTGGATGAAATACTATAGCTGGGCCTAACCAGACTTTCATAAAGCATAACCTCCCTGCTTTTGTGCTCAATTGTACAGTTATTTATGAAGCATAAGATCCCACATGCTATCCTGACCAAACTCTTGGTACATCCCACCATCTTCAATGATCGATGAAAATGGTTTTTTATTCATTTATGGGATAAAGGCATCGCTAGCTAGGTCAGAATATATTGCCCACTGGGCAGTTAAGAGTCAACCACTGTGCTGTGGATCTGAAGTCACATGTAGTCCAGACCAGTTAAGTGTGGCAGATTTCCTTCCTAAAGGACATCACTGAACCAGACGGGTTTTATCAACAATTGACAATGGATTCACAGTTATCATTAGACTCAATTCCAGACTTTTATCAAATTCAAATTCTACCATCTGCTGTGGTGGGATTCAAATTTGGGTCCCCAGAACATTAACTAGATCTCTTGATTAACAGTCCAGTGATAATATCACTAGGCCATCGCCTCCCCTATGTACTAGCAGGTCCCTCTGACCCTACATACTCTTCAGAACTGGAGTATTAAATCTAAATACCCTCTACCTAACTCTTCTACCAAAAATATATCACTTCATACTTTTCAGTTCATACTCTATCTGCCAATTGCCTGCCAATTCTGCTAGGCTATGTCCTGTTGTAGGTAATTTGTATCATCTTCACTGTTTACCATTCTTCCCAGCTTGATTTAGTTGGCAAATTTTGAGCTGCTTCAGTTATAATCTCTTCTGCAGGATGGTACTTCTACCAGTCCTAACTAAGTTCTACATTAATTACAATTGACCAACTGTGAACTTGGAGCCTCTGCCACGTTCCGTACCCAGTGTCAAATCAAAGCCGAACTACGCTGAGTTTTTATAACTAACAAGACACTTTGGCCCAAGCAATTAGGGGGCACACCTTGCACGGTTTCACACACAGACGTTCACAATTAGGATGATTTTGGGTGAATGATAGAAAATTTTATTACATGAAAATTCAAAATGATACTCAAGGGAACCAGGACTCTTGAGAAACGTTTAATTGGATACTTAATACTGCAAGAAAAAAAAAAGGAATGTGGTGGTAGTTTATACAGAAGGAACTCCACAGTGCATCAAATCCAACACACAGCAGATTTACACTGAATTGAAACACAAGTATTGATTCCAAATAGTATAAACCTGCCAGCATCCTGCTGATACGCTATCCACTCCCCTCTGATTACCATAGTCACGAATACACTTTATTCAGTGAAACACCAAATAAAATCAACATCCTCATACAAAAGCCCTGGAGTTATCATTCTGCAGGCATACTGTGCTGTACTGGACAATGCTGATGCTTGCATTTATTCAATCAGGGACTGCAATAATTGAATGAGTGCTGAGCCCAGTCAGTGTTGGTGCGTACACAGTTTGACACAGTTACATGATTCATACCACCTTAAACATGATACACATTTATTTCTAAAAAAGGTTGGCAAAATGCTCCAATGGTGTATATACAGCAACATGAAATGAAAACTGACCAACTATTTTATGACTCTGTCGTCCTACTACAGACAAACTCCCATTTAAAATTTTAGACACATCCCATTTTAATACCTGCACAAATCAAAGCCACAACATTATTTTAGTAGAGACTGTTTTTATTCTTTTTCTCTCTGGACATAACCATTCATGGGAAAACCTACAGGCATCTCCAGTAGTGCTCTGTTTCTGTGATCACATCAGAAAGGGAGTTGTGAAAGTCAGTGTGGGGCAGGTGCACACATTGGCTTGTCCTGTGTGAAATATTAATTCCTCTTCTCCTTCCAATCTTGTGTAGGGTTCAAACAGTTCCAGCAGCCCAGACTAGTCTGGAAGAGTAAACCCAGAGAATGAGCACTGGTGGATTATTTGACCTTGGTGAGTTGGAGGGAGGAGAAGGAAGAGAAGAGATTGCAGCTGCGCAAGGAGTCACCAAATATTGTTTTGTGAATAGAAACCACTCTTCATGGATTACCCTGACATTTCAGAATTGTTTTGAAGTGCAGTTAAAATTGAAGGAAGCAGAGAGAGGGATAAAAAGAAGTAAAAGTGTCTCTACATGTCTGATTGCAGCTACTAAACCCTAATTCACAGTTTGTGAGGAATTTCAATAACGTGAATCACCTCAGCCATTAGCACCAAGCTACTTGGAGTTCACCTGCAGGACAGCCTCAGTCACTGTAGCAAAATACCAAGAGATGAAAATAAAACAAAATGTTGAAATCTAGGACTCATATGTGAAACGGATACACCTACAGTAACACACAGGCTACCCCAGAACCAGATTCAAGTAGAGAAACAGAATGCTGCAGCGTGCTAAAGTCATGATACAAGTGGTGCTCTCGGTCAAACTCAATTCCTCCTACTTTTTCCCATCCCCTTCCACTAAACAACAGCTGTCTGGGCTGGTCTATGCTGCTTCTTTAACTGGGTGACAATGATACAAACTAATAGTCACTGATAGCTCTTCCATCTGGAGCTCTGGCTGCCATTGAATCACAGAGCCCATTTATCATGGCACTACTATCCAGAACAGTTTACTGGCTTCAGGTCCAGATTGAAGCCCATGTCCCATGCAACTGACATTGCTGAATGGTCTCCCCCTCACCCTGAGGAGGAGATAAAAACTAACCAAATCCAGCATTCCCTCAGAACGTGGCCAGCACCACCAGGATCAGTAGTTTCACACCATGCAACATCCTGCAAATGAAATGCACAAAGTTGAGATGGATCTCAGTATAAAACTCTGAAACACTATAAAATTTGCTTTCAGTGATTGTCGTGAAGCAGTTCTTTCTCCCCTTTGCCCCTTTAAATTCGAAGCGAACCTCAGAATATAATTGTCAGTCAAGGCTGTGTTCATGAGCTAATACATCACAGCTTGTACGTGAAAGGGTTGACATCCCAACTTTAGCTAACTGACAGCTGCATTCATTCAGCAGTGACATGTGGTTTCTATGATCCTGAACACGTCAGCAACAGGAGATCACATTTGCAGTTCTACTTGTCCTGCAAGTACTGAGCTTACACAAGCCCAGTCATAATCAAGTGCTTCCTGGAATCACTACTGGGAGAGGCGCACCACTCAGCCACCTTGACGCATCATAGGTAAGCAGGAACAGGAAAATGCCACATTTGCTAGCAAATGTTTTAAGAGACAAAACTACTTTTGCAGTACTGAATCTCAGAAAAGGTTCCTTGACCCATTTCCAGGAGTTGAATTCATGTGACAGACTACACGGCTCTGTCACCATGACTAAAAGAAAACAAACAATAGCACTGATTGCTCCCCTTCCTCATAGAGGTTGCCAGCCACTGTTCCAGTGTCTGTAAGTACTTTTGCAGCACTCCTGACCTCAGCCCAGGCTGTGAAATATTAAATGTCATTTTTGAAGTGCAAGATAACCAAGGATAGAGTGAGGAAGGAGGCCCGACAACTCCATTCAATCTGCCTTCCTCACTCACATGCTCAGTCTGTATCTATTTGCACTCGCACACCTTTACGCAATTGCAGTTTTGATGCACGAACAATACCATTGATTAGAATGATCCTCTCTAAACAGGAACAGATGCATAAATATGGCAGTTACAAATCCCACATAGCCCCTCAAGCACCCTATAAGCTTTGATACAGCTACCATATATGGGCAGTTGGGCTTAAGACAACAAAAAAAGTAAAATAAAGACAAAATAAAGTTGGATAAGTGCAACCAATTTGAATACGAGTAAGAATACTCAAAGTGTAAATACTTTGTTCTGACAGTGTCCCCTCGTATTGTTGTCATCAGTCGATATTTTTGGAACATTGTCTTTTGTGGTTTGATGCATTTGTCGTTCCAGACCACTTCACTCCCCTTCCTCCTTGATCCGCTGCTTGCTGCGGCGTCCATCCACGTCAAACCCAAAATCATTCCAATCATCGCGGGGAGGGAAGGAGATGGTCTGGCGCAGGGTGAAACGGACTGCATCAATTACCCGTTCACCACGTGTCTCATTCTGGGAGCCCATACTGGCAGTAGAGGCACTGCTTGTGTTCCGCAGTAGTTGGGGAGGGGTTGAGAAATCAAGGCTCTGTCTGTGGTCCAGTATTCCTTTCCAGATGGCGTGTCGATACTGCTCAGGAATCTTCAGGCTGATGAGATCCTGATAAGATTTTAAAAAAAGGGTTTTGGTCACGGAGGCAGCAAATCACTGATGACTTTTATGAGTTCACACTGCTGAAATGCAATTTCATGTGACAAAAACATAAATTGGAAACTTCGCAGAATGACCTCTGAGATTTTCCATTTATGCTTTCAATTGGGAGCACAAATTTATCAAATTATTCCCTAGAAAACTATGCAAAATTTCAGACTTTGAGAAAAGCCAATTCTGATCCATTCTTTTATTGAGTTTAATCCTGAGTGATACTGTTCATTGCTTAACTCTAGATATGCTAAACACGACCCCCATTTCATTCAGGACTGTCCTTCCTTCCTTAAAGAACCAGTTGGGTTCTCACAAGAACCCAACATCTTCATACTCACCTTTATTAACACCACAAATGGTGCCACTGATTAAATTTAGTTTCATAACTTTTCCTGAGTCTTGAGTACTGATGTCACCTTTACAATAAGCTCTGTATCACTGACCACGCACCTAGAGATTAAGTTAAGGGACCAGGAAACACCCAATCCTTCTGAAATTTTCCCCAGCATTTCTATTCTCTCAAAAACACACCTGCTTTTATCACTGGGATAAGGCCTTTACAGCCACAGAATATACTGAAAGACAAACATCAGTCATTCTCTACCTCTTCCAAGGGTAACTAAAATCAGCAGGACAGGTTTTCCTGTTTCTGGTCCAGTTTTGGTGTGTGGGCACGAGAGACAGTGAACACAATTACTGGCCATTCATTTAAAGAGGTTAGATGAGACAAGGTCCCGAAGCAATCACATGCCTGAACTGTATTCACTTTCCTCAAGTTGCAGATATAGAGAAGTGAATGACTTTAAGGCTTAATTAAGTATCTCTATTATCTTTTCACCCAAATTTCATGGCACTGAGGACTATGTAGAGACCCATATTGAGCATGCTTTGGTGTTTCCATCTACATGATGGTTTTAATAAAGAGATGAGGGAAATCGACAGGGGTCAGGGACCTGAGTGGGAAGTAGAAACTACTTACATCCATGGTAAAATGCTCGATCTGGTAAATGTTCATCAATCCCTGGGTGGTGAAATACTCCAAACACGACGCACAGCCGGCTCTCGTCAGAAAGCTGCAAATAGAGGGGACGAAGGATCAGTGCTGCTCTTTGTTCAAGATCACAACTTTCTCAAACAACGTGCAGATGCATACTGTGAGAAACAAAAACTTCTTTGTGCAATTATGATACAAACAAATCAGTGCAAAAACAATTTTTGTAAACCCAAAGAGCAATGTGTGAATAATCAAATCATCTGTCATACTGATTGTGTTAAATATTGGCCAAGATACCAGGAAGCACTCCATTGCTCATGCCCAAAATTGTGCCCTGGGATGTGGTAAACTCAACTGAGGTTTAACATCTCATTTGTGATAATATAGCAATCCAGCAGTACTACATTGGGATCATCAGCAAAAAGTTTTTTTTGAAAATTATTTCATGAGATATGAGCAATGGTGACTTGGTTAGAATTTACTAACTATCGCTAATTGGCCTGAGAAGGTGCTAGTGGGCTGTCTTCTTGAATTATTGCATTCCTCGGGCCGTACGGATACCAACAGTGCTGTTAGGGAGGGGGTTCCAGAATTTTGACCCAGAGATATAGTTCCATGTCAGTATGATATGTGACTTGGAATGGAATTTGCAGGTGCTTGTGTGCCCATGTATCTGATGTCCTTGTCCTTCTGGTAAAGGTTAAGAGTTTGGAAGGTGCTGTTGCAGGAGCCTTGAGTTGCAGCAGGAAATCTTGTAGATAATACACACTGCTGACCCTGCACGTCACTAGTGGAGGGAGCGAACATTGAAGGTGTTTGATCAAGTGCAAATCAAACCAGGGTCCAGAACAAAGGGATTTTCTTGGGATATGTGGTAGGCAGTTTCAGTGGGAAAGAACAGGAGTATGGTGTTCAGACTCCTTCTGTTTTCTATGTTTCCCAGGGGTTTGCTTTACACTGGATCATATAAATTTTTTTGCCTGTTGTTGGAGTTGTACTCGTCGAAGATAATGGGAAATATTCTATCACATGCCTGACATGTGGCATCTAGATGTTGGACAGGCTTTGGGGAGTCAGGAAGTGAATTATATGCCACGGTATTCACAGCCTCTGATCTTCTCTTGTACCCTCAGTATTTAAATGGGTAGTTCAGTTTCTGGTCAATAGATACCTCCAAGGTGTTGATGGTATGGGATTTAGTAAAGGCAATGCCTTTGAATGTGAAGGGGTGATAGTTAGATTTTCTCTTTTTGGAGATTGTCATTGACAGAAACTTTTGTAGCACAAATGTAACTCGCCCCTCATGAATCCAAGCCTGAACATTGTCCACGATTTGCTGCATTTATACATGGACCTCTTCAGTACCTGAAGGGTCATGAATGGTGCTGATCATTGTTCAAACCCACTTCTGATCTTATGATGGAGGAAAGGTCATCGGTAAAGCAGCTGAAGAAGGTTTGGCCGAGAACATGACCCTGAGGAACTCCTGCAGAGATGCCCTGGAGCTCGGTCTCTGAATTACTGGGGAGGTGGAGGAGTAGTAGTTATGCCAATGGACTAGGCCCTAATGTCTAGGGACATGGGTTCAATGGCATATGGTGAAATTTGAATTCAATAACAATCTAGAATGAAAAAACCTAGCTAATGATGATCATATAACTACTGCCAACTGTTGTAGAAACTCTATGTGGTTTACTAATGTGGGAAGGAAATTTGACGTCCTTATCTGGTCTAGCCTACACGGGACTCCAGATCCACAGCAATATAGTTGGACTTCTAACCACTCTCTGGGCAATACATTGTGGCCTAACCAGTGATACCCACATCCCATCAATTAATTTTTAAAAATCTAGTAACAATACCACAATACCACCAACTCCCCGTATGTGCTCAGGGTCCTGGAGTAGAGCTTGAACCCACAATCTTTCAATTCAAAGGCAAGGGAGCAGCATGCTATTTAACTTTGGGAGAATCACAATTGATGCAGAACAGTTCTCATTTCTAGCAGGAGCTCCAGTTTGCCAATGGAAGAGCCTCATTCTTCCTTTCTCTCAGCGCAAGAGTAATTAGATTGTAGAGTCCTAACTGTGTCTCAGTTTAAATCAGTTAACACCGCACAGCCCAGCAACTCTGCAGCCTCCTAATCTGTATAGAACAGTCCTGCACCCTTCCCTCAAAACCTTCCTGCAAAGAACTAACATGCACCATTAAAACTGGAAAGATACCTGTAAGTACTCGGGTATTTTTCATGACTTAAATTTTGAAATCGGTTCATTTACAGTGGAGCCATTCACTTTAGACCCAAGTCTCTCACTCTGGCATTACAGTCATGAATAGATTGCAAGTTAAATGGATAGGAATAATATTGAGAATGACCTCATAGCAAGTCAAAGAATATCATTTCATAAATTAAATATCTTTCTGGAGTATGGGGTTGAGGGGCTGATTTGTGCATTTACAGTATGGATGCATGTGATCTAAGGAGACTCAATGGGAAGAGGCTTGTTTACGACTTAAAGGCTACCTTGCTGGATTGGGATTCATTCAACACTGGGTAACAGCAGTGAGAATAGATGGTGTGTTGGAGGCTGAGGGGTGACCTTACAGAGGTTTATAACATCACGAGGGACATGGAAGGGTGAATAGTCAAGGTTTTTTCCCCCCAGGGTGGGAGGGTGGCCCAAAACTAGAGGGCATAGGTGTAAGATGAGATAATTTTTCTTCGAATCATTTTTGCTTCTTTTTACTACTTTAAATCTAGGGTCTCTTATTCTCAACCTTTTCAAGAGTTAGAAATATATTCAGCCTATTCACTCAATCTAGATGCCTCATGATTTTGAATAATTCTATCAGATCCCCTCTCAACTTTCTCTTCTCCAAGGTGAACAGCCGTAGCTTCACCAATCTATCTTCATGACCTAAATTTCTTATCCCTAAACCCATTCTCAAACGTCTTCTGTACTCTTATGCTTTCACATTCTTCCCAAAGTGTGATATCCAGAACCGGATGCAGTACTCCAGTCGAGGCTGAACTAGTGCCTAATGCAAGTTTGATAACGTATCTATATCTTTTGGAAGCTGACACTATCCTCCACATGGTTTACAATGATTCCAACATCTGTTACTTTTGAAATTGTGCGCTTTAGGTCTAGATCATTAATATAGATCATGAAAAGCAAGGATCTTAACATTGATTCCCAGGAAACTCAAATCCAAAGTGTGCCCCAGACTGAATAATATCCATTAACTATTACCCTGTCTCCTATCACTCAGCAAATCCTGTATTTATGTTACTACTGTCTCTTTTATTCCATTTGCTCAAGTCTGTTGCATGGCACCATATTAAATGCTTTCTGGAAGTTTCTGTACGCTACATCAACAGTGCTACCCTCGTCAAACCTCTCTGTTACTGCATCATAAAAACTCCAGAAAATTAACTAAACACAAATTTTTCCTTAAGAAATCTTAATTAACCTGCATTTTTCATTGTGACTATTAATTTTGTCCTAAATTATTGTTTCCAGAAGTTTCCCAACCAAAGTTAAACCAGCTGGTCCAGAGTTGCTAGGCTTTTCCTTACACCTTTTTTTGGACAAAAGGCATAACGTTTGCAATACTCCAATCCTCTGGCACCACTGAGTCTGAACAAAACTAAAACACTTCAGCCAGTGCCTCAGCAATTTCTCACATCCCTCAATATTCTGGGATTCATCCCATTTATCCTTGGTGCCTTGTCAACTGTAGGTGCAGACAACCTATCCAATACCACCTCCTTACCAATTTTAAACCCTTCTAGTGACTGAATTCCTCTCTCTTTAATCCTGGCCTGTGAACTGTTTTATCTTGGCTCAGCGACCACATTTGGTGTGGTCTCTTGTTTGAATACCTTGCAAACTCAGGATCGTGGGCTTTTGAAGGAAATAAAGGCTCATGGCCAGTGAAAACTCAATACATTGGTTTGTGATGTTTATCAGATGAACCAGAGCTTATTACAGTATAAACTAAATCAATTTTCAGGTCCTACTGTGGGATTAATCCAATTGGCAAACAGATTGATTATCTGAAATTTCATAAACAGGGAATGCTTCATGGCCCTATGAAAAGGGTCCACTTTACATAAACTAATTCTACAAATAAAGTGAGTAATCTAATCACCACCTCTGACCTGGAGATACTGTTGTCAGACGGGTAAGGCGGAGGCGGTGTGCAATGTGAAGTCGATGCCATTGGTGAAGGCAATCCCTGCGTGGGACTCAACCCGTTCATGTCTCCATTCATCTGCATTGGAACATTCATCATCTGAGGAACTGAGGAAACAAAAGAACTGATCAGAAGCATCCCTCATCCAGCTCCCAAGCAGCTTTATGCTCGAGATAACCCACTCAATCTCAGTCCTTGCAGCCTCAGCATCGCACATTGTATGCCTATACAACAAATATGGCCTGGAGCACCAACTGACAAATTAGTTCAGATCCCTCTCCATCCGGAAGCAACTTAGTTCAGGACCATTTAAAAATATGGAATTGCCCATTTAAGACAGATGAGAGGAGAAGTATTTTTCCCAGAGGGTCACGAAGCTTTGAAACACTCTTCTTGAAAAGGCAATGGAAGCAGAATCTTTGAATATTTTAAGGTAGAAGTAGATAGATTCTTGGCAATCAAGGGAACAAACATCCTGCATAATGATCAAGTATTGCGAATGAAGAAAGAAAGGCTGTGACAGTTTGAGAAAAATCACCCATCACACAGGCACGTGCCCAGGATGCGAGAAAGGAATCAGAATAGTTTCTCCAGATAAGAGAATAATGCTCATGGACCTTACCCATACTTCCTGGGGGCATGGGGGCTTGTGTGAGTGCATTGCGCTGTGGGCTGATGAGCTGGCTGACAGATGGCAACTTGTTCCCCATGGTGGCCATTTTATTCACTGGAGAGGGAGAGGGCCCAAAGGACTGCTGTGATTGCATTGATGGCCTGAAACAGAAATAGTAAAATAGGTAAAATGCAAAGCTTGTTTACAAATAACATCCACCATCTCTCCAAAATGCTATTACTCAACTTCACCATTATATTAGCAAGTTCAATTACATCATTAGAAAAATGACAGAAATGACATTTTACTCAGCCATGCTGGTGCTGACTCCCGTTGCAGCAATTCACCGTGATCCCAATCCATGACTCAATCCCAAATTTCTAATATTTGTCATTTCTATCCACTACTCTTAAATGCCAAGACTGATTTAACTTCACCAGATCCTTGTGAGAACATTTTCTGCATTCTAAAATCCAACTGCAATAGAATCATTCCTTCACTCCTTCCCTCAGACTTTTAACACTAATTCCGAGCCTCTGTCCACTGATTCACTTCTCAATCCACCTGGAGAGTGGTTCACTCTGTGAGCACAATGCACAGCCCAAGATCACCTTTCTGATGAGAACAGAAACGCACCTTCTCCACTTATGTAGTTCCATTGTCACTTTTGAAGTTGAGCTTGTAAATGTGTAGAGGAACATATGCACTTCATTAGTGTCCCAGAAATGTTTATGTACAATTAAATCACTGAGTAGCCAGTAAATGTGGCAACCATTTTGCAAATTCTCAGGGCTGAGATCAACTAAATTGATTTTAGTGATGTTGCTTGGGACATAAATATAGGATCTATGGGCAGTACACCAATACTCCTCCTCTAAGTGCTAGGAGATCAGCACCCAAAGACAAACCATGGTTTAATGTCTCAATAAAGACAGCACCTCCAGCACTGCAGTGCTCCCTTCCTAGTTTCTGCAAACATGCCAAGGACAGGGGTAAACACTTGTAAACCTCTATGTCGGCCAGAAGCTCTAATGGGTTTTCTAGTCTTAAACTGAATCCAGAAACTCTTGCTGTATTCAAACTTTTGATGAACACAGTATAGGGTTCTGCTGTAATAACCCTTGACCTCAAGTCACACAGATACAGGCAAAGGGACAATGAACGAGATGTTGTTGAGAGAAGTGCATAAGTCAACAATTTCAGAAGAGATTTCTTTTGGCGACTAAAATATGTACATAAATGCGTTGAGTGTTTCTGCTTTACAAATTTTAGTAAATTTTCTGATAATCTGCTCTGCCTTACCTCACAATCATACTGCTGAGATGTCTATATTAGCATTTTCCACAATGTTCACTGGCTTGCTTTCCAGGTGAACCACTGCTCCCCTTTATATGTTTTCCACAAAATACTAGCTCCTCAGAAATATGGAGCTTCCCCAAAATACAAAGAGACACTTCACACAGACTCCAGTTGCTAGATTTATTGAAAGGATTTAGTACAGGTTTCAGCATCAATCCAGAATGTACACAATTACCCCATACTGAAAAACATAGTCAAAAAGACCAGCTTTAAAAAAACTCAGAACATCTTTATAGAGGACCTTATCTGTCCAGCAGTAGCCCAGTGTTACAATCTTTTAGAGTTTTGATTCCTTAGCTGTGCCAGGAAAAGGGAAAAGATTGTGCATGACCAGTGCAGATGTTCAGGTAGAGTTTCTCTGGAGCAACTTGGCTTGCAGTGCAATGACTGATAATTCTGCAAATAGCACGGTGTATAATTCTACCATTGCATTTGATGATGGGAAACTTCAGGAACAAGATAGTGAAATGCAGATGGCTGCAAGATTTATTAGCCTCATTCTTTTAAATTCTGTGGCCAAACCCCCTTTACTTTTATCTTCTTTCTTTCTAGACCAGTCAATGAAAATGGGTGCGTGACCACTGTCGGACAACTCTCCATTGGCTTTCAATCCACATGAGGGCGCTCTACACATGGCAAAAAGTGATAGCTAGAACAGGGTTGTTGGATCAGATCATACAGAAAGATTACTCGCTCATGGTGCTCTTGAATCGAAATGTTGATGAAGTTGAATTAGACAACGCTCGATGCAGCCTTCAAAGCCTTGCATCTTTAACTGGTGCTGGTCAGACCTCTCTGAAGGGGGGGTGTTCCCTTGCAAGTATCAAAACACTCCTGAGGGCACTGACCTAATAGACAAACAGCAGTGACTATCTAGAGAATATTAGTTGCAGCAAATGCATAGAGTACAGCAAGAGGCACATCCTATTAACAAATCAATAAGCCAAAGAAAATAATAAAACCTGGGTCACAGAATTACTGTGCTCCTCGTACACCGAAAACTAAATATCTCAAACTCATGCTGTGCTCCCTGATGCTAACTCATCATGCGCACGTTCTCTCTCTCTGAAGATTCCTTAATATGTAATACCATTGAAGAAAAGTACTGTGAAGGATCACAGCCTTAGAAACAGATCAGTACTAACAATAAATATTTACAATGAATTGATTTCATCCTAACATGAAGGTATTACTGAATGGTATATTTCAGATAGGGCAATAACAGGCTAGATTAGATGGGGTCAGGGCGGGGGACAGCTGAGAAATTAAAAGCTAATAAAGAATGCAGCCAACTGCTTGATATCCACACTAATATTATGCATGAACTGAGACTAAATAATATGCAATAAAGTCAAGAAAATATGTACAATAAAACCAGAATTTCTGACACAAGGCCAGCTCATGTCGCCTCATTTCACATAATATGATGACACAGAAATAGTAACCCATCACAAAATGACTCACAGATAACAAGATGGAATTACATCAATGGCAGAACCATGTTACAAAGGAACTGGAGTGAAGTATGATTATAAACTCTTATATTCCTGTTCTTCAGTTCATTACTGGGGACAATCTGCTTCAGTATTTCTTCAGGCAAGCATCAGAAATGACCCAAGTAGTTCAGTTCAGTTCAATGCAGTGCAAGTGGTCCCAGTCTCCAGTACTGGGGTTCCCAACCCTTGCATTTCATCAATAGTGAGAGGAGAACAATATTGCTAACAAGCTATTGGTAGACACAATCACTTCTTAGACTCGTCATATTTAAAACAAATCAGAAATTTAAAAACAAAGGTCCTACACTGGACTCTTCAATTTTACCCCTCCTCCGTTTTTCCAAGACTAGTAATTCACATTGGTGTATGTTTTACAGGTGCCTCTTCCAAGTGACCATTCTTCACAGGGCTGGATGGTGAGAATATAAAACTTCCAGCATGATACTGTGTACAACTGGATCTGTGCATTTTAATCTAACTCATGATGATACCATATATACCTGGATATGCAGAAGTCAGTATGACTCAGTATCATACTTTGTACATCTGTGCGGGTCAATATAATTAACCAGTGTACCAGAGATATGTGTGGGTCAGTATAACCAAGCACCATACTTTGCATTCAGAGATAGTAGGAACTGCAGATGCTGGAGAATCTGAGATAACAAGGTGTAGGGCTGGATGAACACAGCAGGCCAAGCAGCATCAGAGGAGCAGGAAAGCTGACGTTTCGGGCCTAGACCCTTCCGAAACGTCA
>NC_063344.1:21073320-21085310 GCF_021869965.1 Rhincodon typus
TGACGTTTCGGAAGGGTCTAGGCCCGAAACGTCAGCTTTCCTGCTCCTCTGATGCTGCTTGGCCTGCTGTGCTCATCCAGCTCTACACCTTGTCATCTCACCATACTCTGCATTTCCCAGTTATCCAACTGTCTTCCCAAATGCAGAGGGATCCACCTAAATTTATCATTTTTTTTATTTACAGACAGCTGGTCCACTTGATAACATCATAAGTCGATCCCGTAAGCCCACTCAACAATGCTGTGGTTCCAAAATACAGGTCCATTCAAATGATTATAATGGGTTATGTATGTCATTCTAGACAGGTTGCTGAATTTTAGCATCATGACATCAATAAAATGGGAACATCAACTTTTGAAACAATTGAAAGGTTACTTCAATAGCCAGGATTTCAGAATTTACTGCATTTGATTGTAGGATTATATACTACAATTCAGCATAAGTGACAGGAATTTACAAGAAAATGGTCAGAAAAAGAGCCAGTACATGTCTTCCTGTGATTTGACCGAGTTATAGAACTGCAGTACACTACTCATACTTCAATCTGGTAAAATGTTAGAATTTTATTTTAATATGAAGCTTAATTGAAAAAAGTTCATTTCCTGAAACATTCTCTCCTGTTGACCTGCAAACAGTGTGCAAATATCAGCTACTTTTGTTTGAAAAGCATTCACTTCTCACCAAAATGTGCAAAGATAAAGCAATTTCTTGAAGAATCACAAAGCACAAGAAGGTTGAGGTTCATCTGGTGCCTTTCCCTGTGTTGCTTCGTATTAACATGTTCTTTAACTGTGGGACTAAAGTTCAGTATCAAAATACTAGATGTTTCAAGTTTTTGTTTTTCCCTTCTGACTGCGTGTTGAATAATTCAACAGGTCTCAAAACAGGGGTCAGAAACCTATAACATTTGTCTGGGTTCCCATGTGGATATCATTTCGTAGTCTTCCCATGAAGGAAAACACTTCCCTTTTGACCCAGTTCAGTTACTTAGCTCTTCTCAAAACTTGAATCCCAGACCTTGTATAATGCACAGTGATTATGCGACTGGACCAGTGAGTCACAGGTCAAGTGTTCAAACCTCAGCCAGCAATGTCACTCATTTCTAGACTGGCAACTGAAAGATGAAAAACAATAACATTCATAAATTGAACAGATACATTATTGGTATCCTGATAGCCAGGAGATAGAGGAACACATATATAAGCAGATCATGGAACTTTGTAAATACAACAGGGTTGTTGTGTTGAGTGATTTTAACTTACTGAATATTGACGAGGACTCCCTTAGTGTCTGGGGTTGAGATGAGGCAGAACTTGTTAGGTGTATCCAGGAGGATTTCTTGAAATAATATATACACATAGTCCAAATAGGAAAGGGGACATATTAGACTTTATGTTGGGGAATGAGCTGGCCAGCTAATTAAAGTTGTGGGGAGGGTGTATTTTGGGAACAGTGAACATACTTCTATTTTAAGATAGTTATGGGCAAGGATAAGACTTGCCCTTGGATGAAAGTTCTAAATTGGGAGAAGACTAATCATAACAGTATTAAGCAGGAATTGAAGAAATTAGATTGGGGTGACTGGGGCTAAATCCACAGTTGACTTGTTGGAGTCTTTTAAAGGCTTGTTGATCAGAGTTCAGGACCAACACGTTCCTGTCAGGAGGCAAGGTAAGGATAGCAAGAAATATCAAACGTTTAGTAAAAAAGAAAAAGGACAGCATTTGTAAGGTTTAGGAAATGGAAAGCAGACAAGGCCCTTGAGGAATATAAAGGAAGCAGGAAAGCACTTTTAAAAAAAGGATTAGGAGGGCTAAAAGGAGCTGTGAAATGTCCTTGGTAGGTAGTATTAAAGAGAATCCCAAGACATTTTGTACGTACATTAGGAGCAGGAAGGTAGCTAGGAAAAAGGTAAGTCCACACAAGGAAAGAGGTGAAGTCCTTAATGAGCACTTTGCATCAGTATTCACCAAGGAGAGGGACATGGATAGTGATAGGATTAAGAAATGGTATGTTGATATCCTAGGACATGTTCAGACAGTGGTGGTGTTGGGCGTCTTGAAAAACATGAAAGTAGGTAAATCTGCAGAGTCAGGTGGGATCAATCCCAGGATACCGAGGAATGCGAGAGAGGAGATTGCTGGGGCCTTGACAGACATCTTTAAAACTTTAGCACAGGCAAAGTTACAGAAGACTGGAAAATAGCCAATGTTGTTACTTTGTTTAAGAAGGGCAACAGGGTTAATCCAGGAAATTACTGAACGGTGAGCCTTGTATCAGCGGTAGGAAAGTTAGTGTAGAAGATTCTTAGGGACAAGATTTACTTGCATTGGAAAAGAATGAAATTATAAAGGGATAGTCAGCATGGCTTTAGGTGGGAAGAGATCTTGTTTCATAAATTTGATTGAATTTTTTGAGGAAGTGGTGTAGATTATTGATGAGGACAGGGCTGTATGGACTTTACTAAACGATATGACAAAGTCCCTCTTGGTTGGCTGTTCCAGACAAGTCGCATGGGATCCAGAGTGAATTGGTAAGTTGGTTACAAAAATTGACTTGGTAATAGAAGGCAAAAGCTAGTTGTGGAGGGGTGTTTACCTGACTAGAGGTCTGTGAACAGTGGTGCTCTGCAAGGATCAGTACTGGGACTTCTGTTGTTTATCATATGTACAAACGATTTGGATGAAAACATAGGTGAGCTAATTAGCAATTTTACAGACAACAAAAATTGTGGATAGTGAGGAAGGCTGTCAATGGATACAACGGGATACAGATCAATTGTGAAGTTGGGCAGAGAAATGATGGATGGAGTTTAATCGGATGGAGTTTAATCGGATGGAGTGTGAGGTGATGTTTTTGAGAGGTCAAATGCAAGAGGAAAGTATCCAGTAAATGGTAGGACTCTTAGGAACATTGAAATATAGATAGATCTTGGGGTACAAGTTCATAGCATCATTAAAATGGCAACACAAGTGGATAAGGTGGTAAAGGTGGCATACAGCATGCCTGCATTCATTGGTCAAGGCACTGTGTATAAAAGCTGGCAAGTTGTGTTGCAGCTGTATAAAACTTTGGTTGGGCCACATTTGGCATACTGTGTGCAGTTCTGGTTGCCAAACTATAGGAAGAATAGATAACACAGTGTGGAGATGGAGAAACACAGCAGGCCAGGCAACATCAGAAGAGCAGGAAATTTGACGTTTCGGGTCAGGACACTTCTTCAGCTCCACACTGTGTTATCTCCGACTCCAGCATCTGCAGTTCTTACTATCTCTATAGGAAGAATAGACAGCTTTTGGAGAGGTCGCAAAAGGGATTTAGCAGAATGTTGCCTGGATTGGCATGTATTTGATGTAACGAGGCGTTGGACAAACTTGGATTGTTTTGGCTAGAGCTGAGGAACAACCTGACAGGAATGTTCAAAATTATGGCAGTATGGATAGGGTGGATAGTCGGAGTCTTTTTCTCCCCAGAGTGGAAACATCAAATACAAGGGGGCAGAGGTGAAAGGGGGAAAAGTTTAAAGCAGATGCGCGAGTCAAGTTTTTTTATACACAGGGTTCTGAAAAGCTCTGCTAAGGGAGATGGTAGAAGCAGATATGATTGCAATGTTTAAGAGATACTTAGACAGGCACATGAACAGGCAGGGAAGAGAGGGATATGGACCACATGCAGGCAGATGGAATTGTTTTGAATGGCATCATGGTCAGTACAGACATGGTGGGTCGAAGGGCCTGTTCCTGTGCTGTACTATTCTATGTTCTAGATTCACTAATGTCAACCTTTAGAGAGAGCTTGCCATGCTTACCTGGGCTGCACTATACTATTCCCACATGCCTGGCTTGTTTTTTTCAAACTACAATTACTATTCTATCCTGACAATACCAATTCCAAAAAAAGACTCAGGCAACAAAATATCACACATATTTTTGTCCTTCCACAGGAGAGATTTGATAGAGGTGCACAAAATCATGAACAATCTAGACAAGTGAGGTTGTTGTCTTGCTCGCTGATCTGGCTTGTTCTCATTCAGACTTTTTGTCACCATGCTAGGTGACATCATCAGTGGAGCCTCCGATGAAGTGATGTTATTCTACTCCGCTTGGAAATTATACTGTCTGATCCGTTATGGTGAGTACTGTTATTCCCGGTTTTGATCTGTATGGGTTTATATATGGGGGTCAATTCCATATGTTTGTTGATTGAAGAATGGGTGGAGAACCATGCCTCTAGGAATTCCCGTGCATGTCTATGTTTGGCTTGGGCTACTATGGTTACCTTGTCCCAGTTAAACTGATGGCCTTCATTGTCTGAGGGTACCAATATTAAGGAGAGTTTGTTGTGCCGTTTTGCTGCTGGCTGATGGTCATATATTCTGATGGCTAGTTTCCTTCCTGTCTGTCCGATGTAATGTTTGTGGCAGTCTTCGCATGGCACTCTGTAAACTACGTTGGTTCTGCATGTTGTGGGAATGGGGCCTTTAATCATTAAAAATGTCGTAGAGTGGCTGTGGGCTTGTGGACCACCATGATTCCTAGTGGTCTCAGGAGTCTTGTTGTCAGTTCCGACATGTTCTTGACATAGGGCGGTGTGGTCAGTGTATTAGGGCATACTGTGTCCTCCTGCTGTTGTCTGTTTAGCAGACATTTACGGATGCAGTTGCATTAGGGCACTATTTAAACTGGCCAGGACTCACTGCAACACCCTGGAACTATGCAGGTAAGAGGAAGAGCATCAATACAAAATGCTCACTATAAACAGATATCCCCACAACTTCATCCACAGATGCCTACCAAACAGACAACAAGAGGACATAGTACGCCCTAACATGCCGGCCACACTGCACAGATCAAGAGCATATTGGAACTGATAACAAGACTCCTAGGACCACTAGGAATCATGGTGGTCCACAAGCCCACAGCCACTCTACGGCACTTACAAGGATTAAAGACCCCATCCTACAACAGAGCCAACGTGGTTTACAAGATACCATGCAACGACTGCCACAAAGATTACATTGGACAGACAGGAAGGAAACTAGCCATCAGAATATACGAACATCAGCCAGCAGCAAAACGGCACGACAAACTCTCCTTAATATTGGTACACTCAGACAATGAAGGCTGTCAGTTTAACTGGGCCAAGGTAACCATAGTAGCCCAAGCCAAACATAGACATGCACGGGAATTCCTAGAGGCATGGTTCTCCACCCGTAATGCAATCAACAAATATATTGAATTGGACTCATTATACAAACCCATACAGATCAAAACTGAAAATGACGCTACTCACCATAACGGACCGGCCAGTATAATTTCCGAGCGGAGTAGAATAACATCGCTTCATCGTAGGCTCCACTGATGATGTCACCTAGCATGGTGACAAAAAGTCTGAACGAGAACAAGCCAACTAGGTGAGCAAGACAACAACCTCACCTACAACCCGAGCTACAGATCTTTGCCAAAACTTTGAATCTAGGCAAGTAGACAGCAAGAAACCGCAAGCAATGGAAACTCAAGGTAAAACATTTGTCTGCACGGAAAGGGTTAGGCTCTGGAATGTATTGCCTGAGAATGTGGTGGAGACAAGTTTAATTGAAGCATACAACATGGAATTGAATTACTTTCTGAAAAGGAAGAACAGGCAGGGCTATAAGAAGTCAGAAAAGTAATTGTTAGGTTTGGGTGAATTGCTCCCTCAAAGCCAGCAAAGACACAACGAGATGAATAACATTGTTCTATTCTGTAACCATTTCATGAGGAGAGGTGAGCCAGCAATAGAGGCCATCACACAGAATCCACAATAGTGTAATCAGTGGACGTGAAACAATGACTATGCCAAACTGATACTCCTTCAAATATACTGGGTGCTGTACCTATCAATGATTTTACTAACTATACACGCCAGCATGTCTGTGATTTCAAAATCCCACAGTTACTCACTCTTGGAGTGATTGGTTGGAAGCTATCATTTTGCTTGTCTAAACTGCAATGCAGCAGCATGAGTAATCCATATATGTAGTTTTTAGAATCTTCCTTTTTAAGATATGGGCACCAACTGATTCACCACAATCAAATCTGAAGGTGCACACACTATGAACTTGTTTTTCTACACCTAGTTTTTATCCCCACACTATGTCTCAGATACTGCCCCACTCCATAAATATCAGTTAATTCTGGGACGTGATTTTGAATGCTTTGAACTGAAGCATAGTTACCATGAAAAACATTTGTTGTGAACACTACAGCGATCGAATCCAGACACGGGATGTCATCTCTTGGCCAAACCAGATGAATAAAACTTTTCATAAATCTGCAATTTACTCAATTTTCACATCACTGAACAGATTAAATAATTAGGATGTGAGGAAATAGGAATTTTGATGAGAAACTCTGATGTACCAACAAAATTGAAGAATTAAGAATGGTTGATGATACCAGGAATTAAGATTCATCCTCTTTTGAGAGAGATAAGGGGTTTATGGGCCAAATGGCCTAGGCTGCTGTCTTGTTACGAAACAACATCCGATGCAATAAAAACCATCAATGTGAGCCTGTTAATCAAATTACAAACAGGAAACTCCTGCTTTAGAGCTCAATTCTGCCAATAATATTAGCAGCAAAGTGCTAATATATCAAAGTTCTGCAAAGATCTGAATTTCAAGTGAGTCTTTACGCTTACAATTGGGCAAGCTCCTTTCCATCCATTCATACACAAATAAATCCCAAAGATGGGTTGGTAGAAGATAAGGATTGGGGGGAAAAAAAGTGGTTGGGAACAATACTAAAAGCTCAAACAATTGCCCTGGTTGCTGTGACAGTAATCTGCGGATGTTCAGGCATACGATGTTTAGAAATCTATAATGTAGAACACAACTGCTAACCGTCAACCCCAAAATGAAGAGGTTTGAGTTACACCTGTACACCAATTGGAAACCATTTCAACCTATATATTGCAACATCATCCAAAAAGATTGCTACAAATTCTACTTGTGACTGATCACTCAGTGAAAGCGCTGTTTTAAGGGCCAGGTGTATCTTTTCTAAATTCCAACTGCTCTGTTAAAAATAAAAATTAGGAAGTCTCTGGAATTGGGACTACAGAGTCTTTTGGATTTCATCATCCACTTTCCTTTATTCATGGAAATACGGTTTTGCATGCAGAGTTAAAATATGGGGGAAGGGCCAGTTGCTTTGCCCGTGATACTATTCGAAAGCAAGTTTTGTTCTTTGTTTACAGGACAGGAAACTACCAAAATCTGTTCAAAAGCTTTCTACTCTCAAGCTTGCACAAAACTTATGCCACCTAAATGACAATGTCTGAACAGACGGGGGATTGTCCTATTTGTCAAGAATACTTATTTATCATTTTCCATGAGTATTGCATACGACAAAACAAATTCTGTACCTTTATATTTGATTATGTGGACAAAGTTGACTTTTTTTAAAAAAAGTCTTTTTAGGAATTGGTTACTAGTTTAATTGAAAAAAAATGAGCGTCATAGGCATAACATACAGGGATTCATGATCACGAGTTGTTTTCAGGTAAAGCAGGGTAGGAATGTATGAAAAACTGGACCAAGCTATTTTAAATTCATACATTCTGCCCTTCTATTTATATTTCTATCATTAATTCTCATGTCTACATTCAGAATGTCTCTATAAACTTGCCACACTGCAATTCCATCTTTCCACCAATGTGGCATTTCCATTAGAAATGTGAACATGAAAATCATGGAGAAGGTTCACAGGAAGCACAGTATGATGCAAGATTACTAATCCAGTGATGTGGATGTATTTTAAAATAGTATTCTGCAATCGGCACTGTTAGTTTCTCTGATTGAGGGAATACTCCATCCCAATATGAAACATGACAGGTCAGGGTCAAAGTCACAGAATATTTCAGGCAGCTTCAGGATCTCAAAGTGCAAAATACTTTCATCTCAACAATCCCCTAATTCCTGAATCTTACATGAGGCAAACTTGTTTTGTGCATTTACATGGCTAATTTTCTTTAGAATGTGGGCCATAGTGACAAAGTAGCATTCACTGACCACCCCTTCTTACACAAAGGGATTAAAATGATAGTTAGGTGTGTATCCGCGAATGAGTAATTAATACAGTTAAGACCATAATACGTAGGAGCAAAAACTTAAATAGCAGCTTCCCTAGCCATTGTTTGACGCCAGCCAGAGATTACCAGATTGATTGAGTTTGATTTCACAGGTTGTTAGTAGGATTCGAACTCATGACCTTGCTAGTTCAGAATCAATACCACTTAGTGATCATACATGTTCTACTAGGGAAGTGGTCACCATGTGCAATGCACTCACTGGAATGGAACTTAATGCCACATCAGATGGAGTGCTATAGAAATAATTGCTTACAAACTGTCTGTAACAAAGATATGAAATAGTGAAATCAATAACAAGCGCTAACTGACAGGTGTCAGTAAATGCCAGAAGATGTCCTCTTGTAGCATTTGGGAAATGCAGGCCACTTCATATATCCAATGAACACCAGGTTCTTGTGCCACTTGAAGTGGAACATGCATCCCTTTTGAACAACACCAACTCAGTTCTTGGGTCATTCCCCTTTTATAAATAATGGAAGGTTTGAGCCGTGCTCTCTTCGTTCCACCCCCCTCTTCCCAGGTTATGTAAGGTGTTTTCAGTCTGTACACAATCGGATGTTTTCTCCTTCATCAACAGCTTTTTGCCACAGTTTGACTCCAAGTGTTCGTTTTGAAAGCAGGCCTTCAGCAGACTGGAGAGAGGCACCGGAGAAAAAGACAGAGACAGAGAAAGAGAGAGAGAAAGAAAGAGAGAAAAAAAAACATACAATAAGGATCGACAGTTTTAACTCCTAATCTTAGACTTTTCTGTCTTCATGATTATGACAATTTCTGTGGAAGAGATTGTGGTTTTGAATAGATTTATTTGGATTCAGAATCACTGAGCTCATTAAAAGGGCATGATCAAACAGACGATGAAACGGGCACCAGGAGTTAAAGGGGATTTAAGCTTCTAAAACTTGATTCAGCCACTGATATCACTGTGCAAATCCCTCGTTTCACTTGTCCATGGCCCATAAAATGCTGTCAACCAAATCACTTGGTATCAGTCCCCCAGTGGCAAGATTTTTGGATTATGGTTACCTATAAAGGTCTTGAAGTGGGCACCAGGTAATTGTTTAATGAGTGTATAACTTATACTTGCAAGTCTGACAGTCAAGGTCCTCAAATGCAGTCAAAAAGAAAGACTCCATTTGATCTCAAATTCTGAGCATTTTAAGGAGTATGGTATTAAAACACCTAGTTGCTGGGTAAAGGTTAAATTGCATTACTCATGAGTATTACTTTTATTTGATACTTTAAAAGATGATAAAGGCATTTAAAATGGTACCACTGTAAATGAGTATTGATAACTGCATCACTGCTGGATGACGGTACCAAGGAACATTTTAATGGGCATATGAATGGAATTGAAGTACAGATCAGCTATGATCTGATGGAATAGATGGATCAGGCTTGAGGGGTTGAATGGCTGCCTTACTATGATTTCCCAAGAACTAAAACATCCTCAAAAAATTCTAAGGATACCAAGAATGCAATTTTGAGTCAATTTATCAAGACTGTGCACAGTCCCTGAAGTAGAGTTGCCTCTTATCCTGGTAAAATAATCTGTCAGTTACCCTGTCCTAGGATGTCCAGAAGTATCTTTCTTTATCATTACTTATCTTAGTGCCAATTTCAGGTTTTGATTGTTTTTTTAGATAAGGTTATAACTGATTCATGAAAGTTGTACTTGCAAAGCTGGAGAGGGTTCAGATGAGATTTACCAGGATGTTGCCAGGTATGGAAGGCTTGAGTTACAAGGAAAGGCTGAATAGGCTGGGACCTTTTTCACTGGAGCGTAGGAGGCTGAGAGGTGACCTGATAGAAGTTTATAAAATAATGAGAGGTATAGATAGGGAAAAGACAACTACTATCAACTCTAAGATGGGGAATTTCAAGACTAGGGGACACATTTTTAAGGTGAGAGGAGTGAGATTTAACAGGCAAATTTTTTTTACACAGAATGGTCCACGTGTGGAATGAACTTCCTGATGAAGTGGTGGATGCAGGTACAATTACAACGTTTAAAAGACATTTGGATGGATACATGAATAGGAAAGGTTTGGAGGGATATGGCCAGGAGCAGGCAGGTGGGATTAGTTTAGTTGCGGATTATGTTCGGCATGGACTGGTTGGACTGAAGGGTCTGTTTCTGTGCTGTATGACTATGACTGGTCAGTGCTCCACAGCCTACAGTAGAGGCAGTAACTTTCTCAGCAGACAATGGGGCTGTTAATTTGCATTCCACACTGGTTACGGGTCTTGAACCACATTATCAGTCCAAAATTCTGGTGACTGATTACTGCAATATCAAGTATTAGTAAGTTCTGCTTAACATGTTACTTCAAAAGATCAAAGTGATGAGAATCTCACTGAGCTGGGCAAGTGAATAGTTCCATATTTAAACGTATACAAATTAACACAAAGACATGTGACTGGCGGGCTTGAGGAAAGAAATTGTGGATAAGAACTATCCACTAGCACCATGGAGTAGCCCAGCTCTCAGACTGCAGTAGTTAAAGGAGAAGGTCATCACCAGCATGACATCATAGACTAGGCATTAAAGAAGGGCTTGTCACACACAGTGTCTTAACATTTTTTAAAACAGAATATTCAACAGTCTACATTAAATAGATCCTGCAAAACATCTGCACATGGTAACATTTCGGTATAAAACTAATTTACTACTGTCATAATGAATCAGATCAGTGCACCTGATGGATTGCGGGGTGTGATTTACAATATTGAGTAATTACGGAAGGAAAGATGGTTTAGACTTGTTTACTGAACTCTGTTGGATGGAGCACTGGGGAAATGATACAGGATGGCTGGTATTCTGGAATGACAAAATGTTCGTCCAATCCTGTGGACCAGAAAGAAACCTAAAAGCCACATAACTCCAGTCACATTAATCACGCCTTCAGGCTGCTTCTAAAAATACAGCCTGGCTCTTGGGTTGCTAATGTTTCTGGCACCCCACATACTGCTCGCTTCAGAGCAACTGACAATGAAAGATCCTGACTGTATAAAACTGCACTGACAAAGTGAATAGCAAGAGGAAGCCCTGCTCACAGGTGCCTAAGCTCTCAAGGCCCATTCTTTCTCTTCTTGAATGTTACTGTTTTCACTTTTACGGACAGACTAGTCTTATAGAAAAATAAACCACAAGGAGGAGGTATATGGCAGTTGGATGAGAATTTGAAAGCAAAGGTATGTTAATAGATGAGGTCAGGTACCAACATGATCTATACAGATTTCAGCAAGGCATTTGACAAGGTTCCTCATGGTAGACTAGTTAGCAAGGTTAGATCACATGGAATACAGGGAGAACTAGCCACTTGGATACAGAACTGGCTCAAATGTAGAGGGTGAAAGTAGAGAACTGCTTTTCAGACTGGAGGCCTGTGACAAGCAGTGTGCCACAAAGATTGATGCTGGGTTCACTGCTTTTCGCCATTTATATAAATGATATAGATATGAACATAGCAGGCATGGCTAGTAATTTTGCAGATGACACCAAAATTGGAAATATAGTGGACAGTACAGTTAGATCTTGATCAGATGGGCCTAAGGGCCAAGGAGTGGCAGATGAAGTTTAATTTAGATCAATGCGAGGTGCTGCATTTTAGAAAGGCAAATCAGGGCAGGACTTGTACACTTAATGGTGAGGTCCTGGGGAGTATTGCTGAACAAAGAGACCTTGGAGTGCAAGTTCATAGTTCCTTGAAAGTGGAGTGGGCAAGTAGATAGGATAGTGAAGGCGGCGTTCGGTATGCTTGTTTTTATTGGTCAGTGCATTGAGTTTATGAATTGGGAGGTCATATTGCAGAGGTCACACTGGGAGGTCACACTGGGAGGTCACACTGGGAGGTCAC
>NC_063344.1:21085320-21151520 GCF_021869965.1 Rhincodon typus
CACACTGGGAGGTCACACTGGGAGGTCACACTGGGAGGTCACACTGGTTCAGCAGATCAGTGTTTCCAGATCAAAACAGTAGAAGCAGAATAGCCAGTCACACAGATAGCAACTTTAAAGGAATAATGACAGACTAATGAAATGTCATGATCATGAAGACAAGATCAAAAGAAAAGTGATAAAAGCACAAAAAAATCCAAGGAAACCCCCAGGAAGAATAACATCTTAAAACAGTAAACTAAAGAAAACAGATATATGAAGCTGGAAATATGGTGCTGCATATCAATACATTTTAGAATTTCTCCTATTACGAATGCAAGTTGATAAACACAATCATGAAATTCTAAAGCTAAATCCAATCTTTCAAGATTGCTTCATTCTCCCACAAACTTGGTAGCCCAGGCGCAGGCTCAAGCTCAGAAAGGTAAAGGCACCTCAGATTTCACTACCTCATACTGAGGTACTGAATGAAGATATAGGAAAGCAGCTCAACTGCAGAGCTTTTTTGCAAGAGGTATGATGGGAAAAGGAGAAAGAAAAAGTGTAAATTACTGAATGCTGGATTTTTGTACTGCATTTCTAAAATACACAAAATAAAATAGTGCTGCACGGATGAAACACTTGCAGAAAGATTAAATATTGGATTTTGTTCAGTGAAGTGTAAAAAACATTCTACTGGATTGTTGTGGCATTTGACAATTTTAAATGTTATGTACTAACGGTGTATCATGATCAAATTTGGGTAAAGCCTGGAGGGGCCTCATCTCATAACCATAGTTTCTAAACCCATAACGATGATTCAGGTCAATCCGCACTGACACCTCAATGAATTTAATGGCCTTTTTATAATAAGGTGCCCAAAACTCGACCCTACTCTAACTAGCCAAACTATTTTTGCACGTAATGGATATTATTTCTTTCTCCTTGCACGCTGTTCCCTGAAGGGGAATTGAAGGATCCCGTGGTGTGACAGCTGAAAATCTGCCATCGTTGATGACCTTTTTGAGCATTAAGAAATCCATTTCATATTATTTCATCATTTTAACATATCCCTCCAGTACAATCTATTTCAAACTGCAGTGAGATCCCTTTCTCTTTAAAAGGAGGATGGTTTAAATATAAAGGTGTAACACAAACTACTTCCACTTAATTTGGTCTTGTGGAGATCGCCATTTTTAAAAAAAATTAACTGGTCTCCATTAGCTAGAAGTGTGGTCACTGTGTATAGTTATTAAACTTTCCTATACATCAAGATAGGGACTAGCTGGATTACAGGATGATATGGTAAAGACTGATCAAGCCCAAGCTCAAACACGAGAGGGGTAAGGCAGGGACCTAACAGGGATTATGAAGGAAAAACTCATACTGTTTTATTATCCCATGCTCTATTTAATCCTGACTAGTTACTTGTCATTGTATGTAATCCTAACTAATTATTTCCTATTCTATGAGGTCCTTCATTACATTTCTTGGTGGTAGAAAACAGAATGACTGAACACATTATTCTTATTCAATAAAGTCCCTGCTCTTTTACTGAGCCAAAATTCTGGAACTCCCTTCCTGAGGAGGATCTGGTCTCTCTCCACCAGATGGTCTGCAGTGGTTCAAGACTCACGACCATTTTCACAAGGCCAATTAGAGATGGATAATAAATTCTGGCCTAAACAATGACATCCACGTATCATTAAAGAATAAATAGAAAATACCGAAAACTGGCACAGAGTTTAATGCAGCTAATGACTCGTCAGGCTCAACAGCAGTTGGAATACTTGAATGGATCACTACCATGTAACCTACTGTCAGATGTTATCCTCTCCACAACTGTCAAAAATTAGGGCACACAAAGAGGTCATTAAGTCCAGTGTATCTGTATCAGCAAGTGTTAACTTACTGTTTCTGCAGCAGATGCTGCTGTTGTTGCCTGTAGTTTTCAATCGTGTGCTGTGGCAGTAATTGCATCAGTTCCAGTGACTCTTTAATTTTCAGCAATACTTCGTAAGTCTCTCGTCCTCTTATCTGAACAACAAGAAAAGTGTAATTGGTCAGATACAGAGGAGGAACAAGTGACAGTTACATTTACATAGTACTTTTTGCAGTGAAAATTTGCAGGTCTCAGGATAAAGACTGAAATTTGGTAATTGATGAATGGTGGATTGATCAAAAAATTTGGCTGTGAACAGGTTGTTGAAGGTTGAGAGAGGCAGCCAGAGGGATTGGTTTTGTGGAAGAGTTCTACAACTTAAGAATACAGCAGTTAAAGGTTATTCCACAGGACATAGCAAAATGGGAAAAGATTTGGGAGGCTCAGAGGAGTTTAAGCACAATTCAGGAGTTAGAAAAGATGGACACCATTAAATAAATATATCAAGAGCAGGTACGAAGAGGGGATAACAGCTTGTCAGTGTCAAGGTTTACAGGCTTCATTCTATTTGTTTACTGAGGGAACTCACATGCATCAGGATTACGATAAGAGAATTTAGAAATAGATACATGTAAAATGGACCTTTCAGCTTGAGTTCCCTAATAACTAAAATTCATGACGTGTAAATCAAGACACGTTTTTGCATTGAGAGAGAGGCAGGAACAGTGAAAACTGGAGAGCGTGTGCATCGAGAGATAGATGGTATGTTTCAACACCATGCCACTTCAGTGAATATCAGAACTGAATGGTACCATAATACTTTGGGCATAGAAATCCCAGCCAGTCCTAAGAAAAGACAATGCAATATGGCAATTAACATTTTAGAACTGCTCCAAAAAGTTGACAAATACAGATCTGTGGCATGTTGTTCAAAAAAGTTGGCTGAAACAGTACTTCTTCAAATTGGCAGTCTGTATATTTCCAATCAGTTGGATCGTAAATTCTAGAGGAGAAATTCAAGTAAAAGTTTGAAAACCTACTGGCAAATAAAACAACTCCTCATCGCCGGGTCGTCGTTTCTTATTAGTGATTGAGGCTACCTGGATCCCCTGGTTCACATGACGGACTGTAAGAAAACATTAAAAAGAACTCTCTTAACAGCATGATTGCCAAACATAAGTGAACATCAGCATCAATATCATTCACTCACATGAACTGGAATAGCACTGATGGCAAAATCACCTGCTTCCCTGACTTCTACAGTTCTCCTGCCAGTACTGTGGCAAAGGCATAGATGACACCCTGCTAATGCATGTTGATGTGGCTTTGTTGTCCCTCCATGGTTACAGATCTGGAGCAGCCCTGAAGAAATTCCAGGGTTTGGTTTTCACATGGTGCAGAGCAGTAAAAGTCTGTGGAAAAAGTGCTGGGACAAGGGAAAGACAGATTGTACACAGTATTTTGTTTGCCTCTTCTGCAGTTGCTGTTTGTCAAAGTTTTCATTGAAGAGCACTGTCCTTAGCAGTAATGCAAAGCACTGCCACACACTGTAATGTGGCATCAAGACCTAGTCCCGTGCATGCCACCTGGCTGTCACAGTCAGCTACCAAGTGAGGACTGTGTAATTAAATTAAAACCCCACCTTTTTAAGAAGAGCTCTTTCATTTGTGTCGCTGTCCTGTTTTTTGTGATCACTAGTCACAAGTCCTCAGTGTGCAGAAATGAAAATGTGCAAAGAATAACATAGCTATGTCACACACTTGCAGCCAAGGTTGACAGGTTTGTGTGGAGCTGGTAAGGGCTGATGTGATTGAATGGGCTTGGTCAGTAGAGCATTGGGAACTCTCTAACAGTTCTCCATGGGACAGTGGGTAATAGAAGTCAAACTCATCTACAGCATTGGGATAACCACCTATACAAATCATGATGGAGTTGTACCCGTCCAAATCCAAGGGACAGGCACAACTTTAAAAGGAGTCCCAGTAGTTACTTACGCCGCTTGCTAGTGTCGACACCTTTTGTTCCTTCTGTCACTTGTTGTTTGCGTATGCTGTCTTCATCTGCCTTGCGGTCACGGCCAGGACAAGCGCAAATACGAGCTTCAAAGCAACGCCGGCCAAGAACCTGACCACTAGACGCAAAAGAATGAGACATTAACACATACCATTAAATTAAAACCATAAGACACAGGAACAGAATCAGGCCATTTGGCTTATAGAGTCTCCGCTGCTATTTAATCATGGTTAACATATTTCTCCATCCCATTTTCCTGCCTTCTCCCTGTAACCTTTGATCTCCTTACCAATCAAGAACCTATCTAACACTGTCTTAAATACATTCGATGTCTTGGTCTCCACAGTCCTAAGCAGTAATGAATTTCACAGGTTAACCACCCTTTGGCTGAAGAGATTCCTCATTTCAGTTCTAAACTGTTGCCTCTTTACTCTGAGGCTGTGCAGTTGGGTCCTAGTCTCTCCTACTAGCAGGGGCATCTTTCCACATCCACTCTAACCAGGCCTCTCAGTATTCTGTAAGTTTCAATCTGATACCCCCTTGCCCTTCTGAACTCCATCAAGTACAGACCAAGAGTCCTCAATCGTTCCTCATCTAACCCTTAATGTGTTTCTTCTTCTTTGGATGAATTTCTGCTGTGCCTCCTGAATTACTCCGAAAAATTCCTGCCATTGCTGCTCCACTGTCTTCCCCGCTAGGCTCGCCTTCGGAATACCTCTGGCCAGCTTCTCCCTCATGTCTTAGTATTACAATTGAGTGATGGTAACTACAGTCACATCCAATTCCAGCTTCTCCCTCTCAAGCTGCAGGGTGAAGTCCATCCTATTACGGTTACTGATACCTTGGGGTTCCTTCACCTTAAGCTCACTAATCAAGTCTGACTCATTACATGTCCATAAATCCAGAACTGGATCCAAAACACTTTATAATGTATAATTTAGCTGCTATGTACAGGAACCAACATGTTGGAATGACATTTATTATTTATACTCTAGTACCTCATTTGCATCTGATTATATTCCTGCAAAGAACCTGAGGATGTTTTAATACCTTCAAGATGCAATTGGGCTGATTGGACTGATAGAGTATGGTACAGAAAATTGCCAGTAGCGCGAGTTCAGAAACCATTGGACAATGAGGATACCACTTGGACAATGAGGACACCACATAGTGAGAGAATGAGAAAAGTACTATATTAATTCACCCTGTTCTTGCCATCAAAGTTTATAAACAGCCTGTACAAATTCTCTCTTCTTGCTGGGTCCGTCTGTACCAGTTAACCCCTGTAGCCTGCATGACAAGTCAATAATATGTGCACCTCTACAATTGTTACTTTAAACTGGCTGGCAGCAACTGGGCCATTTCCACTTTCCGTTCCTTTTATCCAGATAGCTTTGAGATGTATTTTGGTATCAGAATAAAGAGAAAAAGACACTACCCGAATACAAATGGTGGGAGTCAGAGTATTGTGAAACTGTGTGTTTATGTAAACTCAAACGCGAATCTATAAGGAGACCATACTACTTACTCCCTGTTTTCTAGGGTGACAATGATGAGGATAGGACGCCGGTTCATTCCTCCAACACAGCTGCTGTTACACATGAAGTTATACAGGATTGTGGTGAACTCAGTGCCAACCTGGTTTAAAAATTGGTGAATAGAAGAAAACATAAACTGAAGTTTTTCTGTACAATAATGCATTACATCAAAAACCTGCTGATACTGAGGCCACTGCACAAGTTTTGTAGCTCCACTGAACACCGTGTTGTCAAGTGACTTGCTGGGGTAACAGTGAAAACTTGTTAACAATTCTAACCTTACAAATAAGTCAGAAGAAGTGATAGTGCATCAGTTGCCGATTCTTATCACTTGAATTTTCTTTTCCATCTCAGGTAAAATGGGCAGACGACTCATTAGGGCAGGGTGTAAAACGGGCAAGACGATTCACCGAAATGGAGTACAAAAGGGGTTGAGGTCTCAATGGGACGGAGTGTAATAAGGGCAGACAATTCACTGGGCAAAGTGTAAGATAGGTGCTCAATGTGCGCAGCTACAATCATTAAAGCCATGTGAGCAACACAATCCCAGAGACAGTGAAATAGTCAATGCTGATCAGTGGCAGACTATTTCCTGCTCACGTGTTCCTTATTTCAAATTTAAGTAGCAATATAGAAATCAAGGGGATATACCTTACCTGTGGTGGTTCATAGGGCACCATGACACTTTGCCTCCCAGTAATTGGGTCCTCAACATACTGGGCATGGCTGCTTCCCTCCACTCGGATTAGGTGGCTTGGTGGGGCCACTTGACCTATAGGAACAATGTTTAGTTAAAAGGGAGTGATTTATTCATTTACAAAATCAAAGACAATGATATTTCCCCCACTGCTCATTTATTACATCAGGAAATCAAACAAATTACAGCAACAGATTTATTAGAGAGGAATACTGCAGATTTCTTTTATTCATTCACAGGAATGACAGCATCACTGGCTAGGTCACACAGCATTTACTGCCTATCCTTAATTACACAAAGGCTCATTAATGGGTAAAGGTCAGCCTGAGAGAATCAATAGCTGTTAATGAAGCCACATCTCATTTTCTGTTCAGAGACCATGCAGCCTTCAGAACTCAATATCAAGTTCAATAATTTTAGGTCCTGAGCACCTTCTGCCATGCCCTTATCCTAATCGCCACACATGAGGCCTTGTCACTTGAGCTGTTACCACAACCAACCCATTTGTCAGCTACATATGGTCCCTATTAGCAGCTGTTGATTCTTCCAGGCTGACCTTTAACCATTGTTTTGTCTGCCCAACTGCTGTTCACTCTCCCTTTCTGGGCTCCATCTCCACCTATTGTTTGCACTTCACCCATCACCCTGCATCTCATCTTCAACACAGACACCTTTCCTGACCACAATCAGCTCTAAAGGTGGTCACTGGACCTGAAATGTTAACTCTGTTTTCTCTCTAGATGCTGCCAGAATTGCTGAGATTTTCCAGCAATTTCTGAGTGGGAGCCTGATTTTATTGATTATTAGTGCAGTAACAATATCACTGCAGCACTCTCTCCTCCTCAATTTGTCAAATAACAACATCTGTTACAGCAGTGTGCTGATCTGCAACCCTTACCTGCAAACGCACTACAGTCAGTATTACATGCATATAGGTTGCAGTTCACTATGTTACATCTTGCAGGTATGTGGCATGAGGTTGGATGTTGCACGTCCATAAACAACTGTGTCTTGAAATAAAGTGAGCTTGTCTGAAATACAATCTCAACCTTCTCCTCAATGTGAAGAAACTGACAAAACCCACCAATTCCCAGTTACACTGGCAGCATTCAACCTATGGCTATCAACCTACCAATCATTTTTAACCATGGATCTAAAGTATTGGTTCTCAGCATATTATTCCAATTTAGTTTAACAAATACTAAAACTGGGGAGCGCTTAAGAAGTGTTCAGCTACAGGTCGAACCTGACAACTACATTCAAGAAAATTTAAGGGGCTAATGATTCGATTTAATTAGGGTATGATGCCTTGGCTTTTCTAGCTTTCCGTGCCATCCTATGAATAGAAGCCCTCAATTAACTTTAATAGGTGGGAAAATATGAACTTGAAAGCTCAGAAGTAAAAAGCTATTGCCAATATTACAGTCTAAAGATTCACCATACTGTTAATGAACATGTACTAATTACATAGTATCTGATTGCACACAGAAAATGAATACAATATGACACTTCAATGACACCAAAACCTAACAATTTGAAGATTGGTCAAAAAGAGTGAGATCATAAACCATTTTTTGGTTTCTCAGTTTTGATGCAGCATTGTTAATGAGCTATTTGGCCTTGCCTATCATTGAAAAAGCCTTAGAGTAGGCAACTTTAGGGGTTAATCACCTGTAGCTCTCTGAAAAGTACAATGTAAGGAGTCTACAGAGTAAAAGAAGGCAACACAGACATTCACGCAAGAGATTGAAAGTGTATTATTCTAAAGCACATCTAAAACTGTATATGAAAACCTAAATCACTTCAGCCTTAACAAGGCATTGTCTTTATGATTGTGCGTTTTGATTAGAGATGAAGAGTCCTTTATCAATCAGCAAGTGACTTGAAAAAGTGATGTGATTTTTGTGGCTCAAGAACATACAGATAAATGCAAAATGTTGGTCTATCAGCTTCCACTTGTTTCTCCACGTCCCCTTCTTCCCCCAGAAGCCCTGCTCCTTTAAGATGCTGATATTTAAAGACAGTTAGGTAGCCTTACCATCATTGAACTCTCGACTGAGCTCATGATTTGGGCATCGTTTCACCACTTCAGTGACATGCTCTGCCTTCTTGTACACTGGCATGGCCCGGATCACAGCTCCCTGTGGTGGCTGTGTCATCACTTTGATCTGAATGGGACATGTCTTGGCAATCTGACAGTACAATTTCTTCAGTTCTGGAGAATACTGGTAGAAACAGGAGAAACAGCATTGAGCTCGGGGTGTACATATCAGCAGTTCACTCACTTCACAGTTTTTGATTGTCCCCCTCATTGCATTTTAGCTGACAGCCTTAATTTGTCACAGGTGTGAAGAACATGTATATGGATTAGCAAGTTACATTAGAAATCTTACAAGTTTAAGTAAATTCTTAAATATCGATGAGCTGAATCTTGACACGTGCAAGATACTAATAGTCAATTCTTATAACTGCAGTTTATACGGAAGTTTACAATGTAGTAAAAGTGTATTGGAGTTGGAACTCATTGCATACCACTGGTGTTGAAAGCTCACATCACTGAAATAATCAAGGAGGACGGTTGGGTTGGTATTATAGAGTCAGGTAACACGGTCCAATTCATCCATGCCGACAAAGTTTCCCAAATTAAACTAGTCCCAGTTGCCCGCATTTGGCCTATATTCTTCCAAACCTTTCATATTCATGCACCTATCCAAACGTCTTTTAAATGGTGTAACTCTGCCTGCCGCTACCACTTCATCTAGCAGTTCATTCCATAGAAAAACCAACCTCTGTGAAAAAGTTGCCCCTCAGGTCCTTTTTAAATCTCTTTCGCCTCTCACCTTAAAAATATGCCCTCTAGTTTTGAGTCAATAAATGTGGAGCTGGAAAAGCAGGTCAGACAGCATCCAAAGAGCAGGGAAGTCAACATCTCAGGTCAAAACCCTCCGCTGGAACTGACGAAGGATTTCAGCCTGAAATGTTGACTTCCCTGCTCTTCGGTTGCTGACTGACCTGCTGTGATTTGCCAGTTCCACGTTTATTGACGCTAACTTCCAGCATCTGCAGTCCTTACTATCTCCTCCTCCGCCCTTTAGTTTTGAACTCCCCCACCCTAGGAAAAGACCTTTGCTATTCACCTTATTTAAGTCCCACATGATTTTCATAGAATCATAAAATCCCTACAGTGCGCAAACAGGCCCTTCAGCCCAACAAGTCCACAGCGACCCTCAGAGCATCCCACCCAGATCAATCCACCTATAACCCACCTAATCTACACATCCCTGAACATTACAGGCAATTTAGCATGGCCAATCCACCTAGTCTGCACATCTTTGGACTGTGGGAGGAAACTGGAACACATGGAGGAAATCCACGCAGACAGGGGGAGAATGTGCAAACTCCACACAAACAGTCGCCCGAGGGTGGAAGCGAATCCGGGTCCCTGGTGCTGTGAGGCAGCAGTGCTAATCACTGAGCCACCGTGCCGTTGCCACAAGTGTTCTTCATTCTTAACTGTTCCCTGGGACGTTCACCTCCATTATGGCCAAAATTCCAAATGCCAACATAGCCTATGTAGCAGGGAGTCATTGTCAACACTGCAACTGATACTGGCTGGCCAGGGTAGTCCAGGCTGGTCTAACCTGGATATGGAGCACATACACTAGCATAGAGTGCTTGGATCATATACCCTGGTGTGCCTTATATTTTGTGTAACCTAGGAAAGATCACAAATTGGTGCAATCTTCTCAATTTCATTTGTGCATTTGCAATGCATTTTTGTTGCCTAATTAGAAAGAGGCACCAAAATGTGTCCAACGGTTTCTTTTCAGACATGATTTTATAAACCTCTATGAGGTTACCCCTCAACATCCTGTGCTCCATCAAAAAAAATGTCCCAGCCTACCAATATAGCTCAAACCTCCCATTCCTGACAACCTTATGGTAAATCTTTTCTGAACTCTCTCCAATTCAATAATGTCCTTCCTGTAACACAGCAACCAGAACTGTAGCAGTATTCCAAAAGTGGTCTCACCAACGTCCTTATATAACCTCAACATGACATCCCAACTCCTACGGTAAAATGGTCTGAGCAATGAATGCAAGCGTGCTAAGCAACTTCTTAACCATCCTGTCTATCTGGGATGCAAATTTCAAAGAATTATGTACTTAAACTCCTAGGTTTCTCTGTTTGACAACGTGACCCAGGGCTGTTCCATTAATCGTGTAAGTCCTGCCCTTTTTTGTTTTACCAAAATGCAATGCCTTGCATTTATCCAAATTAAACTCCATCTGCAACTCCTCAGCCCATTGGCCCAATTGATCAAGATCCCTTTGTAATCTTAGATAACCTTCTTCACTGTCGACCACACCAACATTTTTGGAGTCATCTGCAAACATGCCTCCCAAATTTTCATCCAAATCTTTTATATGAAATGACAAAGTGGAGCTAGACAGATCCCTGCAGAACACCGCCGATCACAGACCTTCCATCCCGAAAAACAACCTTCCAACACCATCTTATGTCACCCACCGTCAAGCCAATTTTGTATCCAGTTGGCAAGCTCTCCCTGAATCCCATGTGATCTAACTTTATTTATTAGTCTACAATGCGGAACTTTGTCAAAGGCTTTACTAAAGTCCATGTACACAACATCTACTACTCTATCGGTGTCAATCTTTTCGTTATGTCCTCAAAAAACTCAATCGAGCTTGTGAGACACTATTCACCATGCATAAAGCCATGCTGACTATCCCAAATCAGTCCTTGTCTCTCCAAACGGATGTAAATCCTATTTCTCAGAATCCTCTCCAACAACTTATCCACCACTGACGTCAGACTCACAGGTCTATAATTCTCAGGCTGCTCCTTTCAACCTTTCTTAAGTAAAGGCACAACATTAGACACCTCCAGTCCTCCAGCACCCTACCAGTGACACTAGATGATACAAATATCTCAGCTAGGGGCCCTTCAATCTCTTCCCTAGCTTCCCACAACATCCTGGGATACATTTGATCAGGTCCAGGAGGTTTATCTATCTTTATTCTTTTAAGACCTCCAGCACTCCCTCTTCTGTAATATGGACTATTTTCAAGACATCAATATTTATTTCTCCAAGTTCCCTAGCCCCCATTGGTATTGAAGCTTTTAATTCAGAAGTGTTTCAACTGAAAAGGTCCTATCTGCCATTCACTCCAACTGCACCATTGAGTAACAAATTAAGGAAACATGGAGGACAGTTTCAACTGACATTTGTAAATAGCATTATCTGAATTTACACGATAACATTTAATGATAAATACGGATACAGCCTGGCAAGACATCACTAAAGTAAGCTCACTACAACATATATTCTGTAATTTAGTAAATTTCAAAAATGAAGCTTTTAGCATATCAATCCCTCCAAACCAGAGTTCCTTGGTATATAGAAAGTGCAGCCCACCATGACTGAGCTGACCATATTATCATTCTGAACTAATCCCATTTGCCTGCACATGGCCTGTATCCCTCTATTTCCTGTTGATATGTTTGCCTAAATGCCTCAAGTGTTACTATCATTTATACTTTTACCACCGCCCTTGGTCTATCACCCCATGTGAAAAAACCTGCCTTGCACATCTCTTTCCAACTTTCCCCCTCACTTTGAAACTATGCTCCCTAGCATTTCACACTTCTACTCCGGGAAAAGATTCTGACTATCCACCTTATCCACGCCTGTCATAATTCATATACTTCTATCAGGTTGTCCTTCAGCCTCTGATGCCCAAGTAAAAACAATCCAAGTTTGTCCAACCTCTCCTTACAGATAATATACGTCAATCCAGGCAACATTCTGGTAAACCTCTTCTGCACCCTCTCCAAAAGCTTCTTCATGTAATGTAGCAACCAGAACTGCACACGATACTCCAAATGTACATTTCTAATCAGCTACATCTTGACAAGAACCTTGGTCAATACAGTGTGGAGCTGGAGGAACACAGCAGGTCAGGCAGTATCAGAGGAGGCGAAGAGTCGACGTTTTGGGTTGGGACCCTTTGTCAGGACCCGGCTCTTGATGGAAACCTTTCTAGCTTCTCCTTGAGGAGCATTAAGGTATTTGGTTTCACTGCCCATGTCTGTATTTCTGTTCCTCAATTTACCTTATTAAGCTTTACCTGTCCAAGTTTTCATTCTGTCTGAGCATAATGATATAACCCTGCCTACTGGGATCGTTTCATTTGCACAGTAAGATGCTGATGTAATATACAGGCCAGCCTATGGAACTTTCACCCCACATAAAGTCATAGCCATTGGTCCTTTTGGAGTTTATTCTTCAACGAATTAGACTTGCATGAAAGATTTAAAAAACCTTAAAAGTTACCCTACCTAAGAGGCTAATTCCAATCAAATCCATATCCACTATGAGGTTTAATACAATAAGAACTTTTTATTTATTAATTACTTGAATAAATAATAAACTCAGCTAAAGTAGGTCATGTTGTTAATTTTTTTCATCCAGATATTGAATTTTTTAAGCAAGAATTGAAGATATTTAATGGCTATCAAAGGAAGTTCCCAGTCTCCACCTCAGGATGTTCAAAGGTACCTTAAGTGCCCTAAAGTTGAGGGGGAAAAAAAGACTCCTGATTGCTAATTATTCATTTAGCCTTGCTAGACTGTTGGCATGCATGGAGTTTAAATAAGAACAAAATCTGGAACAGCTACAATGTCCCTTCTCAGTACTGACCTGTATACTCTCACTCAATCTCAACGATGAAGCATTCTGCAAGTCAGCATCTCCAGAAAGCAGAGAACAGTGATTTAAAACAAAGTGTGTGTGCTTTTGGGAAGAGGTACGTCCCCCACTGTTCGAATACAATATGCATTAGAAGGCAAGATGCGGGTCAGAGATTAACCCAGAGGACAGCATGACCCCTGTCACTGTAAATCTGTCTTTACCTCAACAAACAGGTGAGCAATATCATGCAATCGCTCCTTGCCTTCAGGTGTTGTGCAGCTGACAAAATGTTCTTACAAAGTAGCATTAAGTGGAACAGACTCTGCTGTCACTACACATGCAAAAGGTCTGCACAAATTCAGAATTTTAGTTTAGGCTCACACTTCAAGTAGTTACAGAAATCAGGAAAGATTTCATGACGGTTTAACAGGGTAATATTCACATAGCTGGTGTCATGAATGCCTTGCTATGGATTCTCAAGCTGCAACCCCACCACACACAGCAGAGGCAAGCAACTGTTATTGTTAACTCATGGTTGGAAGCAAAATTAATAATGATTGCTAGAAAGAAGGTAGATAAATAACATAAAGGAGACACAAACATTGTAGTGCTGATCTGTGAAAGACTTCAACTTCATTGTTTTTTTTGGCGATGTTTAAAGCAAAGGGGTGCATAAGACCACAAGAAGTAGGAATTGGAGGCAGCCATTTGGCCCCTCGAGCCTGATCCATCATTCAATAGGATCATTGTTGATCCAACATTCTACGTCCACTTTATCACCCTTTCCCCATAACTGTTGATTCACTGATTGATCGAGTATCTTATCTATTTCAGCCTTAAATATACACAAGACCTCTGCCCCCACCGCTCTCTCTGGTAAGAAATTCCAAGGACTCTCAACCCAGAGAACAAATTTCTCTTCATCTCAGACGTAAAATGGTACTCTTTATTCTGACACTTTGGTCCTCTAGTCTTAGACTCTCCCATGAGGGGAAAATATCTGCTCAGCATTTATCCTGTCAAGCCCCAATGGAATTAAGGAGGATGGAGGGGGGGGTGGAATCTGAGTGATGGGACAAACTTTTAGAACAGAGATGAGGAGGTGGGCAGTCTGTAGATCTTACTGCTGCAGAGGGCTATGCAGGCCAAGTCATTGGGTGAATTTATGACAGAGATGATTTGATTTGATTAATAAAGTGCTCAAGTGTTACGGGGAGAAGACAGGACAATGGAGTTGAGGAACATATCAGCCATGATTGAATGGTGGAAGAAACTCGATGAGCCGAATGACCCAATTCTGTTTCTGTATTTTATGGTCTAATTTAAATAATACTGTTCTTTTGGTCTCTTTTCCAAAATGAACAACTTTGTATTTTCCCACAATATACGCCATTTGCCAACTTTTTGCACACTTAACCTATCAACATCTCTCTGTAACCTGTTCGTATCTCTCTTGCAATCAGCCTTTCCATTTATTTTTGTGCTGTCGGCAAATTTGGCGACAGTACATTCACTGCATTCCTCCAAGTTGCTAATATATATTGAAAGCAGTTATGGGTGTAGCACTGATCTCTGTGGAAGCCCATTCATCGCCAACTAGAAAAAGGACCCTTTATCATCATTTGCTGTTTCCTGCAGAAGCAGAGGGACCTGGGTGTGCGCACACACACGTGTGTATGTGTTATATATATATGCATTTGCATAATTCATTGAAGGTAGCAGAACAAATCGAAAGCACTGTTATTAAAACATACAGAACTCTAGGCTTCATAAGGAAGGCAGAGAGTACAAAGGCAAGGGTGCTATAATAAACTTGTGTAAAATGCTGGTTTGGCCTCTGTTGAATATTGCATCCAGTTCTGGGCACCAAACTTTAGGAAGGATGCGAAACATTAGAATGGATGCAGAAAACATTCACAAGAATGGTTCCAGTGATGAGGGACTTCAGTTACGTTGATAGATTGGAGAAGTTGAGACTGCTTTGTCAGAGAAGGTTAAGAGGCAGTTTGGTTGAGGAGTTCAAATTCCTGTGCAGTCTGGATAGAGCAGACAGGACGAACTGGTAGATGTACCAGAGAATGCCAATTCTGGATAACTGGAAAATGAAGTATTAGCCTCCTTCTGTTCTTAACCATCCTGTGATATTGTGACTGGAGACAATGGAGCAGGTCCATTTGAACTTTCTGAGCCAGTTACATTATAAGGAGCCTGTGATTATAAGGCGCCTGTGATTATAAGGCATTAGTAAGAAGTGGATCTGCTCAAAGTTTAAACTAAACTGCAATCTCAGCTGGTGCTAGCCTCAATAGAATTTCTGGACAACAATTAACTTCATTATATATCTCCCTGTTTTTACTTCAAAATAGGTAAGAAATAAAGGAAAATCAAAGTTCGCCAGCATATACCTGCATTTTATATAAGAAAATTAGGGCCTTAATAGAATTATTTTTAAATAAACAACAATGTTTATCAATGTTTAATAATGCAATGTCCTTCTCTGGGCTGGGACATTCAACACTAGGGGAATCTCTCCTTCCTATCCCCATCTGGCTCCACCGTGAGCAGAATGGTACAAGATTGAGCCAGCCATGCTGAGTGCAGCAAAACATTCTGACCCCAGGATGACCCATAACCCAAGCACAAGATTCAGGACTGTTGAATGATCTGTGTGTTGGCTGTATTCAGTGGATCAAATATTTGCCCTCAAGTCTCAAGCTTGTGCGTTTAAGCCTTATTTCACAGACGGGAGCAAAAAATCTTGGCTGACACTCCAGTGCAGTACTAAGGGGGTACGCCACTGTTGGAGGTACTGTCTTGTTGATGATATATTTAATTGATGCCGTGTCTGTTGTCTAAGGTGGACATTAAAAAAAATCACTACTGTAAAGAAGTGCAGTGGATTTATTTCCAGTGTCCTAATCGATATCAATCCTGCAATAAATGTCACAAAACCAGACTACCCAGTCATCTGGACTTCATTGTGCATAAATTATTTGTGACATTTCTATTTTACAACTGTAATTATATTTCACAAACTACTTCATTGAGAGTGAAACATGTTATATAGATGCAAATTTTTTATTGCTTACCCCTCTCAGGCAATTAATTTTATTTCACAATTAATGTACTTGAATCATTTTGAACATTTCTCAATGCTCACAACTTTCTTTTCCTAGTTACATTTTCAAACACTAATTTAAGTTTGGTCCTCCACACCTTCACTCTGCTTGCAGCAGCCCATTTCAAACCCCACACCCTGTTTGACTTTGGAAAATGCACTCCTTTGCAAGTATTCCCTGTGCGCATGTGTGTGTGCCAAGTCCTGTCAGCTAACACCTGCCTTCTTTCGCAATATGCCGCCAGTCAAGGTGTGTCTCTCAAAAAAAACCTGGACAATTGTGCTGATGTTGGATCAGACGCCCTCAAAGCATTTAGCTCTCTCCAGTGAACTCCCAGCTGCTGCCAGCTGTCAGTCTCTCGATAAATTACTTCAAAGCTGCAACGTTCTCTGACACTCCCAGGTGCTGACATCAGACAGGTGGGTCTTGGACACGGCTAACTTGTCAGTATCCACGCGACAGGATATGTCCATTAAAACAACCACAAAAGAATTAATGCAGATGCCACAGTAATTCTCCAAACCCTCAGGGCAAGAATCGTTAAACACTGGTAATACTGCACTCCCAAACAGCTGCACACAGCAAAGTGATCCCACTTACCAATAGTCTGCAGCAGAAAACCAAAGTTACATAGGCTGCTAATCAGGTTAGAAAGTCTTGCTTTATCCCTTTTACAAGCTCAAGATGTGAGCACTTGGGATAGAACTAACCCAGGATTCAGATTTTTAAAAAAAATTATTTGCCAAAGGTAAATAATTACTGCTTAGCTGTGCTGTGATACACAGAATCAACCAGAATAAAGATTCAATTCTGTTTCATCCTTGTGAATCTATTCAGAACACATCAAGTTGTTAATAATTCTAACTCGAATTTTTCGGAATACTCAGCAGAATCCATCATCAAGCCCAATTAAGCCCAATAGAAGAACATTTCAAATGTATTTGATCACTGACAAAAGCAGACCGCAGAGGGTGGTCTGATGTGTATATTTCAGCCAAGTTATGCAGAAATATGCCAATCTGTGCAAAGATTTTGCCCTAGTTAAACAGCCAGAAATGCACAAACACAAACAGTATGTGGTAATTTCCTTTGCTGTGGCTACAACGATGCAGAACAGGGGAGCAACTGGAGTTCGCATTCTTAGACACGTACAGGAGGAGAGATTGAGGAGAGTGGATTTACACAATCTGAATTTAGAAGAATGAGTGGGGATCTCATTGGAACTCTCAAAATCCTTCAAGGGCTAGACAGGGTAGAAAAATTCTAGAAATAGTCTGGTGTAAAGTTTTCTATTAGTGGAGGAACAAAGAAGCAGGAAATGACATTCAACCTTCAAGCCTATCTCATTTGATTGGATCATTTCTGATCATCTGCTTCACCAGCATTTTCCAACATCATTTGCATATCCCTTGATGTCATTAGTATCCAGAAAACTAATCGATCTCTATCTTGAACATACTCAAGGTCTTAACCTCCACTCCTTCTGGGACAGAACGCCAAAGATCCACTACCCTCCTTAAATGGTTCACCCTTAATTTGATAACGTGTCCTTGGTTCTAGCCAGAAGAAACATCCTTTCTGCATCTACTCTTTCTAGCCCTTGACGGATTTTCTAAGTTCCCATGAGATTGCGCCTCATTCTTCTTATCTCTAGACAATACAAACAGACTCTCCTCAATCTCACCCTACTGTCCGTTCTCCTTTTCCAACAATCTGCCTAATGAATCTCCACTGCACCCCCTTTATGGTAGGTAGATCCTTCCTTAAGCAAGTGGGCCAGAACTGCACAAAGTATTCTAGGAGTGGTTTCACCAACTTTCTATACAGCTGACGCAAGGCTTCTTTTTGTGAAAGAAAGGTCATGTCTTACTAACTTATCTGAATTTTTTGAGGAAGTAATAAGGACAACTGGTGAGAGTAAATGTAGTGGCTGTTGGTTATGTGGATTGGTGTAAGACATTTGACAAGGTCCCACATGACAGACTGGTTGGAAAAAATGAAACCATATAAAAGAAAGGTGAATGTAGCAAGTTAAATCCAAAAATGGGTGTGGTGACAGGAAAGAAAGATCAATGGTCAAGGATGGTTTTGCAACTGGAAAGCAGTTCAGTTTGAATCTCTTGCTATTTGTGGTATATATTAGTTTTAGACTTGTATGTGGGAGGCATCTTTGTGTCATTTGCAAATGACACAATCAGCCAGGTAGTTGACAGTGGAGAGGACAGCTGTCCACTGCAGGCTGATGATATTCACTGTTTGCTTCAGGGAGTTGCAAGGTGATAAATTCAGAGAAATGCTAAGTTATGTATTCGGGGAGGGTAAACAAAGCAAAATACACAATAAATAAGGGTATTCAGCAAGTTTGAGAAGTGGGAAACCTTGGAGTCCGCATCCATAGGCCCATGAAGGTGACAGAAAAAGGTAGATTCGGTGGCAGACGCTTTCCTTCAGGGGGCAAAGTACAAAATATAAAAGCAGTGATATAACACTGGAATTATATACAGAGATAGTAGGAACTGCCCATGCTGGAGAATCTGAGATAACAAGGTGTAGAGCTGGATAAACACAACAGGCCAAGCAGCATCAGAGGAGCAGGAAAGCTGACGTTTCGGGTCTGGACCCTTCTTCAGAAGGTTCTTCAGAAAAGATGGGTCCAGACCCAAAACGTCAGCTTTCCTGCTCCTCTGATGCTGCTTGGTCTGCTGTGTTTATCCAGCTCTACACCTTGTAATCTCGGAATTATATACAACACTGATTAGGTCAAATCTGGAATTTGTTTACAGTTCTTGTCACCACATTGCAGGTAGGTCATAATTGATCCAGGAAGATTGCAGTGGATATTCCATTTTCAGGACTTGAAAAATTGCATGAAAGATTAGATAGGGTAGGACTATCTTCCATAGATTGGAGGTGGTTGAGGGGTGACTTAATTGAGATGTATGAAATCATCAGGGGCTTGGTTGGAGTGTGTAGGGTAGACCTGTCACCTGTAGTGGAGAGGTCAATTGTCAGGTGGCACAGATGTTAGGTGATCAGTAGAAGGAATGGGAAGGGGGAAAAGAAATTTTCACCAAGAGGGTGGTAAGTGTCTGAAATTCATGGATGGTTTGGTGGTTGAGACAGAATCTCTCAACTCATTTGAAGGGAAATTGGATCTGCACCTGAAGAGCTGGAACCTGCAAGGCTACAGGTGATGGAAAATGGAATTATAGCAGGCATGATGGGCTGAATGGTCACCTTCCATACTATAATACTTTTTGGTTCTTTGCGCCTGTATTCAAATCATCTTCTGATAAAGACCAGCACATCATTTTCCCTTGACTCCTTGCTGCATCTATACACTAACTTTCAAACAAGCACAGCAAGGTTCCTCTGGACATCAACACTTCCCAACCCTCAAACTTTTAATAACTATTCTAAATCTCCATTCCTTCTGCCAAAGTGAACAGCCTCACACTTACGGACATCTGCCATGTGCTTGCCCACTTTCTCAGCCTGTCCTTAATCTTTTTGCAACATCCTCATACCTCACACCTCTAAATAGGTTTGTATCACCTGCAAATTTACGGAAATAGTACATTTAATACTCACTTCCAAATCATTAATGTAGATTATGAACAGCTGGGGCCCAAGTCCTGATCTTTGTGGTACTTCACTAGAATTACCAATTTTTCTTTCAATCTACCAATCATCAATCTATGCCAGTACATTATTCACTATCCCATGTGCTCTAATTTTGTTTATTAAACTCCTTCATAGGACCTTAGCAAAAGGACCGTTGGCAGTGGTTAGTGATGAGTAGTGATTAGTGATTAATCTGCAAACTATTGTAAGCTGTGAGGAGGACAGTGCAAAACTTCAAATGGACTTAGACGGTGCAATGGACAGATAGCTGGCACATGGACGTTCAAAACAAAGTGTGAAGTGGTACAGTTTTGAAGAACAGGGAGAGACAATATAAATATAGGCTAGAATTCTAAAGGGAACACAGGAGCAGAACCTGGGTGCATATATGCATAAATTGGTAATGGCAACAGGACAGGTTGAGAGAGCAGTAAGGTATACAGTATTCTGGGTTTCATTAACAGGATAAGTGCAAGAGCAAGGAGGTTATGTTGAACTTAGAAAGAACATTAATTTGGTCTCAGCTAAATTACTGTTTCCAGTTTCAGTGCCACACTATAGCCCAGATATGAAGGCATTGGGGAAAGTGCAGAAGAGATTTACGAGACTAGGTTCCAGGGATGAGGAGCTTTGGTTACGTGGCTAGATTGAAGAAGGTGGGGCTTTTTTCCTGGGAGAAGAGTAGGCTGACAGGAAATCTGATTGAATTCAAAATCACAAGATGGCTTGGCAGAGTAAATAGTGAAAATTTCCCCATTTGTGAAAGGGTCAAGAAGGAGGGGGCGCAGAATTAATGTAATTTGGAAAAAAAGTAAGAGTGATACGAGGAAAAGCTTTATCTCACACTGAATAGCCAGCATCTGGAATGCTCTGCCTGACAACGTAATGGAGGCAGGTTAAATTGAAGTTTTCAAAAGGAAGTTAAATGGTTATTTGAAAAGGAATAATGTGCAGAGTTACAAAGAGACAGAACAAACACGATGGACTGAATGGCCTCCTGCTGTAGTGCAACAATTCTTTGATTCTGAGCATTTCACGATGCTGCTCAAATTCAATACCTTTAAGACAGTGTTAGTTATTCACAGAATATTTTGAAGACATTCAGCAAAGCAAGGTCCACCATCACACCATGCAGGAGTGTACAGGAACATGGGGTGCTGGAGCTCATTCTGCAATTGGATGCTGTAATATGGAATTGCACTGTGACACAATAAACCAGATACACTAGGATACCTCACCTGAAATGGTATTCATTGTTTTCAGTTGTTAAATAACATCAACACTGAGTAAGTTTGTTCGGAGCAGAAGCAAAGGGTTTGGTGCTACATTCGGCTGAAAGGTCAGGATCGATCAGTTTGAATCAGGCCTCAATCAACATTGGCTGACCAGGTGCTTTGAATTTGGGAGGGGGTGGATGGTGGTGGGAAGACAGAGACAGTCTGCAGTCACACAGTAAGGTGAAGAATGGTGGACCTGGCTCACAGACCTACAGATCCAGTGAAAGAGAAGTACGATTCTATGGATACAGGGAATCTTAAACAAGCAGAAAATACTGGAGAAACTCAGCAGGTCTGGCAGCATGTGGGGTGAGAGAAACAGAGTTAAATTTTCAAGTCTGACATGACTTTTCTCTATTTCTGAAAAAAAAGTCAAGCCAGCCTTGAAATGTCAACTCGGTTTCTCTTTCTGCTGATGCTGTCTGACCTGCTGAGTTTTTCCAGCACTGTGTGTTTGACCCAATTTTAGGTGTTTGCATCTGAACTGAGTAAGGCTTGGGCAAAAACATGAGGCGTTGACTGGCTTTTTGGCAGAGGGTTTATCTTAAATAAAAGTTATGATGACTGTGTTTTGGATAGGAGACAGGGTTAAATCATAGAAGAATTTTAATCAGACAAACCAATAAAAGTATTGTTTGATTTAAATTAATTTTGCATCAGGGCATTGGGGATTTATGTTAATCAACAAGTTTGTGGTTGAGACAAATTCTGTGCAATTTTGTTCATTATACAAACCCTACGTTAAGAATGTAAGGTTGGGGATGGGGGGTGGCGAACAGGATCCACTTGCAGGGCATAAGGTTTCACAACACAAACAGAAAATTAACACTTCATTTGAAAATACTGACAAGCCCCTGGAAAGATTTCTATGCTTACCCCACTAAGCAAGGTGACAGAGTGGAACAAAGGGTTAACAATTTCTTTGCTTTGCTTTGCCTTGGATGTTTGGAACTGTGCGTTAGCCAATACAAACCTGATGCTTCAGGCAGTGCCTCACCCTGAGGTTTGGCCACGTTCCAGCCACGCTCCCAAACTTAAGAATGCTGAAACCACCCAAACTCTCCTACAGCAAAATACAGTAGATTATAGAGAGTTAGTGGCAGAGAAAGTGGCAGAGAAAATGGCAGGGCCGGGGTGGGAGAGAAGATATTGGGAGGGGACAGAGAGTAAGGGGTAGCGGACAGAGAGAGGGGTGAAGGGACAGCACAAGTGGTACAGAATGGGGGCAGGAGCAGAGACAGGAGAGAGAAGAGAGCGAAAGGAGAGAAGACAGAGCTGGTGAAATAGGGACAGGCAGAAAGAAAGGACGGGGGTGGGGGGTGCGGGATGGGGGCAGCACATGTACAGAGAAAGTTGGGAGCTTGAGAGAGCGGGAGGAGTGCTGGAGACTGAGCAGGGAGCTACAGAATGCCCATAGTCTGCTATCTGGGAACCTCGCTACTTTGGAAAACCATTTGAGCAGCAAATGTTTTCAGTTCAGTAACTTGAGCTCTGGGTTTTGCAAACTGAACAGTAACTGACATCACTGAGGTGCAACAACGAGGCTGAGAGCTATGTGCATAGCACATTTGGATGCAGTCATCCAACAAGTGGAAGAGTATGCGGGAAGAGAGGAAATGGGTGACCACCAGGCAGTGAAAAAGACAAATAAAGGAATGCCCCAAGTGCACTTTCATTGCCAAATCCCCATTATCAAAATCCTGGGGTTACCACTGACCAGAAACTGAACTGGATTAGCCAAATAACTCACTTTGAATATACTTAATGACACAGCCTCTACAGCCCTCTGTAGCAAAGAATTCTACAGAGAAGAAATACTTCCTATGCTCTGTCATAAATCGGTGATGCTTACTTTTAAAGATGTCAACTTTTATATGTGGAGTGCTACATTGATCAGTACTGGGGCTACAGTTATTTACAATATATTTTAATACCTTGGATGATGGAAAAGCATGCACTATTGCCAAGCTTGTGTACAACACAAAGATATGTAAGGAGGTAAGGAGTGAGGATGAAGATGTGAGGTTTTGCACTTTGGCAGGAAACATCAAACAGCTGAAGTCTGAGATAGAGAAGTTTTTAAACACTAAGGGAATCAAGGGTTATAGGGAAAAGCCAGGAAAGTGGAGTTGAAGATTATTAGATCAACCCCAAAATCTCATGGGGTGGCAAGGCAGACTTGAAAGGCCAAATTGCCAACTTCTAATGGGGAAAGATTGCCAAAAGCTGCAGCACAGGAAGATTTGGGGGTCCTTGTACATTAATCAGAAAAAAGCTAGAATCCAAACTCAGCAAGTAATAGGGAAGGTAAATAGACTGTTGGCCTTTATTTCAAAGGGTATGGGGTATTAAAATAAGAAGGTCCTCATAAAACAATACAAGGCACTAGACAGACCACAGCTGGAACACTGGACTGTTTCTGTCACCTCATCCAAGGGGAGACATACCAACATTGGAGACCATTCAGAGAACGTTCACTAGGTTGGTTCCAGATATAAATGGATTTGCTTAGAAGGAGAGATTGAGTTCAAAGGAATGAGGGACAAACATTTTGATTCCTACGAGGCTTGACAGAGTAGGTTCCGAGAGGTATTTTCCCCTTGTGGAAAAGTCTTAGACCAGAGGGCATAATCTCAGAGTAAGGGATTTTTCATTCAGACAAAAGCAAGGAGGAATATTTTTTCTCCCAGAGGACGGTCAATCCGTGGCAGTCAATACCATAGAGGGCTATCAAGGCTGGGCCTTTGAGTATATTCAAAGCTGAGACAGACAGATTTGTTATCAATGCAGGAATCAAGGGTTATGGGGATAAGGCAGCAAGTGGAGCTGAGGACGACTGGATAAGCCATCAACTCATTGAATGGCGAGATGAACTTGAAGAGCCAAATGGACAACTTCTGCGCCTACATCTCATGGTCTTATAGTTTAAGTGAACATACTATCAAGTTTGTAGATGACGCAAAAACAGATGGGAAGATGAGAGATGAGGATGACAGAGTCTACAGGGAGAGACAGACAGGTGGGCAAAAACTTGGCAGGCATAATACAATATAATAAAATATGAGGTTACATACATTGGCAGGAAGAGGAGCTAAAAGTTACAGATGAGAGAGTTGGGGATCCTTGAGCATCAGCTACAGAAAGCTACCCACCAAGTTCAATGAGTATTGGGAAGACAAGTGGACTGTCAGCCTTTATTTCAAAGGAAATGCAGGAATATAAAATAAAAATGGAAGTCTTGCTGGAAGTATACAAGGTACTAGCTAGACCACATCTAGAATACTGTAACAGTTTTGGTCCTATTATCTAATGAAATATATACTGGCATTGGAGGCAGACCAGAGACAGTTCATTAGGTTGATTCCAAGGGATTTTCTCATGAGAGGTCGAGTAGATTGGGCTTGTACTTATTGGAGTTCAGAAGAATGACAGGTGACCTTAATAAAACATAAAATTCTTAGAGGGTTTGATGGAAAGGCTGCTTCCCCTTGTGGGAGAGTCCAGAGGGCATGATCTGGTCAAATATTTAAGGCAGATATGAGGAAGACTCTCTTCTCTGAAGGTATGGAATCTATGGACTTTTTTGTTTAGAAAACACAGAACATTGTTGATCTTGGTAGAAGTATACTCAAGGCTAAGATTGAAAATCTGTCTGTCTATCAGTAAGGGAATCAAGAGTAACGGGAAATTTTTGGAAAGTATAACTGAGGATCATCAGAGCACTCATCGTCTCACTGAATGGGTGCAGCAAACTGGATGACCAAATGGCCTACTTCTGCTTCTATGTCATATGGCCCTGTGGACAAAGGCATTAGATACATGGTAACACCACCACCTGCAAGCTCCCATCACAGCCACTCATCACTCCGACTTAGAAATACATCACCTGTCTTCTAATGTCACTGGGCCAAATCCTGGAACTCCCTGTCTAACAACATTTGAGTAGTACCCACACCAAATGGTCTGTAGCGGTTCATGAAGGCAGCTCATCACCACCTTAATGACAATTAGGGATGGACAATAAATCCTGGCTGGGCCAATGAGGCCCACATCCCACGAATGAATTAAAGAAAATGTACATTCAAAACTGGTTAGAGAGTGGATGAGCATGATCATTCATCTGAGGAGTGAGGCCTGAGCCAAGTACATTGCATCACAGTAGAAGGTTCAGCTACGCAGTCTGGAAGAATGATAGGTGATTCAATAGTTAAGGGAGCATATAGGCTCTTCTGTGGTTGCAAACATGAGTCCACAATAGCATGTTGCCTCCATGGCCAGGGTCAAGAACATCATTCAATAGCTGCAGAGCCATTGGTTTTGAGAGGGTAGGGTGAACAGGCATTTGTTGTAATGATGACATAAGCAAAAAAAGGGATGTGGTTCTACAATCAGAATTTAGAGAGATAGGTAGGAAACCAGTAAGCAGGTTCTCAAAAGTAGCAATCTCAAGACTACTCCCAGTGTCACACGAGAATCAACAGATAAATGTGGAGTTGGATGGATGGTGCAGGAGCAAGGACCTTAGAATCTTGGAACACTGGGACTGGCTCAGGGACAGCTGACATCAGTATCAGCCAGATATTTTGCACCTATACAAGGCTCGGACTGACTCTCTTACAGAGCATTTTGCTATTGTGAATGGGAAGGATTTACACTAACTCAGCAAGATGCTTGGGAATGAGGTTCTAATATCAAAGAGGAATAGCAACAGTGCAGCTAGTTACCGTGGATCTGACTCAGATCATAGAATATCTGGGTCATTATCAGACAGCAACAAACATATGATCACCCACCAGGTCAAACTGACAACACAGGTGAAGCACCCATGAATGTTGATATAACCAACTGCTGAAGTGCGGAGTGAAAGGATTTGGATACTATTCTAGTGAAAATGACAGAACAGGAGAAGACAAGATTCATGGTGGTAATCGCCTGCATGGCTGACAGATCATACTTAAAGCCTATGGTAGTTTTCAAATGTAAAACCATGACAGATGCCAAGTTCCCTGCTGAACAGTTGGATGGATGAATATGGAGTTAAATCAATAATGTGTTGAATAGGCATCCTGGTCGTCTATGTTAAGAATGCAGCTTATTAGGGTAGTACATGTTCTTATCCCATGTAACTAATGAGGCTAAGAGGAGGCTGTGAAGAAATACCCACGTTGCAGTTATTCTAGGGGTTTAATATTCCTAGCTCAATCTTTTGATATATGTGTTTGTGAATGATTTTCACACAAATAGATGGATGGTTGAGAGGGGGAGAAAACCTTCACAAACTGCAAATATGTATTCCTCTGCTTGATGCATTATTTTTTCATCATTAAATCATGAGATACTACTAGCGCACAAAGGTTCATCAAACCGTTCAAAACAAATGTCAAGTATCTAATTTAATGGATGGAGAGGAAAATGACTTGTTGCAGAAAAGGATTATGAAAGCACCAAATTAGATCGAGAATGGAATTTTAGAATGATGTCTTAGCCAAACTTACTCTACACACTATGTTTCAGATGTGAAGACGGGAAATCTGACAGTTTTTGAAAGCTTTTAAATGCAGACAAAAATGTCTTTGCACACTCAGTCCATTCATTAAACTTCACGAATTATGTGTTTTTTTTTCCCCACATTAAAAAGGTGACCACCTAGATCGAAGGTTCACGTTTTATATTCAGCAAACATGTTCACCCCTAATTTCAGGAAGATTTTTCAAGGTTTCACAGATCAATTAATTTCCCATGATCAACAGTGTACTGAATTCAATCCAACTGCCGTGGAGAACTCACTTCTGATTAGCCTGGGAGTATAAATATTAAACAACTGGATGCCGAAGGAAATAATTGGTCAATAAAGTAGATTGGGGGAAGTCAGTAAAATGGAGTCAGTACTGTACCTCCAAATCAAAAACCCGTTGGCTGTCACCACTTTATAGAAAACAATGCACACACTTGTTCTGCAGCAATGTTGGAACATAGATCTTTTCTACTTGGATGAAAAGGAGCTTCCTTTAAAAAAAAAATCCTATTGCAAGTTAAACACAAACAAGGAAGATAGTTTGGCTCAATTTAGATCATTTACTTTGACTGAACTGAGAAAATATCAACCATTGCAGCAACCCAAATGTTTCTTCAAAAATTTTGGATTTTCCATTCATTTCCTGGCTAGGTGTTAATTATTCTGTTCAAGGCACCAATCTTGAATTCCTATTCTCATTTTGGCTGTACCTACTTGATTAAACACTATTTAATTTGAAGTTGTGTTCCAGATTATTCTTTTTCATTCTACTATTCTATATGCCCTCAGACAGTTCCATCAATTAACACCTACAAAGGCTGAGAATATGATTTTCTCTGACTTGTCCTTCTAACTCTCTCCCTTTCACACAGCTTAACATGGTACTGGTGAAAGTGATAGGAATTTCTAGGCTCCTGTTTTCTGTTGCACTAGTGATGAACAGGAGAATTTCTGCACTTATTTACAGCTATAAATATAACATTTTATAGGAACCATAAAGCTCATGACTAAACAGCAGCCTTCTTCATTACTGACCCACTTTAGTTGGTCAAGGTCACCATAGTTATTTGCAAAGATCTTACTTAGGGGAAAAGTCAGAAAATAACTGGTAGGCCCACCCACTGGTAATACAGCCACACCCACTTTGATTTCAGATAAAATCTGGAGTTTAATTTTCAATCCATGCTTTTTAGAACTTTGGAAATTCCCATCTGTGCAGACACTACTTGAATCAAAACGGAGATGATGAGCTTTCCCAGCAAGCCCTGAATTTCATAATTACAAAGCCTGACACGATTTATCAAAATATAAATGCTTTTGTCCTAGTAAAATACAAAACAGAAGGTCGTAATGTTGAGTACTGCAGATCAACTGAACTCTTGGATTGCATTGTAATTCCATGTTAATTGATCCAAAAGGCATCTGACACTACTACACAACAGACTTGTGAAAGAAAGTCATATTCAAGGAATAAAACCGACAGTAGCAACACGGATAGCAAGCTGATCTAGGCCTTGGTAAGCAGGGACATAGTTTCAAATCTTATGGATAGCATACTTGTCAGCATTGTAAACAAAGGAGGAATTATATAGAACGTCAAAAGTACATTCATATGTTGGTAGAAGGGGCACAGAAGTAGCAAACAAAGCTGAATGCAGAGAAGTGTAGTGATGTATTTTGATACAAAGAACATGGGCAGACAGTATAAAATAAAGGGTATTACATTAAAGAGCTACAGGAGCAGAGACTTGCGTCATGGAAGATGGTAGGACAGATGGAGAGAGATGTTAATAAATAACACTATTTTAGAATTCAAAAATAGGCACAGATATTAAACTTATACTGGTCTCTGGTTAGACCTCAGCTGGAGTATCTGGGTGCCACAATTTTGGAAGAATATGAATTCACTGGAGCAAGGATACAGATAAAGTTCACAAGAACTATCCAGGGATGAGACACTTGAATTATGAATAAAGATTGCAGAGGTTGGGACTGTTTTCTTGGACAAGGGAAGGATAACAGGAGATTTAATAGAAGCTTTCAAAATCACGAAGGGTCTGGATTGAGTGCATTGGGAGAAATTGTCTCCTAGTTGCAAATAGATCGAGAACCAGAGGTTACAGTTTTACGCAGCTTTACAAAAGCAAATACAAGGTGAGAAAAATCTTTCTCATACAGCAAGTAGGTAATTTGGAATGAACTGCCTGGAAGTGTGATGGAGACAGGTTCAATTGAGACAGATTTAATTGATGTGATTTGGAGGCGCTGGTGTTGGACTGGGGTGGACAAGGTCAGAAGTCACATGACACCAAGTTACAGTCCAAAAGATTTATTTGAAATCACAAGCTTTCGGAGCTTCAGACTTCACCTGATGAAGGAGCAGTGGTCCGAAAACTTGTGATTCCAAATAAACCTGTTGGACTATAACCTGGTGTCGTGTGATTTCTGACCAAGTTTAATTGAATCATTCAAGAGAGAATTGTGTGCTTATTTAAATATGAACAATTACAAAGCTATAGAGAAAAGGTAGGAGATTAGAGCTAAATTAAAATGCTCACAGAGCTGTTGAAGGCATGATGGGCCAAATGGCTGCCTTTGCACCACAGCAATTCTGTGATCCCAAGTATGGAACTAGAGATTGTTGCAAACATGTGAAAAGTCCTCATATCCATTAAACAAATTTTGTCAAATTCTGCAAGAATCCTACAGACTCGGACCAGCAACACTTCGAGTTGGGGAAAATGGGTTTTACTTCTTGCTGATAGAAAAATTATAGAACCTAGGTTCCAAACTGGCCAGGCAAAACATAGTGAGGATTGATAAAGCATCTCATTCGTGGGCTTGCCTCATTATGCTAGAAATGAATGAATGTCAGTTGAAACTCCAAGTAACCTGCAGAATGTTGCCACGTGGAAAAAGAAACTCACTCAGCTTGTCTACCAAAAAGAAAATTTAAAATTAATTGTCCTTCTTTAATCTGCATAGCATCCTCAACAATAGTTAATGTACAAACTTATATTTGCTAATATTAAAGACTTTTCAAGCGTTTCAGATAATCACTTCAATCACAAAATGGAACTTAAACTACCAAATTTTCACTCAAAAGATTAATCTACAGCCTTTAGTTAGACATCTGAAAGGCTGCTTTTAGAGTGAACCCTGATTCAGCAAGAAGCGAGAATAAAATTCATTACTTAAATAAATACATTAATGTCTAAACTAACAACGCAAGTGGATAAAACAAAAGTGACCTCGTTATTGAAAGTGTGGCTCAGTTTATCATGTGAAATTTTTTTTAGGAAACAATGGTCAAATTTGACAAGTTTTCGCCAGAAATCGGTATACCACGCTGTAGGAATACAGTTAGAAGAGTAGCAAAATGATGTGGGTTCGTGAAATAGCAACACATAGATCAGCTCAAAGTCTTGATATGGTATTTAAAGTTAGCTTATGAAAGGAAAAGGACTGCAGCTTTACTGGAACATAAATGTAATCACACTGTGGTAAGTTTACTAAGGAATTCTCCATTATAACTATAATTGGAGAAACTTGCTATGAAAATATATAAGTGAGTTCGTAAATGACTTTGGAAAATAAGAATTGAATGATGTGCGCCTCTTGATTACTACCTAATCCAGTAACTTCACTGAACTTGAAGACTACACTTAGCTTCTAGTGTTTATGTTCTCCACAGAAAAAGATCATTTGTTATCAGTTTCTATAATAAGAAAACCTGGTCCTAGCACACTTCTTGTTGTCACAATTTTACTCATACATTCATCAATATTTAACCTAGAATTCTCTTTCTATAAATGTTTACAAATCCAATAGGAACCAGTTCTCTGTAATGTAGTACAGACAGTGTCCAGGAGGTGGTGTCAGTGAATGAGTTTCTAAATTTTCTCTCGATTCCAGCAGGTAGACACAAAAAAACTACACTCACCAGTTGACCATGAACCAACTTACCAACAACTGATTGAAGAGCATGATTCAACCAACCACTTTGTTTATATGGACAGATTATGCAAGACTGATTTCAAGGATGAGTCGGTTCAGAAATGTGGGTAGATTGGAGAGACAGATCAATTGGTCATTTATTTCGTTGTTTGTAGGGCCTTGCTGTGTGCAATTTGGTTGCCATGGTTGGTGATACAATATTTATACAGAAAAATTGGCAGGAAGGGCCTTTGGGGATATCCTGATGATATTACAAAGATATACAAATGCAAGTGCTCTCTTTTAATCAATAATGTGGCCAGGTGAATTATCTGGAAATGTTGACGTGAATACCCAATCGTTGACAGCCAGACACATACCTGACTCAAGTGAAACACTGAACTAATCATAACACAGACACGATTAAATCATCCTTTACACTACGACCGTTTTGTTGGCTGAGCAACCAGCTCTGGAACCAATGAAATTGCCTATTTTTTTTCAACACATCGAAGTTGGCTACTGGTAGCCTCAGTGCGCACTTCCTGACAGCAACGTTGTTCTCACACTCCAGGACATAGTGCAGTGCTCTGACCCATCAGAGGTGCCATCTTTTGGCTGGGATGTTAAGCCCGTTTAAGTTAATGTAAAAATGGTGCAATTTCAAAGAAGAGAAGAGTTTTCCCACTGCCTTGGCCAATATTTCTCCTTCATTATCACATTACTTTTTGTAGAAGTTTGCCAGGTGAAAATTAGCTGCATTCCCTTTCTGACTACACCTCAGAAAGCATTTAATTAACAATAAAGTGCTAAAATGTCCAATTATCATGAAAAGGTGCTATACAAATATAAAACACCTTTTTTCAACTTCCTTCCAGTAAGTACTTAGCTGAGCGCTTCTTTTGCTTTATGCATTTGATGGCGTCTTGTATTGTGGACCTTGGCCTGTACAAAACTCTGGTGCGGCCGCACTTGGAGTATTGCGTACAGTTCTGGTCACCACATTATAGGAAGGATGTGGAAGCATTGGAAAGGGTGCAGAGGAGATTTACCAGGGTGTTGCCTGATATGGAGGGAAGGTCTTATGAGGAAAAGCTGAGGGACTTGAGGCTGTTTTCGTTAGAGAGAAGAAGGTTAAAAGGTGACTTGATAGAGACATACAAGATGATCAGAGGATCAGATAGGGTGGACAGTGGGAGCCTTTTTCCTCAGGTGGTGATGGCTAGCATGAGGGGACATAGCTTTAAATTGAGGGGTGATAGATATAGGACAGATGTCAGAGGTAGGTTCTTTACTCAGAGAGTAGTAAGGGCGTGGAATGCCCTGCCTGCAAAAGTAGTAGACTCGCCAACTTTAAGGGCATTTAAATGGTCATTGGATAAACATATGGATGATAATGGAATAGTTTAGGTTAGATGGGCTTCAGATTGGTTTCACAGGTCGGCGCAACATCGAGGGCCGAAGGGCCTGTACTGCGCTGTAATGTTCTATGTTCTATGTTCTATAGAATCCCTACAGTGCGGAAGCAGGTCATTTGGCCCATTAAGTCCACACTCCGACCCACCCTTCTAATCAATCCCTGTAACCCTGTATTTACCACGGCTAACCCACTTAGCCTGCACATCCCTGGTCACTATGGGCAATTTAGCACGGCCAATCAACCTAACCTACACATCTTACAACTGTGGGAGGAAACCAGAGCACCCAAAGGAAACCCACGCAGGCATGGGGTGAATGTGCAAACAGTCATCCGAGGATGGTATCAAACCCAAGTCGTACTTGGCACTGTGAGGCAGCAGTGCTAACTACTGATCCATTGTGCCATGTCACTTTGGTTTTGGAACTCCAAAATGCATCTCAATGAAGATGCAGAAACCATCCTGAAAAATTTAACAAAATAAGGTACATCTGCAACACAGTAAAAGACTACATTGTACAGACATCACGTAGAGTAACACCTCATCTTACAATTACTGTTAAACATAATAGGTAATGCGCAGATAACATAACTCAATAATAACCTGACAAAATAATGAAGCCAATAGACTGCTTCTGATGATGTTGGTTTAGACAATATCAACTTTGGTCAATGGCAAAACTCAACTTAAAGCTAGGACGTCACAGACTCAAGCCCCACAATACAGCACTCCCTCAATACAACAACTTGCATTTATGTAATGTCTTTAACAATGATAAGACATTCGAAGGTGCTTTAGTTAGCGAACAGAATTTGACATAGAGTTGCATAAGGAGCTGAGCTATTGGAGTAGATGACCGAAAGTTTGCTCAAGCAGGTAGGCTTTAAGGAATGCCTTAATGGTCGACAGAGAAATGGAGATGTTTGGGGTAGGCATTTCAGATTTGAGGCCTCAGTAATAAAGTATATCCAGCAATTAGAATTGATAAGTCTAAGAGGTCAAAATTGAAGGAATAAATACATTTCATGAATTGGATGGCAGGAAGGGGTTAGAGAACTTGGAAGGGGAGAGACCATGAGGGATTGAAACAAGTCTGAAAACTGCTATAGTGCAGTGATCATGCATCCATACCTAGATTATGCTCAAATCACTGGAGTGGGTGGGAATCCATAACTTTCTGACTCAGGGGTAACATTGCTACCATTGAGCCACAGTAATAACTGCACTCATCCAGATTCATGCCACCTGGTACGTTAGTCTAGTGACATTTTACTTGGGAAACACCAATTAAGTTCTAGATTAGGAGATAAATCATTAAATAAAAGGGTTCACTGTGCTGCCTCAATGAGGAGCAAAAACAAAGCTGCTGGAAAAGCTCAGCAGGTCAGGCAGCATCTGTGAAGCAAAAAACAGAGTTAACGTTTCAGGTCCGGTGACCCTTCCTCAGAGCTTAAATGAAGACCACACTGACCGATTACAAGTGCAGCAGTTAAGTAGGCCGTGGGAACAGAGTCACCAGCCCAGTTGACTGGCAACAGAACATGACATGGGAAAAGTGGAGGCTAATTAAATATGAAAACAAGTGCAGTAAAGCAAAAAACAGCTATATAATATCCAATGGTAACTCCAGTATTTCTGGTTCCTCGGTCTCATTTGAATATTGGCGCACTGCATCTAAACTGCATAATACTGGGTATTACATCCTTGCTCAAACCAGAAATACAAGAGGCATGTGGAATCAAAACAAAATGTCAACTTTTATGCTTGCTTCCCAAAGTCTAAAATGGCATGATTTACAGGAATCCTGTAATTAATGCAGGATCATGCGATGATCAGATCCTGCCTGCAGACCCTCTCTCCAACAACCAAATCTGAAGAACCCGTTTAATTTCACCTGTGGAAGGTGACCCCAGTTTGGTTGCAAAATTCATAATCATAGGAGTGTGTCACTTAGGGCAAAGATGTGTTTTCTTTTGGAAAGTTTACGGGATTATCAAAGCTACAATCTTCCAGTAAACCACATGACTGCGGTGAGTAATTTTCCTGTTTACTTCAAAGTTTCTCAGCCAGGGCAGGTCTGATCAGGTTGGTTTTTGGAACAGGGGTGGCTTCCTTCACCCAGACTCACGCTGTGGGCGATAGACATAGACAAGTTACAACACAATCGAACGCGTTAACAGGCTCTTCGGCGCCTCTGGTCTTGCCTCTCCTGCATAGCTTACAAGTAGTGTCATGTCCTGCAAGTTCTGAAATCTGTTTCATCTGTCAGGCAGAAAGAGCCTTTCTTTCAATCTATAAAAAAAAACACACACACCTGCCTGCTGTCTGAAAAAAAACATTATTTTGCATAGGCAAGGAGAAAAAGTAAAAATGATTACTTTGACTGAAGCAGTATTTAGACATCTTTTAACGTTGCAGAACAATGACATTCTGCTGATTGCAGAAGTAAAAATTGTATAACTTAGAAACAAATCAAAAGCCATCTATCTGCTTCTGATTTTCGAAGGAATTAAGGTGATCAAAAAAATACTTTTCACGGTGTCCTTTTCAAATGGAGGGACTTGGACCTGGAAGCTTACTGTGTCAAAGCTAGTGTCATCAAAAGACATTGTGCCAGACAGTTAATTTCCTAAGTCAGGACTCTGCATTCCATGCCAAAGGTGTGAACTTTATGAAATTTCTGTCAATCCAATTAAGTTTTAAGATATGGAATGCACATTTGTTCTGTTTAAAAATGCAGTTTGACGGATGAGCCCGTGAACCGGTCCTGTTAGTGGATAAGGATATTCAAAGGGGAAATCTGGGCATGCAGTTACTAACGACTGTAAAAATGATACAGACTGAAAATGACAAGATTGACAGTCTAAATTCCCCATGGTGTACTTCTTGCAAGACACACTCAAAACTGTTAGAAAATCCTGAAAGGAAAATATTAGAAGAGGTGGCAAAAGAGCAGGCAAATAGGATGATAATAATTAGCTCCAGTTGAGTAACCGATGCTATTACACATGCAAAGAAATGAGTGACCAATTTCTGTAGTGATATTTCAAACCCTTTCCAAAATGACATGGCTTAAAATGAAAGATTACTGCCTCTTTCCTGGTGCACTAGGCTTCAGCAAGTTTAAGAACTACAGTTTAATGCACCAGACTTCAGCAACAAGGATTACTTTTCAATGCACATTGCAGTTTTTGAAACGTGTCATTTTCTTCAATCATAGCTTACATAGAAAAAATGCTGATTCAGTTTTCCAGTTTTGAAAGAATATTTGGTGTGATGAGTTTGTTTCACTGTCGAGATTAGTGACCTGCACTAGATAAGGCTTTCAAACATTCCAACTACCAGACCCTGGATCATTTTAATGTTTTTTGCATTATTAGGGACCATAAAGGTCTCAGTCTGTGAAAGCTAGTGACTCATGAAGTAAGCATAACCGCAGCATGTTGCGTATCTTTACGACAGGTAGGTACAGCCAGTAAAGACTTACCCGTGTATTCAGATTTTCCATCATTGGAAGGTGTCCGATGTGTGAGGTGCAGTGAAACAACAAAAGCATTTATAATGACCAAATAATTTATTTAAACTTAGCAGACAAAGTGAATCAAATACTACATCCTACAATAATTTGAAACTCCTGTGATTCTTTACTGTTTCTTCCTCTCCCACGGGCCCAACATGGAAACAGCAATGCCTGCAACCCTTTGATGGATCAAGTGAAAATGGCCTCCTCTTAGAGCCTTTTTCACGTAAGAAATATACATGGTTTTTGGCATTGAAGCAGGGATTTCTTTTACCACCTCCACAATTAATGGAGGTCACTTACTAAAGCAGCATTGCTAGGAGTGACCATTGCATAGCCCTGAATGAGACAAAATTGCATACCACCAACATACTAATTGGGAGAGATTTCAAAATAATCTAGAAATTTAAAACTGGACATTCTTATTCTTGAGCTGGAGAGGATTCAGAAAAGATTTACCAGGATGTTGCCAGGAATGGAGACTGAAAGTTATAGAGGCTGGCTAAGCTGGGATTTTTCCCACTGGAGTTTAGGAGGTTGAGGGGTAACCTTACAGAGGTTTACAAAATCATGAGTGGTATAGGTAATGTGAATGGCAGGTGTCTTTTCCCTGGGTTGGGCACATTTTTGAAGTGAGAGGAGAAAGGTTTGAAAAAAGAGCAGAGGGAAAACTTTTTCACGTGGTTCATACGTGGAATGAACTTCATAGGAAGTGGTGAAAGCACATACAGTTACAACATTTAAAAGACATTTGGATAAGTACATGAATAAGATATTTTTGGAGGGATATGGTCCAAGTGCAGAGAGGTGGGACTAGTTAGTTTGGTATTATGGTTGGCATGGACCGGTTGGACCGAAGCATTTGTTTCTGTGCTGTATGACCCTATAACTTTATTGATGAGGCACTGTGGCCATCAGCAGCAGAATGGTATTCAACCACAATTTTTAACCTCATGGCCTGGCATATCATTGTTTGAAGAGTGCAAGAGAACATGCCGTGAGCAGCACCAAGCATTTCCAAAAGTGAGGTGTCAACTTGGTGAAGCTATAACAGAGGACTACTTGTATGTCAAATAGTGGAAGCAGCAAGTGATAAACAAAGCCAAGCAATTCTAAAGCTAACATATCAGATCTAAGTTCTGCAGTCCTACCATGTCAGTCACGAGTAGTGGCAGACAAATAATTAACAGGAGGTGAAGGCTCCACAAACATCCCCATCTCCAATGATGAGCCGAACACATCAGTGCAAAAGACAAGGCTAAAGCATTTGTGTCCAACTTCAGCCAGAAATACCAAGTGGAAGATTCAACTTTGTCTTCTCCTGAGGTTTCCAGCATCACAGATACTACTCTTCAGTTAATTTACTCCATGTCATATCAAAAATGGCTGAAGGTGCAGAATGCCACAAAGTATATGGTGCCTAACAACACTGCTGCAATAGCAAATCTTGCACTACAGAATTACCCATGCCCACAGCCAAGCTGTTCAACTAGAATAAAAATAGAAATTGTGCAGCGTCTGTGGAGAGAAAGCAGAGTTAACAGTTCAAGTTCAGTGACCCTTCTTCAGAAACGTTAACTCTGTTTTCTCTCCACAGATGCTGCCAGGCCTGCTGAGTTTTCCCAGCAATTATGTTTTTGTTTCCGATTTTCAGCATCCCAAACATTCACTCTGCTTTCTTCCCAGATGCTGCTAGACCGGCTGAGTTTCTCAAGTAATTTCTGCTTTTGTTTCAAGTTTCTGGCATCCACAGTTCTTTGATTTTTATTGGAAAGAATTGTTGACTGTGCTATAAAAGCAGCTCTCACTTTGCAAAAACCTGCTTATTGATGGTCAGTTTGGGTTCTGTTATGACCACTCTGCTCTGATTTCATAATACCATGGTCCAAAATCAACTGAATTCAAAAGTGAAGTGAGAGTCATGACACTTGGCATCAAGGCAATACAAGGTAGAGTATGGCTTCAAAAAGCCCTAGGAAAACAAATGTCAATGGGCATCAGGGGGAAACTGATGGAATCATATTTAGCACAGAGGAAGATGGCTGTGGTAGTCAGAGGTCAGTTATATCAGTTCCAGGGCACCACTGTGGAAATGTCTCGTGGTAAATTCCAAGATGCTTCATCAATGAACTTTCCCTCATTATAAGGCCAGCAAGTGGAGACGCTTGTTCATGATTCATGCACAATATTCAGCATCATTCCTAACTCCTCAGATACTGAACCAGCCAGCTCCAGAGGGAAGAAAACGGCGAAAAAAGGTAATATTTGGAAATGAACCTACTGGTCTACTGGAGCTGCATTTTGAGGAATACAAGATGTGAATGGCATGTACTGGTCCACTGTACGTTTTACTGTTTTTTCCTTCTTAGGTATCCATATTTATCAAGACCTAGACAACATACAGATTTGAACCAGTAACATGTAAGTGGCAGGTAATATCTGTGCCTCAAATGCCAGACAATGACCACCTCCAATAATAGAAAATCCAATCATCTCCCCTTGGCATTACATTGCTGAATTCCCCACTTTCAACATCCTGGAGTTTACTATTGACCAGAAACTGAACTGGCTGTGGCTGCAAGAGACAGATCAGAGAATGAGAATTCTGTCGTGAGTAACTCTCCTCTTGTCTCCCCAATACCTGTTCCCCATCCAGGAGGTACAAATCAGGAAGAGAATACTCGTCATTTGCCCAGATCTATGCAGGTCCAACAAAACCATCCAGAACAAAGCAGCCCTTTTGATTGGCACTCCCTTCACCACCTTCAATGTGTGATGGCAGCAGTATGGACTATCTACAGGATGTCCTGCAGCAATTAATCAAGGCTCCAAACCCAGAACCTCTCCCATCCAGAAGGGCTAGGGCAACAGGTGAATGGGAACACCACAGGTTCCTCTCCAAATGACACACCATCCTGACTTGGAACCAGATCATTATTCCTTCACTGGAAACTGTGAAACTCGCTCTCTAACGGTGAAAAGAAATTGGACTGCAGCAGTCCAAGAGGCAGCTCACTACCACCTTCACAAGGGCAATTAAGGATGGACAATAAATGCTGGCCCAGAAGTCTTTGTCTTAAAGTTTGTTAGCTGATCAGGATGTTAAAAAGACATCAAGGAAAACAGAAGCAAAAATTACAGGAAGTTATTCAGTTAAAACAAACTTTGGGTTCAAATGGAAAACTTCAAATGCTGATAAAGGTCTCCAAAATATACTAACCTGTTTTCTTTCTCCCCCCAAGTTCACACAAATTTGATAAAGGCATCCTGCAGTGCAACAATATATGAAGAGACGTGCATGCACACATATCTATAAACTAGTCTGTGTATTTAATTCACTTCTGGCTCTTTCAGATGTCTGCTCAAGTGTTTTTCTAAGGAAAAAGCAGGTACATTCCAATATACTTAACAATCCATACAACCACAGGTTCTGAGGCTCACCTATGAAATCATTTGATCTGGAAAACAAGCTGCAACAGGTTTTTGGGCATAAACAAGTTTGTGCTTCATCACATGTTGAACGGGCTGGTAGCAGATGTTCTCTGCATGCCACATCTTGCTCCAGCTCAAATAGTTGAATGAAAACTGTGAAGTCTTGGATCTTGTGGCTTCCTGAGGTCAGGAGGAGGGTCACTGATGCCTTGCAAGATAATAATGCAACTCAGAATTAACCATTCTTGGTTAATCACTATCATTGTTAAGGCCAGGTAGTGTAATGAGCTGTCTGTCTTTGAGACTGCAAAGGTATATACCGTGAGCTTCAGAACCTGCTCAGGAAATTTGAAATATATTCCCTTATCGCTCAAGTTACAAATACTAACATACCTTGATATTCAGGAACCAGCAACAAATCTCATTCAGTACTCAGTTACCTAGACCATGAAAGCTAGTTTCATCAATAATGTTTGGTCATAAGCTGAACGACACTCCTACATCTAGGTGTTCCACACAATTTCAGCCTGATGTTGTGTTTACAGATCTTGAGCAGTTAACTGGTGTCCAAAGGAGACTAGAACAGGCAGCACCCTTTTTTAGGGCACCTATGCTCATACCTCTGGACCAGGAGGCCTGGGTTCAAAATCCACCTGCTTCCTAGATGTGTAATAACATCTCTGAACAGGTTGGTTAAAAATATCGAGAATGGTGTATTATTGATAGTATCATTCATTAATCACCCATGGCCTGATATGGCATTATTACATAGTAACAATATGCTGTGGCCTAGTAGTCGTCTTTGGGTTATTGTGGCAGTGGTAGTCTCCCTACACTGGATCTTGGCAGCCTGGGTTTGAGTCCTACCTGCTCCAAAGGTGTGTAATATTATCTCTGAACAGGCTGATCTTAAAAAAATACATATTTGTCTTCCCTTTTGGGGTTTTTGTGGTGTAGTGGAGCTGTCCCTACCCTGTCCCTCTTTTTTTAAAAAGAGGGTTCTTGTGGCATAGTGGTAGTATCCAGAACCAAGTCAGGCGGCCCAGTTTTAATTCCAACCTGCTCCAAAAGGTGTGTAATACCATCTCTGAACAGGGTGATTAGAAAGTTAGTCCTCCCATTACCTCAATTCCCTGTAACCTGGTAGTCAAAAAACCTTATAAGCATCAGATTGTCAAAGTTAGTCAACATGCCCTCTATCTGCTTATAGTGCTGTCAACAGCAACACTCCAGATTACGGTGCCAGCAGACAAAACAGGTGGAATAGTGTCAATTATCCAAAGTCATGACTTTTCATAGTTCTCACAGACAGCTCCCTGTGGGGAGCAATTCTGTTTGTGTCAAACCTGGTGTAATGCAACTCCCACAAGGAGATGTGTTAGCTCAGTTGGCTTGGTGACTGGTTTGCAATGCAGAGTAATGCCAACAGAATGAGTTCAAATCCTGTACTGGCTGAAGTTACCATGAGGTACACTCCTTCAGAACCTCTCCCGAGATGTTGTGACCCTCAAGTTAAACCAGCACTAGTCTCGTCTCTTCCTCATTACAGCAGCCCTGTGGTTCAGTAGGGCTTTAGTGCAACTCCCAACACAATCAAAAATCCATAAAACAGGCAACCAAGGTGAACATAATATCCCCACACACTATTAAAGCTTTCACATCTAGCACCTAATTTATCCCAATCAAAGTCACATTGGCCACTCATGGTTGGCTCTGCAACACATAACATTTGAAATCTAGCACGTGTTGAAAATGCTATGAAATTCATTTAGACCCGTTCATGGTTACACTACATTCAGGTCCTCACAAAAACAAACAACTTACAGTACTTTAGCTGTGTATTACCTGACGTTCTATTAATAGACCTATCACACAGTCCCCATCTTTAGTAGTTGTAAGAAAATTGAGGCAATATCAGGTATCCCCTGCTGACACACAAAAACCACAGGAAAGGAAGTCTTTCAATTAAGTAACAATCAAAATACATAAGTTGTACCATCAGAATAACTCAATCCCTGTAATTCACAGACGCAGCACAAATAGAGATCATTCAACCCACAGTTCATTTACTGGTGCTTGCTTCTCAATTGAAGCAATCTACTCTAATTCTATTCCTCTGTCTTTTGCATATCCTTTCAGCCATCCATTTCAAATCCTTGCCCAATTCCCTTTCAATGATGATAATGTATCTGTCTAATAGTCTGATGTAGTTAGGCATTTCAAAGTTTAATAATACGCAAATGAAAATATTGCTTCTAACTTGTAAGAATCACAGTCTATGCACCCTTGTTTCAAATTCACCACACAATTCGAGAACTGTTTACCCTTTCAAAATCACTTTTAGATCCTTTAACTTAGCAAGCCTGTTTTGGCATTTAGCAACTACATAAATCTAAACATTTTGTCCTGTTTCCATATCTCTTCATTCATTTTTCAATTTGCCTATCCAGTTTAATCTTGAAAGGTGGCAGTTCCTGCCTCTACTAATGCCAGCCAGCAAAATTGTGTGCGAAGTTTCTCTAAGCCTTCTGTTGCAAATCTCTTACATTTTTAACATTCATTAGTGAGGCATGGAGCACATTTGTGGCCCATCTCTAGTTTTTGGGATAAGTGTGTCACTGACAAGTCTAGCATTTTTTGCCCATCCCTTTTTTCCCTTGACCAAAGTGGCTTCCTAGGATATTTCAGAGAGCAGTTAAGTGACAATCACATTACTGTGGATCTAAAGTCACATGTAGGCCTGACCAGGTAAGATTGGGAGATTTCTTTCCCAAAGGACATTTGTCAACTAGATGGCTTTCAATGACAAACCACAATGGTTACATGGTCACTATTAGGCAAGATTTTAATTTGAATTAAGTAAACAAATTCAAACTTCAACATCTGTGTCAGGAGGCTTTGAACCCATGTTCCCAGAACACTAGCCTGTGCCTTTGGATTTCTAGTCAAGTATCCATTACCACAATACCACCACCTCCCCAAACAAATCTCAAAAAGGATGTGGTGAACTGCGTTCTTGAACCGTTGCAGGTCTTTTCGGTTACACACATCCATAGTGCTGTTAGGGAGAGAGTGACATGATTTTAAAGCAGTAACATTCACCAATAATAATATATTTCCAAGTCAGGACAGTCACTGGCTTGGAGGGGAGCTTGCTGAAAGTGGAATTACCATGTATCTGCAGTCATTGTCCTTCTAAATGACGGTGGGTGTGGGGTTGAAAGGTGCTGTCTAAGGAGCCTTGGTAAATTTGCGCTGCATCTTGTTAGCAGTACACACTGTTACAGTATACCAGAAATGATGTGGTGAATGTTGTTGGGTATAGCACCAATTAAGCAAGCTACTTTATCTCACCTGGTGTAAATCATCGAGTGCTGTTGGAGCTGCACTCATCCAGGGAAGTGGAGAGTATTTCATCCACTTCTGAATGGTAGGAGTCAGGTGGTGAGTTTTGTGTCATAGGATTTATAGCCTTAGACCTTTTCTTGTAGCCACAATATTTATACGGTTGATCCAGTTCTGTTTCCAGTCAATGGTAACCCCTGGGATCTTGGTAGAGAGGGTGGGGTGGGGTGAGAGGTGTTCAGCACTAGTAATGCCATTGAATGTAAAAGGATGGTGATTAGATTGTCTCTTTTCAGAGATGGTCATTTCCTGGCACTTGCCACTTATCAACATAAACCTGGACATATCGTCCAGGTCTTGATGCAGTTGGACATGGCTTCTGTCTCTGAACCATTGTGAATGGTGCTGAATATTATGCAATCATCAGTGAACATCCCACTTCTAATCTTATGATGGAGGGAAGATCATAGATGAAGCAGCTGAACATGCTTGGGCCACGGACACTATCCTGAGGGCTCTTGCAATGCAGTGGCAGTGTCCCTATCTGTAAGGTATAATGCCCAGGTTCAAGTCCCATCTGCTCCAGAGGGGTGTCCTAGCATCTCTGAACAGGTGGATGATAAAGTATCTGCCCTGAGAAACTCTTGTAGTTATGCCCTGGAGATTAAATGCCTGACCTCTAACAAACTTAACCACCTTCCTTTGTACTAGGTACAACTTCAAATAGTGGAGAGTTTTCCCTCTCATTGACTTCAGTTTTGCTCAGATTCTTTGATTTCAAGGGCAGTCACTCACACCTCACCTCTGGAGTTCAGTAGTTTTTTGTCTGTGTTTGAACTAAGACTAAGACTATAATATAGTTGGGTGCTAAGTGGCCCTGGTGGAACCCAAACTGAGTGTCGGTGGGCATAAGTTACAAAATCATGAATTTATGGCCCATCATTCTAAACCTCTCAACTTCTGGAAACAGTCTCCTACTGACGGATATATTTTGCATAACTTCCTTCCAATGGAGGACTAAGCAAAGTCTTGGACAAACCTACACCAACTGCTATTATAATCAGTAACACTTAGATACAAGTCTGTTTGCAATGTCAATGGCCTAACTTCCCAATATTCCCACTTTTAAAAAGCTGCATGTATCAGATTTTAATCCTAACAGCAACTAGCATGGCCATTTTTCACACTTCTTTTGGTATGTTCTCAACATCTCCAGTTGTACAGAGCAGGAATGCTTTCCCATTCCACAGAATTATCACACGATCTAGGAATAGATCTGATAGTTTCTTCACTGTACCTTATTTTAGTTTCATTTACAAAGCTGACATATGATGATACACAATGATTCTCAACTTCCTGACCAACAGGCTGCAATCAGTAAGTAAGACAACACCTCTTCCACGATAATCCTCAGCACCAGTGCCCTGCAAGGGTGCTTACTCAGTCCCATACTATACTCCTTATACACACAAGACTGCGTGTCCAAATTCTGCACCAACTCCATTTACAAGTTTGCTGATGACACCACCATTGTAGGTAGGATCGCATACGATGATGGGACAGAATACAGGAAAGAGATGGAGTACTTAAATGGGATGATGTAAAGATGGCAATTTCTTCATCAATGTCAGCAAAATGAAGGAGCTGGTCACTGACTTCAGGAAGTGGGGTGGAGGCCACGCCCCTGTCTGCATCAAGGGTGCTGAGGTGTAGATGGTCAAAAATGTCAAGTTCCTGGGAGTGACGATCATCAACAATCTGCCTGGGTCCACCTGCATTGACACTACGGTCAAGAAAGCCCAGCAACGCCTCTGCCTCCTCAGGAGGCTAAGGAAACTCAGTATGTCCATAAAGACTCTTACAAGTTTTTTATGGATGCACCATAGAAAGCATCCTATCTGGATGCTTCACAGCACAGTATGGCAACTGCGCTTCCCAAGACTGAAAGAAACTACAGATTTATGCATGCAGCCCAGTCCGACATGCTAACTAGCCTCCCATCCACTGTCTTCATCTATACTTTCCGCTGCAGTGGGAAAGCAACCAACATAATATAGAAGTTTCTATACATGAACGAACAGATTCAAGAACAGCTTCTCCTCCACAGCTATCAGATTTTCAAATGGAGCTCTGTAATGTTAATGCTGATTTCTGTCTGCACCTTCTCAGCAGCTGTAACATTGTATCCTGCACTCTTGATTGTTACTCTGATGCACTTTTATAGTACAACCTGCCTGTGAAGCATGTTAAGACAACACTTTTCACTGTACCATGGTAGATGTGACAGTAATAAATCAAATCAAAAGCCAAGTTTGGATGATGTCAAATGGATAAAGTGAAGCAGCAAAGTAAAGACAAAAATGGCAGTTCGGCAGTATTCCTAAATATTCCAAATGTGCTCACATACTGCACCATCAGCATCTTGGAGGTTACTGTTGATAGAAACTTAACTGAACTAGGCAAATAAATACTGCGGCTACAACGGCATGTCAGCAGCTAGGAATCCTGCAGCAATAACCTGCCTCTCATCTCCCCAATACAGGTCAGTGGTGTGATACAATACTCACCATCTCTGCTCCAGGAATATTGCTAATGCTATAAGTCTCCCCTAAATTTCCCCTAAGAGTTTTCCATTACTGGCACTGTTTTGCTAAATCGACCCTTATTTGGCCTCTCTAGTTTTATTGGTCTTCTATAATGGGACCCAAAACAGTATACAGGTCTCAACTGCAGTTTGACACAAATTGAGCAGAGGCATCACTGACAGGAAAAGCTAATTTCGTCTGTCTCCCTGATTTTCTGAAGAAGGGTCTAGGCCCGAAACGTCAGCCTTCCTGCTCCTACGATGCTGCTTGGCCTGCTGTGTTCATCCAGCTCTACACCTTGTTATCCACAGATGCTGCCTGATTTGCTGAATACTTCTTGCATTTTCTGCTTCTATTTCGGATTTCCACCATCTGCAAATGCTTTAGTTTTAGATAAATTAGGTATTACTTCTTTGTGGTGAATTCTAGGCTCCTATTCACAAAAAGAACAAAATAATTTGATTTTTTTGTGTGGTTTTATCTACCTACACTGTTGCATTCTGGAAATGTTAAATCTGAATCAGTAGGTTTCTATTCTTCCACAATAGTCAATGTCTTCCTATAGGATATTTATTCCTATTCTCTGGTGTCTTAACCCAGCCCCTCTCCCTTCTTACTTTTCATACCCTACCTTTTCACCCCTCTCTCCTCACTGCTCACACCACCTCCCCCTGCTTTTTCTTCATGCTGCCTCCCCCTACCTTTTTTTGCCCACACCCACTATTTCCTCCACCCCATGCAACTTTGTCCACCTGGTCAATGTCACATTACTTGCACCTTGCTCACTTGCTCTGCTTGTATTTTTAATGGAGTACAGTTTTTTGTTTAAAATGAAAAACTAGTTAATTGGAGACATGTGTCATCTTGCTAACTGAACTGCTAGGACAGTTACTTCTAAAAGAGCGGTAATACGTTTCAAAATCATTGACAGCAATATGCATTTTAGATCAGTATTATTTGAGTTAACTTACCGTCCATGTTGCAGACTTTGCTGTGCTGGACTGTTGGAATGAAACATCAAAGCCATGTGGACCTGGATAATCTGTGTTTGAGGGGATGGCCGGCGATGGAGACAGTGTTTCAAAAGTGGAGCTGGGCTGAGCATATGGTGAGGGTGCCGTGACGTTGGGGGTGTGATCGTTGTTATAGGGACTGGTGGATGAAGATCCATTCTGTATCTGCTGCTCCATGCTGTTAAGGAGCCCCAGGTTTGTGTACTGAGGCTTAAAGGAAGAGGAGAGGGGAGAGAAAGAGACAAAGTGGGTGGCGGGGGTGAGACGGGGTGGGGAGAGAGAGAGAGAGAGGGAGAGAGAGATTAAAAACAAGTTAGCAACATTGAAAAGAATGAAACTCAAACATCACCTGGTGATGAATTATGTTGCACATTTCAAAACATTTTATTGCTTACACTGCACTGAATGACCATGTTAAACAGATGTTCTAATAACCTTAATGACCATAATTCCTGAATTTTCAATCCCAAAAAATATTTTGAAAAAGATATTACCCCTACCAGTGCAGATCAGCCACGTCTATTTAAGGCTAGAACACATTCAAGGGATTTCATGGTATACACCTACAACTAACTTCATTCTTTAGCGACTTTAACAGTCAGTTAAAATTCCACCGACCTTACATCATACAAAAAGCATATCTATCTTCTACATCACCCAGATTTTTAGTGTCAACCAAATTCATTACAATTACACATTGATTTTATTCAACAGATGCATTGACCCACCCAGTCCAATTCCCAACAGAGACACTGTGCTCAACCATTCTCATTCCCCACTAAGACATATCCCTACACAATTACATTCAAAAACTTAAAAAAAAACATCCCTGCCCAGTCCTAGTCATCTTCACGAGAGATGCACTGTCCTCGCCCAGGCCCATTCCTTACTGACAAACTAACCCCACCCAGTCCCATCACCAGGGAGACACAGTTCCCACCCAGTTCTATCACACCACTGCAGGAGACACAATATCCCACTGACCCTCCAGAATTAATGTCTGGTTTTCTTATTGGCTGCACTGATTTCAAAAGCATGCAATTTTTTTTTTTTATTCAGGGTCCAATTGGAAGGGTGGGTTTGATACAGCCCAGTGCCTCACTAGGATTTCAGAGGGAAGTAAAGGGTCAATCATTTCAGTGTGAGACTGAAGTCACACACAAGCCCTGAGTGAATAAGAAGGGCAAGTAATCCTCCCTAAAAGGAGCACCGGTTGTGTTTTAACCATTATAATCAGACCAGTACATCCCTGACGGCAGTCAGTCATTCAGATCAGCACACCCCAGGCGCTGCAGTAACTCAGATTAATATACCTAGACACTGCAGTAAATCAGATTAATATACCTCAGATACTGCAGATTAATGTATCTCAGATGCTTCTGTCAATCACGTTCATTTACCCCAAGTAGTACTGTATGTCAGATTAACATGCCTCAAGTACTGCAATAAATCAGATTAATATGCCCCAGAGACTGTAGTGAATCAGGTTAGCATACCCCAACGAATGCAGTATATCAGACTGATATGCCCCAAGGAGTGCAAAAAATCAGATTAATATACTTCAGATTTAAACAGCGATCATGCAATACACGATTAAATTGCAATGATCAACTACTTCACCATGTACCTACGATATGTTTCTTATGATTAAAAATTCAAAACATTTATAAATTTATAGGCACAATGGTGTGGAAATCTGTTCAGCAATTACTGTTTCCTTTTTCACAATCTAATTAAACTGTCAAATTTCTAACTGTTAATTGAACACCTCTCTATCCAGTAAAGTATTTTTTTTTCAGTGAGACTACAGCATTCCTAGAATTGTACACTGTTATAATTTCAGCTGATGTTATACTTTGGAAAGGCAGATCCCAGAATGAAATCCGGTCTGATCAATCTCTTTTTTTTGAAATGACTTGCCAGTCTTTCATTGAAACATAAGCACACAAGACAAGATTTGATTTTTAATGACAAAACAGGGCGTTTATTTATTCTCGCACAAGGAGGATAGCTTTGCTAGTGAGGACAGCATATATTGCCCATCTTCAGTTGTCTTGAATTAACTGACTTTCTGGACCACTTCTGAGGGCAGTTAAGAGTCAACCACATTGCTGTAAAAATGGCAGATTTCTTTTCCTAAAGTGGACTGGATGGGTTTTTACAACAATCAGCAATGGTTTCCTGATTTGATTTCAATGAAAAAACAATTTCACCATCTGCCATAGGGAGATTCAAACCTATACCTCCAAAATATTCTGTTCTGTTCTGAAGAAGGGTCAACTGAGCTCGAAACGTTAACTCTGTTTTGTCTCCACAGATGCTGCCAGACCTGCCGAGTTTCTCCAGCAATTTCTGTTTTTGTCCCCAGGATATTAGTCTGGAGTTCTTGGATATTCCTCAGTGACATTACCATTGCAGCACCACCCCTAAAGAGGCCTCCCCAAACCAAACTAAATACAAGATTGCAAAATACACAGCAAAGCACATTTGTATCTACCCCCAATACCATCACCTTACAGTCACACAAAAAAAAAACCCAGATAAATTACCCTATTAAATCTGTAGGTCTGACTCAATTACTTCTTCTTGGTTCCAGTTCTGAGGGATTGTAAGCCTCTTTCCTTGAAAATTCACATAACCCAGAGTTTAAAGTTTGTCAGCTTTGAATAACCAATATAGCTTTCTAAGTAAACACTCCTGGTCTGGAGGAGTGACAACTAAACTCTTTTACAAAGACAACGTATTTCCTTAACTACCCGAATCAATCTCCTATAGTGGAAACTATACTTACATTTGACTTCAAATCAGACCTCCCTCGAATTAACCAAAAGCTGGGTTTTTCTAAGTAGACTTAATTCTTGATTATTCTAAACCTGAAAGCGATCTATTATCTCTCGATGTTTTCATTTGCTTGTTGTAAATCCCCACAATATAAATTATCTTCCATTAACAGTCCAGGGCTTTTTGAAGACACCTGCTCTTTTAACATATGCTAGTTTACAATCATAGTTCTAGAAAAACTGACCTAGTTAATTATTAAAGCCTTTCACAAAAGTAGACCAACAGCCATATGCCACTAGTTTAGAATAAAAACTAACAAAATAGAGTATATCAGAACATTAAACACAAAATAATGTTCATAGCAATCATATTTTACATAAGCCCATTTGCATCATTGTGCTCCGTTTCCTTCATGTGTTCTTATAACTGCATCTACTGTAATATTTTCTTTTCAAGGTACCTTAGCAATCCTTACATTTCACAGCCAGAGGTTTAAGATCAACTGAAACAACGGCAAGATTTTCTCCCAAAAAAAAAAATCAGGATTGTGCTATGATTAAATAATATTTCTGACATACTGTTGATAAACAATTCATGACACAGCTAACATAAAACTTGATGTCTCATTCTCCACCAAATATTCCTGTTGACATGCAGTTAGTTTCTCAAAATTTGACTGACAGCCCATTTGATCCCCATCTTGTTGGCCTGTAGTAAAACAGCACCCATACCATCGTCACCGGCATCACCAGGCAGTTTGAATGGCTTCTCATAATTTGGCACTGCTGAAACTAGTGCAGTTGTCAGCATAGCTTTTCAAGTTGGCAAAGGTATTCTGAAAATCTTACATCTATTCAAATTTTATGTCTTTCTTTAAAACATCCTGGGTTTTATACTTTTTGCTTTGAAGGCTAGGCAAACTTTTGAGTTATTTTGCGCAAGCCAAGCTTAGGTTACAATTCCATCCTCAGGCAGTGATGATGAGACAATTCTAAATAAGAGAACATAAATATTGAAAACAGACTGAAATTTGGTTTGTAACAATTCTCTCCACCTCATCAGCATCTCTCAGGTTGAGCCGAACTGTAATAGCTTCAGTATTCCCACTACAATCTTCAGCTGAGTTTATTGAACACTCACACCTCATTATCTGATTTGATCCATGATCTAGGTCAGCCCCAGATTCCACCTTTTACTTTTCCTGCACAAACTCATCTGGTCTGATCAAGTGGCACACAGGAGTGGCACACGTGTTACCCACAAAAAGGACCTTTACCTCCCATGGATAATGAAGTTTTGGTGTACAATATCCACTTTGCTCCAATGACAGCCTCAGTTCCATATCCATAACGTTGTCTGTCTGCACACTACTTCAACTCATTTGCTGCTAAAATCATCATTCATTTCTTTGCCACCTACTGACTCAAATTATTTTGCTATTCCAGTGATCTCCTTGATAAACATTATTTTAATCAAAACACTCTCAGCTGCAGACTACTCCTTACAAGTTTCCACTCATTCATCATCCATTTCCTTACTGATATACATTGCTTCTTACTTCCCCAAAATCAGAATTCTCATCCTACCATTTAAATTCCACCATGGTATTGCTCCTGATCATCACTGTAGTTTTCCCACGCACCCAAACATTCTGCAATACTTGTATTCACTCATATCTGTTTTTTTGTGTGCTCCTTTGCCAGGTTATTGGTGGCCGTGCCTTTAGCCATCTGGACCCCACACTCTGGAATGCTCTTCCTTTAATCTCCTTCTTAAAACCTACATCTTTGACCATGTTTTAGTCTCTGCTCCAAATATCTCCTCCTTTGCCTTACTGTCTACTTGTGGTTGACTGCCCCTTTGTAGAACACCTTGGAATATTTTATGTCATGAAAATTGATAGACAAATGCAATAGATAGTAGGAACTGCAGATGCTGGAGAATCTGAGATAACAAGCTGTAGAGCTGGATGAACACAGCAGGCCAAGCAGCATCAGAGGAGCAGGAAGGCTGACGTTTCGGGCCTACTGTGTTCATCCAGCTCTACACCTTGTTATCTCAGACAAATGCAAGTTGTTATTAAATACTTCCCCTCATCGTTGGGTTGCTTTATAAGTTTTGAACACTGCTGTTGCAGTTGAGCAGGTTTTGGAGACCACAAAACATTGACTGACGTGCTGAATGTAAAAGAAAATTACTGAAACAAAAGAAAAAAATCCAGACAGATTATGGAATCTATCCAGGAGTCTAGTGACTTGGAGGAACAAGCCAGTAGCACTGTTACAAAAACAAAATTGCTGGAAAAGCTCAGCAGGTCTGGCAGCATCTGTGAAGGAGAAAACAGATTTAACATTTCGGATCTAGTGACCCTTCCTCAGAACTGATGGTGACTGGGAAAATGTCATTTTATATGCAACAAATAGGGAGGTGGAGGGGAAAGGGAGTAAAACGATAGGATGGAGCCCAAAGAGAGAGAAAGACAATTGGACAGACAAAGGAGTTGCTAACGATCAGGCTGGGAGTTGTTAATGGGGACTGTTAGTTACTAATAACAGGGAGTGTGTAATGGCAGGCTATGCAACAACAAGGCCTGGTGTGTGGGGTAGGGAGCTGGGACATGGGAGAGCAGTTCTTTTGGTTTTTACCAGTTGTTTTGTTACACTGAAGCAACTCACTGATTGTTGACTGCATCAAATTTGAATCAACATATAATCGTTTACAATGCCTGCATTGGACATGGAAAAATGTTGAAGATTTTTAATTTAAAAAGTGCAGAAGAATGGATTCTTTTTTTTTTAAATAAAAAGACGACCATGCCTTAATTTTACCACAAGTCCCATTCCAGAAACCTCAGCACATATCAAAACACTTCAGGTCAGTACCAAGGGAGTGCTTCACTGTTGCAGGTCCCACTAGTCTTTCTGAAGCAAAGTAGGGAAGTTCTTGAACAAAGCACTGGGCATATTAAGTCTCAAACAAACATGTATTTGGTATTACAATACAATTTTTGCAAGCTTGCTCTGTGCAAAGTGGTTACATGTCTCTTACATAATAAAAATGCCTTACAGTTCACTGGCTGTAAAGTTCTACAGCAGATCCTAACAGGCAATATAGAAATACAGTCTTACCTTGTCTAACTAAATTGAATATAAAAATATTTTAATAGCATTACTCGAGTTTATAATGGTTTCAGACGTGCATCATTTTAAAAACAATCTTCCTGATACCACCGTCTCTCGACACTGATCACTAAAGATTTGATGAGCTTATGTAGTTGTGTGCAACTGTATTGTCTTGTACAGTAACTCCTGTAGTTACTTTAGGGAAAAATAGTTTGAGAATTCATAATTCCACTGAGATTCTGGTTTCTAGTTCTTATTTGTTATCAATACTTAGAATAATTACTCTAATTCTATCATAGCTGTGAAGTTGCTAAAATGGAGAGCTGGAAAGAAGGAATATGAAGAACGTAAAGGTCATGGTCAGGGCCTTGTGCTAAACACCCAATTGAGGATAAACTTAATGCTAAATCAAATTATATCATACACAATGTCAGAGTGAATCCACTGCAAGATTTGAAAAAAAAAACATACAAATTTAGGGATTACATTTAATAACATTTTAACAGTGACTAACTTCATTAAAACGGCTAATGCTTCAAATAAAAGAAAAACTTGAATTTTATAGCAGGCCTTTTACAACCTTCAGGTACTTCAAGTGTATTTCAGCCAATAAAGTGCCACTGAATCACAGATACTGTTGTAATAATAGAATCTACAGCAGCCAACTTACACACAGCAGGATCCTACAGATATCAACATGATAATGGTCAGAAAAAAACCATTTAGTGTTAATGATTAACATATGAAAATAGTGAAGAAATATTGCTCAAGATTTAGGGAACAACGATCCTGCTCCTCTTCTAAATAGTGGCAATATCAGTAGCAAATGGAATTTAATCCTTAGAAGTGAGAGGTGATGTATTTTGGTAGGACTAACAAGGCAAGCAGTACACAGTGAATGATAAGACCGTGGGAAATAGAAAATTGCAGAACTTGAATTGCATGTCTATTGATCATTGTAGGCCACAGGACAGGTAGAGAAGATGGTTAAGGCAGCATGTGGGACATTTGCTTTTACTAGTCAATGCACTGAATACAGAGTAGGGAAGCTATGATCTAACTGTTTGAGATGTTAGTTAAGTCATATCTGCAGAACTGTGTGCAGTTCTGGTCACTGACCTATAGACACTGACCTATAGAAAGGATGTGATTGCACTACAGAGGGTGCAAAGGAGAATCACCACCACGTTGCTTGGACTAAAGCATTCCAGCTATGAAGACAGACTAGATTAGGCCAAGGCTATTTTCCTTAAAACAGAGAAGGCTAAAGGTGCACCTGATTGAGGGACATAGATAGGAAAAAAACTTTCCCTAATATAGGGGGCAATAACCAGAGGCCACAGATTTAAAAGAACGAGCAGGAGATTTAGAGTGGATTTAGAGAAGAATTATTTTTATCCGGAAGGTGGTTCATATCTGGAACATTCTGCCTGAAAAGGGTGGTAGAAGCAGGAAACAACACAGCATGCAATAAATATTGCATGATCACAAAGTGCCAAAACCATGCAAGACTATGGGCCAAGTACTGGAAAACTGGTTTAGAGCAGATAGATGCTTGATGATTGGTGTGGACATAATGGGTGAAAAGGTATCTTTTATGCGGTACAACTCGTGATTGGTTTATTTTAAGACCATCTGAGAGAGCAGGAGCCTCTGTTTAATACAAAATACAATGCACCTCTGTCAGTACAGCACTTCCTTTGTATCTAACTGGATGTGTCAGCACTGATTTTGTGCTCAAGTTCCTGAAGCAGTATCATTTTTAGTTCATGTTTTGCATTTACTTAAGGCTCACTCCTAATTCTTTACTGTGAAAAACACAGAACAAGTAACAACTGTTTTCCAACCTTCATAACAGTCGATGAACAGTGAAACACAATGTGAACCATTGAGAGATGCTTCAAAGACAATATTAATGCCTAAAATTCTGAGTTTAGGTTAGAAAGCAGACCGAGACAAGTCTGGTTCAATTTTCAACTATTCTTTAAAATTTTTTAAAGGAATAGCATACATTACCCTTCAATTGTTAACACTGCATGATCTATGCACAGTTCAAGCGCTGACTGCTTCATGCACATGAAGGAAGCGGTGTAGGTTTGATAGTAAATATAGATTATAACAATCAGAATGTATAAGCCAACAGCACTATTTACAGCACAGATTCTTCTGTGGAGATTTTCACAATACCTCGTCACTGAGTCATTACTGCAGAACTAAAACAGTTAATACTGTCTGATTAATGCAATACTGCACATCATAAATGTGAAACATTGACATAGGAACCTTTTCATTGAGGCAACCAGCTTGCTGGAGAGTTACAGAAGGGCTGGATTTGGACCACTGCCTGGCACGCCAAAGAAGCATGTAAATTTCTACCAAAGAAATGAGTTTGTTCCTTTCCCTCTAGCTGCACAGTAAGGGACAGATTGAACAGACAGACATGATGTCACCTAATGTTCTACTATTTGAGAGATAGAGCAAGAATGACTTGTACTTAAGCAATGCCTCTGATATTTAATTCTTTTAAATGTGTTTTTCAGAAATGTTATCAATAGTTTGCACTAAGCCACGTGAAAAGATGATGGATGGGTGACCATAAGCTTGATCAAGTAGGTATGCTTTATGGAGTAGTCTAAGAAAAAGAACAAGATAGATTTTAGGGACCTCTCATATGGATTTTAGCAAGCTAGGGCAGTGCAAAGAATATTCATGGTTTCTACTTCAGGACAGGAAGTGGATTTATTTCAGAAATCTAAGATATTAAATCCATGTTCTTCATGTAAGCATTACTTACAATCCTCATCCCCATCACCCTCAATTACCTTATGCCTAGAATGTGTAGCTGGACTGGTTAGTTATCCTGCAGTTTTCCACAGTCACTCCGCAGCCTAATCCCCAATAAAACCATTGTAAATCTCAGCAAGCTACTGTATACATTTAATACCATCATGCTCATTCCAATGCACACATTCCTCAGATGGCTGCCGTCTCCAGTCACTCTCCAAACACCTATTAATCTGTCTACAACCATCGTAACTTTAAGTGTCTGTGCAGCTGTCGCCTTTGCATTACCTCAGCAGGTGGTGAACTTTCAGCTAACAGAAACACCTTTAAAGAGGACAATATGCCTTGCAAGCACCATCCACAAGGGCAGAGTCAGCTGTGAGGAACAGGCTGGACTGCGCTGTAGCAAGTTAATGGTCAGTTTTAAATAGGAGGGGGAGCTGCATATATTCTTCATTAAAATATGGCTAATCCTTTCAAAGCCACGTGTTGTCTGACAGCTAAACAATTAATTGAATATTCTGCAGGTGCTAAAAGGAATCCTACTAAATCTGCTGAGAGGGATAAGATTACTTTCCCCTTCACTATTCACTGATATGATTTTTAAAAATATTCATTATTTGGGATAGAGGCGGAGTCAATGTTTCAGGATCAAAGTTCTGAAATATAAATGGAAGGTATATCTACGATCCTACTGCAAACAACTTACTAAATTGCAGGAAAAAATTCTCTCATCCATTGTTTCACTGGACTGGATGCTGGAATATCTTTTATGAAGGGAATCCTGGTAATTAGCTCATGGGACAATGGTGGTAATAGAAGAGCCAATAGCACAAGCACCAATTTGGGTGCAGGCATCAGATCAGGGAAAGGAACAAGGATTACAAATAAAAAAAAACAAAAAAATTTTTTGGAATGTACTGATTAAGGTTCAAAGAACAGACATCAGCAAAACAATTACTGGCAAAGATTTTGTTAATGATTAGAATCATTTGTAAGAATAGCTTTGCAATGCAAGATGGTGTGTGTATTGTATTTTGTAGTTTCCCAATCAGTATTATATCCCTTAGAATTTATTTTATTCGCCCTTTGCCACAGAGAAATCCCCTTGCTTAATATTCCGATACTGATCAAACTGGTTGGTTCCTAAAGGAAATAGCTGTGAGATTGCAAGTGGTGATGGAACCAACAACGGGGAAAAACATACTTGACCTCATCCTTCCCAACCTGCTAGCTGTAAATGCATCTGTCCATGACAGCATCGGTAAGAGAGATCGGCGCACGGTCCTTTTGGAGACGAAGTCCCACCTTTACATTGAGAATACACTGCATCGAGCTGTGTAGCACCATCACTGTGATAAATGGGGCAGACTTTGAACTCATCTAGCAACTTAAGACGGGGCAGCCATGAGGCGCTGTGCTCTCAACAGCAGTATTGTAGTGCAGCACAATCTGCAACCTCGTGAGCCAGCATATCCCCTGCTCGACCATTACCATCAAGCCAGGGGATTAACCCTGGTTCAATGGAGTGCGCAGGAGGACATTTCAATAGCAGCACCAGGACATACCCGAAAATAAGGAGTCAACCTGGTGAAGCTAATAAACAGGACTACTTGCATGTCAAACAGCATAAGCAGCAAGTGAGGGACAAAGCCAAGCAATCCCACAACGAACAGGATCAGATGTAAGCTCCGCAGTCCTACCACATCCAGTCTTGAATGGTGGAGCACAATTAAACAACTCACTGGAGAAGATGACTCCACAAATATCCCCATTGTCAATGATGGAAGAGCCCATCACATCATTGCAAATATCAGGCTGAAACTTTACAGCAATTTTCAGCCAGAACCGTTGAGTGGCAGATGCATCTCAGCCTCCTCCAGTGGTTCCCAGCATCACAGATGCCAGTCTTCAGCCAATTCAACAACCTACGCGATATCAAGAAAAGGTTGGAGGCACTAGATACTGCAAAGACTATTGGCACTGACAACATTCCAGCAACATCACTGAAGACTTGCGCTTCAGAACTTGCGACTCCCTTAGCTAGGCTCTTCCGGCACAGTTACAACACTAGCGTCTAACCAACAATTGCCCAGGTATGTCCTGTACATAAAAAGCAGGACAAATCCAACCCAGCCAATTATTGGCACATCGGTCTACTCTCGATGATGAGGACAGTGATGGAAGGTGTCATCAACAGTGCTATCAAGCAGCATCTGCTCACCGATGCCCAGTTTGGTCTCCATCAAGGCTACTCAGCTCTTGACATCATAACAGACTTTGTTCAAACATGGACAAAACAGCTGAATTCTTGAGCTGAGGCACAGTGACAGCCCTTGATATTTGACTGAATGGGGCATCAATGAGTCCTAGCAAAACTAGCATCAATGACTATTGGGGACAAATTTTCTGCTGGTTGGAGTCATACGTGGCACATGGGAAGATGATGTGGTTGTTGGAGGTCAGTCACCTCAGCTCCAGTAAATCTCTGAAGGGGTTCCTAGGCCCAACCACTTCAGCTACTTCATCAATGACCTTCCCTCCACCATAAGGTCAGAAATGGGATGTTCACCGACAATTGTACATGTTCAGCACCATTTGCGACTCCTCAGATAATGAAGTAGCCCATGTTTAAATGCAACAAGATCTGGCCAATATCCTGGCTTGGGCTGACAAGTGGCAAGGAACATTCATGCCAGGCAAACACTGCCCCTTGAGATTCACAGTGTTACTGAATCATCAAATCCCCTACTATCAACATTACAATTGACGAGAAACTCAACTGGACTCACCACATAGACACAGTGGCCACAAGAGCAGGTCAGAAGTCAGGAATACTGCGGCAAGTAACTCACGTCCTGACTCCCCAAAGCCTGTCCATCATCCACAAGACACAAGTCAGGTGTGTAATGGAATACTTCCCATTTTCCTGGATGGGGGCAGCTCCAACAACACTGAAGCAGCTTGACACCATCCTGGACAAAGCAGACCCCCAGACTGGCACCACATCCATAAGCATCTACTCCCTCTACCACCAACACTCAGTAGTAGTGGTCTGTACCATCTACAAGATGCATCAAAGACCCTTAGATAGTATCTTTCTAACCCACGACCACTCCCATTTATAAGGTTGAGGGCGGCAGATACATGGGAACACCACCTGCAAGTACCCTTTCAAGTCACTCATCATCCTGACTTGGAAATATATCACCGCTCCTTCAATGTCACCGGGTCAAAATCCTGGAATTTCCTCCCTAACAACATTGTCGGTCAACCTAAAGCACATGGATTCCAGCAGTTCAAGAAGGCAGCTCACCATCACCTTCGCAAGGGCAACAAGGGACAGGCAATAAATGCTGACCAGACATGCAGTGTCCATTCCCCATGAGTAAAGAAAACAAAAGACATTCAATTCCAATCAATCAGCAATCCACTCAGGTGCGACAAAATTCATTAACTCAAAACAAAGTAATAGGAAGAAACAATTTAGTCCTCAATGCCCATTTCACCATTCAAAGAGACCATGGCAAATTCCATACATCCATTTTTGCCTAACAAAAGTCTATCAATGTCAGTTTTAAAATTAGCAACTGCCCCACATCAGTGGCCTTTTACAGCAGAGTGTTTGAAATCTTTGCCTCTTTTTTGTAAGCCATCCCTTAGTCCGTTCCTCAAAGTTCTGGCTCTAATATTCCTGATGTCCTGATCACTAATTAGCAGAAAGGAAAGAGGGTATAACATCTGGAGATAAATATCAGTTTTGCCGAATAACTTTGAAGCAAGACCATGAAGCATTTTTGAACATTCTAAGAACTTGAATCCTTCATATCTATAATTGCAAGATTCTAGTTTTTTGCAATAATTTTGGAGCACTGCGTACAGTTCTGGTTGCCCTGCTACAGGTAGGATATAATTAAACTGGAGAGGGTACAGGAAAGATTTAAGGATATTACTGGGACTGGAGGGTTTGAGTTAGGAGTGGCTGGACAGGCTGGGACGCTTTTCATTGGAGTGTAGGAGGTTGAAGGGTGATCTTATAGAGGTTATAAAATCATATGAGGCATAAATAACATGAACTGCAAAGGATGGGGGAGTTCAAAATTAGAGGGAATATTTTTAAGGTGAGAAGAGAAAGATTTAAAAGGCACCTGAGGAGCACAGAGGGTGGTTTGTATGTGGAATGAACTGCCAGAGAAAGTGACTGAGGCAGGTATAGTTACAACTGTTGGAAGAAATTTGGGCTGATATATGAATGGGAAAAGGTTTAGAGGGATATGGGTCAAACGCAGGCAGATGGGACTAGTTTAGTTGAGAAATCTGGTCAGCATGGACGGGTTGGACCAAAGTGTCTGTTTCCATGCTGTATGACTCCATGACTCCTCTTTTCCAGCCATTTCTTATGCCAGATCTCCTTCATAGCTCAATACTCTCTTTTGTAGCTAATCCTTGAAACATGGAAATCAAAGTTGGGATTGCCAGTGTGAAAATAAGAGCTCAAACCGATCTTACGTGATAAATGACAGAACTTGAATACTTCAAGCAAACTTTCCTGAAGTTCCATGACAAGGAGGCTGGGCAATGTTCAGATCCTCCAAAAGGCCTAATATTATTGCTGCGCTACCATCACCCATAGGTGGGGCTTTAAGCTCCCAATTGGTGGTCCTGTGGAGAAAGAACCACCCCTGAATTTATGAACACCCTGCTTTTTGACAGAAAACAAATTTACACCAACTCCAAAGACACGTGTAATGTGCATGTCAGCAATTTTAAAACCACTTTAGTGATTAAATAACATGACACACCTTCCTTCCCATATAGTAAATGCAACTGCATTGTGTCATGCACTACTGAAGAGATTCAAATCTTGAAATTTCTCACACCCATCAGCCAAATTATATTGTACTTAATTTTTTAAAAAAGTGATCTCAACATCATTGTTATAAAGAATTCAAAAGACGAGCCAAAGCTCTAATCCCTAAAGCTCCACGGTCATTTAGAGTTGCCTGCATCCAGTTAGTGACTCTTGCCAGTTCACAGCCAATAAACAAAAGATTCCATGGCAAGAAAGTGCCCTGCCTTGGGAGAGTAGCAGCTGCAGTGATTAAAACCAATCTAGAGATGTGCACTGCCAGAGGCAAATAATGAAGCAGCACAGAAGTCAGGAAGCTGTCAGAAGTCAGGGGCTGGCTTCCCTGTTGTTGCTAGAATCATTGCAAACACCCAGTGAGCAATTAAAAATGGCGTGACATGGAGCCATGCAGTGTAGGAAGGTCATAAGCTTGCTATCTTGTCAGTGATAAGTTAATGTGGAGCATAGGAATTGTTCGATAAAAAAAGGTTGGGCTCAACAAGCATAACTTTGTCAGATACATTAGGGACATTTAAGCGACTCTTGGACAGGCACAAGGATGATAGTAAAATGTAGGATAAGCAGGTTAGTTTTGATCTTAGTTGTGGATAATAGGTTGGCACAACATCGTGGGCCGAAGGGCCTGCACTATGTAACTTCTATTTTTCCTGATAATTCCATGAAATAATGGTCATGGATCAATTTCTATGAGCGAATCTACAACCAATTCAGTAATGGATGTTAGAAGCTGGAGGTTCAAAGCCACTTGTTCCTCTCAAACAGGTGTTACTAACCATATGCTATGTCACAGATTATTCATGCGTGGACCTCAAAATATTTCTGTAAATTTATTGATTTATTTATTTCAATGTCTTCCAGTAAGTCAACACTACCTATTCCCATGATTTCTAAGGAACTCCAACCACTTTATCATTGGAATACTATTCCACATGAAGAATGAAAAAAAGACAGGAAAAAGCTTGCGTGTGGTACTGCTAATGAATGAACATCTACATCTTAGACTCTCACACTGAAGCTTAGCTATTTGGATGAGGTTAGATGGGCGATAGCAAATGAATTTGGAGAGTGGTATTTTAAGTGTACATCCTTACCATCAATAATCACAGGAAAAAAAACTGAATTGAATTTGAAACTTATTAATATTACTCTTCTCAATTCAGAGCTAATCCAACTATCCTAACAAAAGGCACGATTATGTTGCTATATTCTAATCTATCTCATGTGGTAGGAAAGCAGAGACCACGCAATGAAAGTGAGTCTAACAAGAGTGTCGACCTGAAACATTTGGTGGGTACCCAACCTGGACTCAGTGTTTGACGATGGTAAAAAGCTAACTAGTGACTGAGATTGGACTCAGTGCCTCAGATGGAGAGCAACACCCATGAAGATTTGATGGTCCAAATGGCCCTCCTGTATAATAGTCAATGATGCTAGTAGATACACTTTGACCAGAAGTAAGGTTCACCTTCAGACAGACACTGTCCTAAAAACAAAAGGACACATTAATCAATTTAACTCTGTGGGCTACATTTAGAAACTTTGGGAGAATTTCAGATAATGAGTCTATTACCACATCGTTCAACAAGCTCAATTAAAATTGGTATCATGGTGAATTTTTAAAAATTATATATAAAAGCACTTTTAATTTAAGATGACAATAGTGACAAGAACACACAAAAATGGGCTGCACTTTTGTAGATTTCGGCAACTAGCATTTAGTTCATCCATGTACAGATACAACTTGGACCAGACAGACAGCACAATTAGCCCCACTTCAGACAGAATGGAACACAAAAATCTTGGCCAAATCTTAAAAACAGAAGATGCAATGACACAAACAGTATGCAAATCTTCCATAGGTGAAGTATATCACCATAATGAAAATATTATGTGGCTCTTTGGCTTCAATCCCTTGCAATTATTTTTACACATATAACAAGTACTATTAACCCTAGTAACTGCAGAGTCAGATGAGACTAACAGATCGACCTTCATTGGGAATTGGGTCAAAAACTCTCCAATTCATCTTTAGCAGATTTTTTTTTTGGTGAAGTCCTTTAGTTGGAATTGGGTTGAACCTATTAACGAACATGGCTGTGTGTCTTGATTCTTCCAGCCTGAACTTTTGGGTGCAACAGATTAACTTTTTCCTCAATAGCCAGCAGCTGCTGATTACCTAGGTGCCCCTTTTCTTTTTCTTCCTATTTAAGTTCCACCCTCTGGGCTGTGCCGAAAGTTCACTACCTAGATTGTCGGACTTATTTTACAAAGATTTTTGGATATTGTGAACTTTCAAGTGGTTATCATTCTGGTATATCCTGTGTCACTTGCATTACAACCACAGCCATGGCATGCAATAAAAACATAGCACTGTTGTGCCTTGAGATGCACAATTCAGAGTAAAAGGCCAAAAAGCATAATGCAGCTTAACTAAAATGGAATATCTGGAATAATTTCAGACTATGAAATAGACTTAGTCAACATATAGAACAAGGTGGCCTCAGGCTGAATAACAATCATTTTTCAGCCTAACCACCTGCCCCATTAATCATTCTACACTTTACACCCAGGATTATAAAAACAAAACAAGAAAACTCTTAGGTCAGACTTGGAGATTGCACAGAATTTTTCTGGACATTTAAAAAGTTGTAAAATAACAATTCACAATGCATAATAGAACACATTACATTTATTGAGAGAAACTGTAATCAAATTCTTAAAACATTTCATGATGCTAAACAACTTTATCGCTTAATTTTGCGAATCTGAATGTCCACAAACAATAGAACTTTAATTAATGAAGTGGCAAATCCACGAGTTCCTAGAGTATATGCAAACCCAGTATCAAAAAGAAAATGAGAATGTTTTTATAGAACCCAAATTACAAAGTCAAGTGCTTAAAGTGCTTATAGCCAATGAAATCCTTTTGAAGGGTAGTCCATTGTTACAATACAGGAAAATGTGACAGCCAATTTGCACACAGCATGGTCCCTCAAACAGAAATTACGAGATAATCTGTCTTTTCCAAGTGATGGTATTTAAAAGATACCTTTTTCTACAGGACATAGACACAGAATGTACTCACATAGGGAGGATCATAGTCTAAAAGGAATATTCTACCACAGAATCTACACCCACATAGCTACAGTCATAGTAAAAGTGACAAATGATGTGTGATATAGAGTTGTAGAAGATAATTTAGAGACCACTAACAAATCTGTAATACACTAACTCAGATTTTCATGCGTCATAGTTGAAGCACAGATGGGACACAGCCACAGCTCAACTATTGTATTCATACCACACATTTAGGTAATCACAATAATGCATGTAAACTTAAGGGAAACTAACCTGATACACAGATTGCTGTATAAATTGAAATTACTGCCACACTTCCTGTTCCTTGCTCCCTCCTTTCTGCCAACACAGGCCCTCCTCGGTTGAGATTGTGTCAAAGTAATGTACAAGGACATGTGAGTGTTGACATCATGTCTGGTATAAATTAATACCACATGTGGGTGTGCAATCATCATAAGTGTTTGAAAATATTTATCAATGAAGAATCGAACTTCAAACATAAACACTTTTCCACCTTTGGGTTTCTAATTAGTCTGTAGTGCACTTTTTCAACATCTAATGCTTTTTTCCCTCCAAAATTCAGGTTGATTGATCTAGCTGACAGCAAACTTCAAATATCAGCAGCTGTAAATCACCACATGATTCCACCACAAGAGTCACATGATTAGAAAATGATCAGTACTCACACCCATAAATTCTGCAGTCAATACCAAGGAGCATTATCCAGAGGATAACTATTAATAAGCCTGCCACATTACTGTGAAGGTTGATGCTATCCAACAGATTTACTCCATACACATACACAAGTTAAAAACGTGTAATCTCAATCATCTTTGTGCATATGGTAATTAGGTGGCATTACTTTGGACAGACTATTGTTTATTTCTACTATTATTTATTTCTACTTACATAAAGCTATTAGGAGTTGTACATTCATCTTGCAGACTGACCAACAGGGTGAACTGATCACAACTATTGCGGGTTTACATTTTTGGAGGTAAAGTATCAGAGCACAATGCCAATTCAAAACACTGTCGGATGAGAAATTCTATGGCCCTAACCCATAAAACTGGCATCAAAAAACATCTCATTAGGCCATGTTGAAAAGGCTTGTCAATGTAAGTAGCAAATGAAAGGAGTCTCTACAATAAATTAGATTGGCACAGAAATTCTTGTATTATGACTGTACTGAAAATGCACCGACTTTTAAAATGCTGAAGTTGCTGACAACAACTTATGTTGAAATTTCCAGAATATAAAACTGCTGTGTGTGGAAATTAATATGAAAAAAAATTAGAACACAGTAAAATATTCTCAGGGGCTTCACTGGAGAATTATCAACTAAAATTGAGCAGCATTGCCCCCACACTGTGCCAAAAGATTTCAGGCATCTCCTCTAAGACCAGCCCATCCCTAACTGCCTTTGATCTAAGTGGCCTGCTCAATCATTTCAGAAACTAGTTAAGAATCAACCATATTGTCTGGATCTGGAGTCACATGTGGGCCAGACCAGGTACTGATGGCAGATTTCCCTCCCTAAAGTACATTGCAGAATTATCATTGTCAGAAAAACCAATTTAGAAGATTGAAAGGCTACCTTATTAAAATGTAAAAGATTCTTAGAAGACTTGACAAGGTAGCTAGAGAGTGGTGATTTCCCCTTGCAGGGGAGTCTAGGATCAGAGGGCATAGTTGCAGAGCAGGGGAGTCTAGGATCAGAGGGCATAGTTGCAGAGTATGTGGGCCACCCACCTAAGACAGAGATGAGAGTAATTTCTTATCTCAGAGGAAAGTGAACCTGTGAAGTTCTTTACTGCAGAGGGCTCTGTCATTAAAAATTTATCTCTGCCTTGAATATACTTAATCAGTAAGGGAATTGGGGGTAATGGGGAAAAGGCAGGAAAGTGGGGTTGAGGAACATCAGAACAAACATGATCTCATTGAATAGCAGAGCAGACTCGATAGGGTGAATAGCTGACTTCCGCTCCTACGTCTTATGTTCATCATTACTGACACTAGCTTTATATTTCAGACATCGTTTGTATTTATATTTCACCAGTGGCCTGGTGGGACTTGACCTGCATCACCAGAGCATTAGCTTGGGTCTCTGGAGGGAATTAAGGCCAGATGACCAAAAGTTTAGTCAGTGATAACAAGGTGTAGAGCTGGATGAACATAGCAGGCCAAGCAGCATCAGAGGAGCAGGAAGGCTGACGTTTCGGGCCTAGACCCATCTTCAGAAAAAAAAAGTCAGTGAGGTAGGTTTTAGGCACGAAAGGCAGAGATTTAAGAAGGGAATGCAGAGTCAGGCTTTTTAGAGGGAAAGGCAAACATCTGCTTTCAAACAGATGCCAGCGTTGGAGGATAACAATCACCGCAGTGGGATCTCATGCTGAAGGAGATTTCAGAGCTGGGGAGGGGTGAGGAATGAGAATGTTAAAGTCAAATAATTTCATAACTGAGACCCATTGTATTTAGGTGCTCTCAGATACCCAAGGTATTGTGGCCATTGGACACGGTACTGCAGTTTAGGTTGGTTCAATGTTTTTTGCAAGTTTCTTCCTATTGTGCTGCATGCCCCTATTTCTACCATTCAACATATTGTGTACTTCATTAAACATTTTCTAAACCCACCTTGCCACCTTTAATGATTTTTGTACACATGCCCCAAGGTCCTTTTGCTCTTGCACGCCCTTCAGACTTGAAACCTTTATTTTATACTACATCTCAGTCATCCTAGTGAAATGTCATTTTACACGATTTTTCATTAAATTTCACATGCACACCATCAACCTTTCTATGTCCTTGAGGTCTATCACTATCCTCAGTTCAAGTAATACAAAACTTGGAAGTATTATGCAAATTTTGAAACAATGTCTGTCAAATGCAACTCTAGGATGTTAATGTACATCAAGAAAAGCAATTATTCTACACTGCAATTCTACATGCCATTACAAGACCACTAATTTCCACATCTGTAACATCTCCCAACTCTGCATGGGCTCAGTTCATCTGTTGCTGAAGCACTCATCATGCCTTTATTGCCTTTGTGTTTAGCTAAACAATCCCACTTTGATTGAGATTCCCATTTTCTACCTTCCACAGTGGATGATCCAAAATGCTGCTGGCCATGTCCTAACTTGTATCAAATTCTATTTATCCATCAGTCCTGTGCCTGCAGACCAACATTATCTTCTGGTCTGACATTACACAGGGTTTAGAAGAATAATAAAAGTTCTAGCTACGAGGGAATTCATTTTCATGGGGAAATTGAAATAGCACGCCTGTGTGTGTGTCCTCTGCGCGCGCGCCTGCATGTAGGGTTCAAGGACTAGCTAACTCACTGCAACTCTTGCAGAGATCCAGCATGGATACGACAGAAAAAATGGTTTCCTCTGTCGTATGTTTTCCATGGACCTACATTTAGGTGGAGAAGATATTTGCTCATTGAGTAGCAACTTATAGAGAGTGGAATGAAGAGATGTCATGGTGAGGTAGAGCGAGATGTTATGTGTCACTGGAAACTGACTCTTATCAGATAACGCTCCCATGGGCAACACATGTTTAAGAATTAGGAGGTTTTTGAGGAAGGATCAACACAAGCAGTAGATACAACTAAGACAGCAACAGAACCTTCTGCATTGATTTTCTAGCCATGACTGGACAATTAAGAATGGAACTAAGACAGTGCATTGCCATCCAACTGAATGACAGTTGACAGATTATGGAGGAGAATGGAATGATAGTCAACAGGTTGAGAAGGATGAGGAAGGATAGTTTTCCATTGTCACACAGGATGTCATTTATGACTTTGATGAGCGTTCTTTCGGTATTGTGACAGGCGTGGAAGGGATTCAAACAGAGTCCCAGGAAGGTGCAGAGCTGGATGAGCACAGCAGGCCAAGCAGCATCATAGGAGCAGAAAGGCTGACGTTTCGGGCCTAGACGCTTCATCA
>NC_063344.1:21151920-21177097 GCF_021869965.1 Rhincodon typus
ATTTTTTTTCTGATGAAGGGTCTAGGCCCGAAACGTCAGCCTTTCTGCTCCTATGATGCTGCTTGGCCTGCTGTGCTCATCCAGCTCTGCACCTTGTTGTCTCGGATTCTCCAGTATCTGCAGTTCCTACTATCTCAGAGTCCCAAGAAGAATGTGCATGGATTTCATAAGCGTCAGCCAGCATATTAAAGGGCTTTAGAGACAAAAGTGACAGTCAAGGTGCACTCGCAGCTGTAAAGATAGAGGCAATCAATTTTTTTATGGAGGAAAGATGTGACAATAGCAGAGTTAAAGGAGAGGGGGAACCACAGGCGAGGACAGAGAATGGTTAACAATGCCATCAGTTAACTTGATAGCCAGGACGGGAAATTTAGCAACCGGCAATTTATCAGACTAATGGTAAAATGGAGCCAGAGGTGGGTCTCATGGACAAGATAAGCTCCAAAAGGACATGAAAGAAGTTTCGAATTAAAACAGACAAAAATTTAAGCTCAGGGTTAGTATTGGGGAACCGTAAAGATTGGTTCAGTAGGCAAGTGGGAGGATGGTAAATGGCAGAGACAACTAAACAGTCTTTGTGATAATGAAGCCAAGACGTCGCACTTAATGTTGGAGGTGAAGGGCTTGAGAAGGTGGCTTGAAATGGTAAAAAGAAACTGGGATTTAATATGGCTAAATAGAGCCTTATGGGATCTAACCAGATCAGGGCTCAAGAAAAGCTTAGATAGCAGACACTACCGGCCTCAAATGCTTCCTCATTTCACAAAAATTTGATGACAGTAAGCAACACAAAGCAACAATGCTGATGTAAGTGTAACTGCAGGAGATTCCAACTTTAACGTACAGAAATTCTGATATTAATAGCACAGATATTAATAAGAACATTTTGGGGACCAAACTTCTTTAATGAGACTAGTGGAGTCCTGCTGGCAGACTCAGCAGCAAAGTGGACAATCAAGGAAAACCATGCATTACAATGGCTTGGCACAAAACAGGTACGGTTGGTTATACATAAATTCCCATGGAACAAAACAATGCCTGGCTCTTGTGGTTCAGGGCACCTAAACATCTAAAGAAGTTTGAGGCTGTACTAAATTACAAAGTATTTTGAACACCAACATAAGTCTCAAAATATGCAGTTCTAATAACACTACAAATAAAGTGTTAATCAGTGCACAGACCTTTCAACTATTATTTGATTTACAGATGCTAATTAGTTCATACCCTTGATAATTTTTAAAATGAGTTTGGGGGTGGAGTATGGTGACAGTGATTTGGGGAGGAGTGGGGGGGGGGGGGCGGTGGAAATCACGACATGAACTAGAAATCAACTTTTTAACTCCAACTAATTATTTAGACAAAATTAATTCAACCAACAAATTACACAGCAGGTCAATACAGTCAGTCATCGACATTCTCTAGAAATTTCCCTTAAGAGGAAAGCAGAACCCTGAAGGGAACATTCAGAATTTGCAATAACCTTATATGAACATTGGCTTTTCTCACAACAGGATTTTCTATTGTATGTCTTGTTAAAATGAAAATACCATATTGGCGGTGTGCTGTCAAAAAGTGCTGGTTGTGAAAGACTAGCTGAAAATATTAACCCTTGTGATTTGCTGCTTTGCACTTGTGCAGAAATGGCATTAACTGACTAACCACCTCTGCCTCCTGGTTTGCAGGATATTTCAGCATACGTTCAGATAATGAAGTGTCAACACACTAAACAGGAAAGACTACCACTATTGATTAAAATGTTGCTTCACCAAATTCTGGAAGAAAGATCTCTGAGTGAAGTTTACCTTTAGACAGAAGAAAAAGACAGGGATAGCAAAAGTCAATTAAAAATGGCACATCTGATCAAATTCGCAAGGAGTTGTTGACTCGGAGATTGATACGTATTTTTCTTGTTTTATTCCAACGACTTTAGAACCAGGTTCAATAAATGTCACCCTGACAGAAGCACTAAAGCTTCAATGACCAAAGAAATGCACAATATGCCAGATCCTCCTTGAGATCAAATGTAAAACAGCAACAAACATTTTCAATTCAAAATTATAAGATATCCAATAACTAACTCAAGTCACCTCCATGAGTTTTCAGGTACACTACAAGATCTAAATGAGCTGGGGTGCCATTCTTCTCAAAACAAAAGTATTCCTCAGAATCTCACGTGAGATTAAAAAGTTGTCTTTATTTTCTGATGTGTTAGATCTCCCTATCTGTTTCAAGCCCTTGATCAAAATAACAGAGGTCATCTACTTAAAGCCTTACCCAACAGCAACTACAAATGGATTACTGGGAAGTTTGCTGGATTTCATAGACCAATTTTCTCCCTTTCCCTCTTCTCGCTGCTAATCCAGCTACGACTCATTCTATCCCCATCCCACAACACCTTCACTACACTTATTCCCCATCACCACCAACAGAAAGCAAAGTGAAAAAACTAACTTTATATAATTGTCAATACCATAGCTCCCACCAGGTCATCAATCAAAACATTTAGTGTTATGTAATTCAGGCAACAAGGATCTTGGGGCTGGAATCCAATGCTGCGTCCCTTTAGGGAGGAAGTGAATAAATAGGCCTCTGGCAGCCAGCTGTGGAATCAAAGATGGGATGAGAGACAGACAGAAATTCCCCTTCTTCAGAGCTGCTGGCCAATTAGAAACCAGAAGCTCTCCATTACATGGAGCACCACCAGGGAAGAAGTGGTGGTAACTGCTGGTGGTACACTAACTCAGGGCCACAGGTAAGAGTGAGTGGGATGGGTGCCATGGGGCAAGGGATTTTGGCAGCAAGGGCAAGGAAATGGTTCTTTGTGGGCCCCCTTCCCAATGTTGAGCTTTTTGAGCAGACTTTTGTACGAGGCATATGCCCAACATAGCTAGCGAGCAGCTCTGCCAAATTTTGACTTTTGGGGTGCCCACTTGATATCTGGTTTGTCCACTGCTAACTGAATACCAGTAGCAGCACAATGAGCATATTAGCTGGCATTAATTGCTCACTTAAGGCTTCAATCATGGGCAGGGAGGGAAGGCCTGGAGCAGAGATGGAAAGGTAGCAGGATCCCCCAGCGTACTCTGTCCACTAATGTTGCCTGGTTGCCTGACCTGTTGACTATTTCCAAAGTTTACTGTTTTAAATTATATTAACAAAACAAGGTCAATTAGCATAACTTAATTGCCAAGTGAACTTTGGGGAAGGACCTGGTTTTATCTAGTTCTGAAATCAGAAATACCAGAAGACTGACAGAACATTTTCAGGATGACTGTCAAAAGGTGGAATTTTTAGTCCTCATAAATTACAGTTCTTTGATCAACATTAAAGGGCAGTAACATGCAACCAGGGTGAATGTTTTAACTTTGTTCTCTTTAGCCTGATTGAACACTGCAATTAGGCAGAATACTCTAAACCTCTCTCAGATGGGGATCAAAATAGTTTTAGCTGAGGTGGTGAAAATGCAGAGTACACCAAAGCAGCCAGGTGCTGGTTTGACAGAAGACACACTCACTACACATTCGTCAACTCCCCAAAACTGAGTAAAACACTCACAATTTGGGAGAATCACCCAGCAAAATAGCCATCACTGACATTCCACAGGGGGTTGATTATATGGTGCCTTTACTACTGTCTGCATTTTACAGAGCTAGGCTTTATATCTAATGATGCTGGACAACAGTGCTATTTAAATGGTTTTTCCAAAGTTCTCTTCAGTTTGCAGAGTTCACTTGCTTATCTCACTCAGTATTCACAGACTGCAACAGCACATTCATAAGAAACTAAATAACCAATGGCCCAAGACAACAAATTGCAATATTTAATTTATGTACATTTTCTAACAATCAGGAAACAGCCTGAGTAACAATTCTAAACTTATGTAAAACAGAGAGAAAAAAGTTTTGGGTCTCAGTTGCAACAAAATGTTATTCAGTCTCTGCGATGCTTGAGAGCCTTTCCAAAATATGCTTCCATGTCAAACAGTTGCCTGGAGATTCTTGCAATTTTTTCTAAAAAATTAATGTTTATTGATTTGATGTTTTCCTTTGGGATCAAGTTGCGAACTTGAGCTTAGTACAGAAACTTGGTCTCAACTTCAGATGATTCAGAGTTTTCTGAAAAGGCTACCTTTCATCTTATGTGCTGTTAAGGTGAGTTATGGGAATGTATTTGATCCTGTAGAGGAGATTTTCTTGCACAGTTACGGTTTTAGCAATTTGGGAGTTCTGTATTATTTTGAATACAGAAGCATTTATCATGTCTGGAAAAATCTGTGATTCCTTAGCATCATATTCTCACTTTGCTGTTATTTGTTTCACGTAATTTAAATTGTCATAATTAGTAAATCAATGAGCATGATAACTTCAATTGCAAGTAAACCATGTCTGTAAACTTTGAATATCTCAAGACAGCATTAGAAAAGGATCCACGAATCGCTGTTTAATTATTCAGAGAATTCTTCAGTTTTGAAAACCTGTATGGTTTATTTTGGCAATTGTTTTGTTTCAGAAAAAAAAAGCAGAAGCTACTTCTGAGCTGCATCTTTCAAAAGGGCAAATTTTATTGAAAATAAGTTGCGCTTTTTTTTGTGCAACAAAGTTGACCTACTCTCTTCAAAAGAGGTTTCTTCGCCCTCTATATGCGACACTTCCAGCTCACTTGTCTTGTTGAATTCATGAGAAAATTTAGTAAATGCTCTCAAGTCAACCTCAACCAATCTGCAAGATTCAATCCAGACTTTCTTGATATGAGTTTGGACAAGTCAATGAGTGATTGACAGTGCAATTTGGAAAACCTAAACCTATTTATGTAGTACACTGAATACTTCAGACTCTTCCTCATCACCTTCCGTCATAAAGTAAAACAGCTTCAACCAAAACTCTTCTGGACAATCATAGCTCTCAGAAATTGACAGTTTCCAAAATCAAAAAGGTAAAGTTCTTCACCGTGTATTACCTAAAGGCTAGAACTTATGAAGTTTACGAGTTTTATTGTCAACACCTATTACAACACCAGACTTCAAAAACGTCAGAAAATTTTCTCTACTATTTCAAACATTGACTGAAGAAATTCAATAAATTAACTAACAACATTTTACAAAGCTGCCATCCTTAACAAAAGCTAGCAGTGTACTTGGGTGTGATTTTCAAGCCATCACAAATTATAGTGACAGCTGAGATTTGATACAAAAAAAGCAGCCTTTAACTAAATTGAGTTTTCACACATTATGTACAATCTATTATAAAGTGGCAAATTTAATTAATTTCATTTGGAAATTGTATGTTCAAATGTCTGTTTTGCAAACATATATATAATTAACAATTGAATAAATCTTAGTGGGATCCAGTCTGAACAGAAATCCTGCAGAAGTGGGTGTGAGTTTCTAATCCACTTACCTCACTGTACTGTGACTGTGCTGCATTCTCCAAGTACAGCATATTTGCAGCAATGTTGATGAGCACTGCTGTCCCGTCTCCTGGCTCCAGGTTTGTGCTATGTGTATGGTGGGAGTTTTATCTCAGATTGAGTGTGTGTCTGTTTTTTTTTTAAAGCAGATTCTCTTATATCCAGACCTTGCTAAACAGGTAAAGTGCAAGGGGGTGGGATCTCCACACCAGCTGCCAGCCAATCTTTCCCAAAGTTCCACCTGAAACTTTTAAACTCAACACCAATTGAATCCTCCAGCAGCTAATCTACATGTCAGCCTCTCCCCTACTATTATATTCTATACTTCCCACCTTTCCCAAAACTTTCTCTTTCTTTTCATACATACAAAGCAGATCTCTAGCTCAGAATATATCTGGAAACTTCTTTCTTAGTGTCAATTTTTTTTTAAAAAAGGATCTTGCACTGTCTCCCCATGACTTGACTAGAGGTGGAGGGGGAGGGGGGCCAGTTCAATAGGGAAATAGATCAGAAAATAAAGAGAAGTTCAGGGCAAGTTGTTAATTTACAAAATCACAGCTGCCCACTTTGTAGCACAGTGTGCCTTCCCGCCTCACCTCCCGCCTCTGTACAATCGACAAGCTAATTGACACAACAATAACAGCACAGTGACCTTTGCTCTCTATCCTACTCCAGGCACTTCATACATTTACCACAGCTTGCTCTCAAGATCCTTATTATAAACCTTGTTAGAGCTGTAAAGTAAACAGGAGCACAGTTAAGGAGTAATATGCTTGCACACAGCTATTGCCACACAGCCAGGTTAAAAAAGAAAAAGACCTGTAACAATGCAAGGTCACTTAAACCAACAACACCCAATTGAAATTCATCAGTATGGACAATGTGCATATTAACTCCTTCCCTTCATCACCATCACCCCCCTCCCCCCCAACCCCCACCAAAAGGTTACTATCAGCATATTAACATTTCACGAAGGATTTCTGGATTTTTTTTGTCAACCTTTTCTCCTCTCAATTCATGTTTATTGAATTATACAGGTTTCCTGCACACGACTAAACACAATAGACAGATACAGCAAAACTCCAGAGCTTGAACTCAGGACCATGTACTGCAGCCTAAAAATTATGTACGCCCAGATGCTTGGCACCATTGCCTCCTGCCCTTGAAGTGGCTACCGGGGGAGAGGGACAGAGACTGTCACACATCTCCTTCTGGAATGTGCCTTTGCAAAGGAAATCTGGAGAAAGGTACACTGGTTTTTATCTAAATTAGTCCCAAGCAGCTCTGTCACGTGGGACTCTGCGTTATATGGTCTGTTCCCTGGGACACACACCTAAACAAACATTGACTGTAATTGGAGGACCATCAACTTGGTGAAAAACGCTCTTTGATCTGACAAAGCTTGTTGGTCTTCTAGAGCAAGGAGTTGACTTCGACCAGGACTATGTGCTGAGATGCACTAAAACATGGGGCAGCTGCTGCCAAAATGCAGTGGGGGCAACCCACTGCCTAAGGTCTTTCAGCCAAATTTAAATGGGGGTTTGTTTGGTTATCATATCCCCCTCGGTGTCTCAAAAATATGTAAATATAGCCTTTGGTTTGTCTGTTGGATACAATCAAGTTCCAATGCTTGTTCATTTCTTCATATGTTACTGTACAGAACTGCTTTAGTGACTACGTAAATATATTAAGATATTTTTCAGTAAAATATATTTTTGAATAAAAAAGGCTGTAGTCTCCATTCAGCTCAAAGTAAATCTGGCAATGTCAGTGATTTCAAAGTTGGAAAAAGGAAGCAATGGCATAAAGGGAGGTTAGCAAAAAGCTGAATCATGGAGTAACGAGGATGAAGGGTGGTGGATAAGGGTGAAGGGTGAGTGTGGAAAGAGACCATGAAGGGTGGTGGGTGTATGAACCCATCTCACCCCTCCACTTCACCTGATGATGTAGGGGAACAGAAAAGACAAGAGGGCAAAAGAAAGGAGGGATCAGAGCATTTATTCAAGCACTTTCACACCTGAAGGTTTCAAGTAGTTTTAGGTATTAGTTCAGATATGGGCTTGGCAAGCAGTGCAGGAAATGTTTTAAAAACTCCAGGCTTGAAGACGGTTTGGATTTTCAAGATGACTCTGAGACAGGAAGCTGACACCATAATGAGTTGAAGATGAGTGTTCTGCATGGTGAGTCATTGCACAATGGTTGCAAAATCTGAAGTACAGCAATAAAAATGGCATGTGAAGCTCTGGGCTGCTGCACCCTTTATAAAACCATTATCCTGTCCATTTCATATAGTTCTCTTCAAACCTCAAAAAACTTTTTTCACACTGACAGATGGTGTCAATGACCAAGTTCCTCTTACTGAATATTTCCTTGCTAATGTGAGAAGTTAAACAGATAGCCCAAAATCTGCCTAGTCAGATTATATTGGTACTGTTCGACTAACTGAAAGTTACTAGCTGACATATACATCACAAGAAATGGCCCAACACAAACATCCAGTGTCACTATCATTGAAATAGTGAAGCTTTGTTGAGTAGTTGCCAACCGCAAAGCAGGAGAGCAACAGTAGTTGGAGCTGGCTTGGGGGGGGGGGGGCACAACTTCTAAGAACATCAAACAAACCAGCAACCTACATACACATAAATCAAGATCTCTGAGCAAAGCAAACTATTGACGGTGGTGGTTCTGAACTAGCCAAATAGCAACTCAAAAGAAAAGAAGTGTCTCCGAGAACTCTATAATGCACAGATAATACAGAGCTACTTAATGGAAACATTGAGAGAAATGGGAAGTTCCCAACCACCATGAATTCAAATAGTTTCCTGTTTTCAGAAGCAGGCTATGTGCAAGGGTGGTTAAACCCTACTGGAAATGTGAGTGAAGGATGCAGATATAAGTAAGTTACAGTTTCCAATTTACTCAGCAAAGTCAAATGATAAAAAGCTAAGATAAATACAAAATAAAAACCAAAAGAACTGCAGATGCTGTAAATCAAGAACAAAAACAAAGTTGCTGGAAAAGCTCAGCAGGTCTGGCAGCATCTGTGAAGGAGAAAACAGAGTTAACGTTTCGGGTCCGGTGACCCTTCCTCAGAACTCAGAGTTCTGGTCATACAGCCTCTTAAGCCTATTCCGCCATTCAGTAAGACCATGGTTAAACATCAGTCTCATCAGTATACTTTTCCGCACATTTCTTGCGCACCAATTCTCCAAGAGATCAAAATTCTTTTGCCCTCAGGCTTAAATATTCACATGGACAGATCCAGGTCGACAAATGAAAACCAACATGGAATTCTTTTAGAAGAACATAGCATTTAATGCACTAGAGTTTTTTTTGAAGAGATAACAGAGGGGATTTACTATGGTAATGCTGTTGATGTGATGTACACGGACTCCCAAAAGGCATTTGATAGGATATTATACAGCAGCCATGTGAGAAGTGTTTTAGTTCATGGATTACAAGAGACAGTCACAACATGGTCATAAAATTGGCTGAGTGACAGTAGAAAGAAAGTAATGGCTACTAAATATTTGTTGAGCTAGGGGAAATTCTACAAAGGCATTCACCAGTGGTCAATGTTAGGACCCTTGTTTTTTTCTGACATACATCATAAAGATCACACCATTTCTTTTCTTTAGTTTTGGACTGTGGATTAAAAAAAAGGAACAATTGCTTTAAACCAAAAACACCATGCAAAAAGATGGCTGCGGTTATAAAAATCATAATTATTGGACTGCATTGCAAGTTGTACACAATGTTGCCTTCAGCGTAACAATGAAAACAGACAGAATGGAGCCAAGGCGTTCTGAACGAGGGAACAATTGCTTGACAACAATGTTTTGATTGGTTCCTGAAGAAGGAACCATTGCATGTGTGGGACCAGTTCAGTGAAAACATCTCCTGCAAAAAGGCGGCATTAAAGAAAGTATCCCTCTTTCCTGTGTAAAAGTAATAGAAGGACTTCAGTAACTCTCCTTTAGCCAGCGAGCTGTTAAAGGAAAAAAAAGTTTCAAATTGGGAACAAGCAATTCAAGACAGCGACGGAATAGCAATGCTGCATTCAGACTCCTGGCCCAGGGCTCTAGTGCTTCCGTCTGCTTTGTGTTTTTTTCATCTTTTTACTTTTGCTGTTTATTTCTCTTTCACAGCCTTTATCAGCTTGTTCGGCAGGGCAAGATCAGGCCTGGCCTCGCGAACATGTGTGGCAGCGGTGGCAACAGAGTCGGCTCCTCCCGGTGATTGGAGGCAGCAGCAACACAAGCAGCTCCTCCCGACAACCGGTGGCAGCAGCTCCTTCCAACAATTGGTGACAGCAAAGGCGATCAGTGGAGCATGTCCCAGGAGAAGGCTGACTGAAATTCCAAGCCAGTGGTAGGCCCAGGGAGATAAGACTTTAAAATCTAGACTTTTTTTTGGCTCTATTTCTTTTATTTCTTCACCTGTATTTTCTAAATTCTGCTTTTGTATTTTAAGATGGTGCCATAGAACGGCAACTTTGTACTCTTTTCACTGTACTCTTGAATTCCTGTACTTGAGTACACGTGACAATAAGATCTAATTCTAATTCTACAGATGAGGGGCAGCGATGGCAGTAAGATACAGTTCAGGACTCATTTCAAGGGAGAAGTCTTCAGACCCTCTGAGGGGGGCTGTAAAAAGCTTGCATATCCATGGTGAAGAGGCGCCAGCTAAGGTTAGAAATTAGATATTGTGGAACCAATATAAAGCATTTAAAGACTCAATGCCACATCAATTCCTAGAAACAGGAGTAGGCCCTGCAGTCCATTGAACCTGCCCTGCCAAACAATACCATCATGGCTGATCAAACATTTCAAAGCCTTTTACCCATGCCATTCCTATAACCCTGTACATCAGTGGTAATCAGAAATCTATCAATCCCTGATGCAGACTGGAGGTTAGGTGTCAGCGTGGTATTGGTTGGAAGACGGCTGTTCTGGAATTTTATTTCTGCAATGCTGGACATTTTATTTCTCTATTTTCCAAGATCTTGTAACTAAAGAAGCTGAACCTAGGCAACTTTGTACCTAAGATGGCACTCTAAGAGACGACATATAAACTTTTCATAGTGTTCATTGAGTATACAGGTAGTTGTGCTATAATGTGTGTTTCGTTAACGTGAATTGGCTGTAACACGATTGATGAATAGTGGACACTGTTTGGATAACGTGAACTTTCTGCTGTACTGGTATAGCAATTTTCTTATAACGTGATTTTCTACACTGCAAGGTCGCACAAGAATGCAACTATCACGTTATTGGAGAACTACCTGTATGTGACAATAAAGTTAATTAATTCATTCGAAAACGGAGCCCTTTGTGGTAGGGGATTCCAAAGGTTCACAATTCTGAGAAAATAAATAAAATGTCTACTCATCTCAGGCCAGTGTAGCATCCCCCTTATTTTTAAATTGTGCCCCACATTTCAAACTCCTCAGCTAGAAGAAACATCTTACCTGTATCTATTCTGTCGCCTTAAGTATTTCTAGGTTTCAATGAGATCATCTCTCATTCTTCCAAACTTTAAAGTGTTTGCTTGATCTCTCCCCATAGGAGAGTCCTACCATCCTGCGAACAAATCTGGTTAACCTTTCTTGCACTCTATCTACGACAGCAATATCAAAAAGTGTACACAGTACTCCAGGTATGGTCTAACCAAGCTCCTAAACAATTGAAGCTAAACATCACTGCTCCTGTGCTTAAATCCTCTTACAAAGGTTAACATTCCTTTAGCCTTCCTAAATTGCTTGCTCCACCTGCACGATAGCCTTCAGTGACTTATCAACAAGGACATTTAGATCCCTTTGTACACTTACACCATCTCTTACCATTTAAAAGATACTATGCACATCGAGTTTTCCTACCAAAGCAGACAACCTCTCACTTTCTGATATTATATTCTTTCTGCTATGCTCTTTTCCAATCACAGAGTCTGTCCAAATCTTCCGGAAGTCGCTTTACATCTTCCTCACAACACACATCGATGGTCAGCTTTGTATCATAGTAAGTTTGGAAATATTACAGCTCCAAATCATTGATTTATATTGTGAACAGCCGAGACCCAAGTACTGATCCTTGTGGTGCTTCACTCGTCTCAGCCTGCCAACACAAGAATGATGCATTTATTTCTACACTTTACTGCCTATTAGCCAATTATTAATCCATACCAGTATGTTACCTCCTTTCCAATGTGCTTTACTTTTTCTAATCAGCCTTCTGTCAGGGACGTTTTCAAAAACCTTCTGCAAATCTAAGCATAGATTGGCTCATCATCAACTTCAATGGTAACATCTTCAGAAAACTTCAATATGTTCATCAAACATGATTTCCCATTTCCAAATCCATGCTGACTATGCCCAATCAGATCTTTATCTATTTATCCTATCCCTTATAATAGGTTCTAGCATTTTCTCTACTACTGATGTCAACCTAACAGGTCTGTAATTCCCATTTTCTCTCTTGCTGCAATCTTAAACTTTAAGGTGACATTTAGTACCTTCCAATCTACAGGACACATTCCACAGTCTTTAGAATTTTGGAAGATAAAGCATCAACTATCTCCAAAGTTATTTCTTTCAACACTCTAGGATGTAGACCATACAGTCCTGAGTATTTATCAATCTTGTGTCCCATTAATTTCTCCAGCACAATTTTCTTACCGATGCCAATTTCCATCAACTCATTTTCCCTAGCCACTTGGTTCTCTATTTCTGGCAGATTTCTGGTATCTTCCTCAATGAAAACAGAAACAAATAATAAATTTAGCTTCTCTGACATTTCTCCATACCTTATGATGAATTCTTCTAACTCTGCTGTAATGGATCATAGTAATTTTAGCCAAACCTTTCTTCTAAGCTTACAAATGGACTGTAAAATCTTCTATTGGTATGTCTTTTGCTAGATTGCACTCATATTCTGGTCTTCATTTCCTTACTAGTTTTTGGTCTTCCTTTGCTGTATACTAGAAATCTCCCAAACCTCAGAATTACTGCCATTTCTGGTAACTTCATAAGCCTTTTCTTTTAATCTTATTCAATCATGGATTTCCTTCAATAGCCATGGTTGACTCATCTTATTTGTATTTTTGCACCTTGAAAGAATATATACTTGCTGTAAGTCAAGCAACAGTTCTTTAAAAACTACCCGCTACCTAAGTTCAGTCACGCCTTTTAATATAATTTCCCAGCTCATCCGAGCTAATTTGTGTCTTGCACCTTAATAATTTCTCCTCTTCAAGTTTAACACCTTTGCTTCAGAATGAGCAACTTCACTTTCAAACACAATGCGAGATTCTATACTATCGTAGTCTCTCATTCCCAAAGACTCTTTTACAAGAAGACCATTTTCCATTACATAACACTAGATCTAAAATAGCATGTCCTCTAGTTGGTTCAACATACTGGTCTAGAAAACCATCCCTAAGAGACTCCAGAAAATCAACCTCCACAGCTGTAGTGCTCAATTTGTGTACCAAGTCTATATGTAGATTGAAGTCACCCATGATCACTGTGTGTGGCCTACACTGCATGCTTCTCTCAGTTCCTGACTTATACCATGCCTCACATTACCAGTGCTATTTGGTGGCCTATTAATAACCCCAACCAATGTCTGCCAAGCCTCACCATTTCTTAATTCCACCAAAAAGAAATTCCACTCATTGTTGTAACAATCCAAGATCCTCCCTAATGTACTAATCCCATCCTTTATTATCAGTGCAACTATCTACTTTTTCTTTTTGTCTGTCCTTCCCAGAAATCAAATACACTTGAATATTCAGCTCACAGTCCTGGTCTCCATGAAATTTAGTTTTTGTAATGGTAATTAAATTATAATCGAAGTATCTGTGTTATTTGATCATTTACCTTGTTGTGAATGTTGCATGCATGAAGGTAACACGTCCTTGTATTTTCTTTTTGCATCATTTCGATTTTGAAGCATATTTGATATGCGGCTTTGTTTCTGTCTCCTACGCTCCAGTGAAAAAGAGTACCAGCCCATCCAGCCTCTCCCTATAACTCAAACCCTCTAGTCCCAACAACATCCTTGTAGATCTTTTCTGAACCCTTTCCAATTTAATAATATCCTTCCTATAAGCAGGGCGACCAGATCTGTACACAGTACCCCAGATGTGGCCTCACCAGTGTCCTGTCCAACCTCAGCATAATGTTCTAACTCCTATACTCAATGGTCTGAGCAATGACAGCAAGCATGCTAAACTCCTCCTTAACCAATCTGTCTTACCTGTGTCGCAACTTTCAAAGACCTAGGTGCCAGAATCCCTAAGTCTCTGTTCGACAACACTACCTAGGGTTCTACCATTAACTGAATGAATACTTCCCCTGATCATTTTACCAAAATGCATTGAGTCACGCATTCATTTCTTCAATCAGATTTGCCATATACTAATTTTCACACAACCTCAGGTAATAATTCAGAAGTTATGACTTTTGTGATTATTATTTATGACTATTTGAATTTATGCTTCTTAATTTGGCACCTAGCTCCTCATACTGACTGTGTAGAACCTTCTTCTTTGTGCTGCTATATTGTTGGTGTCTACATTTACCACGACAATTGAATCGTTTCCTCTCCTACTTACAATGCTGTAACCACTCGATTTTTTAAAAAAACGTTAATGTATTTTTCTAATTAACCTGTTCCAGAGACGTCATTACAGACCTTTGGAGCAGGTGGGACTTGAATCCAGGCCTCATGGTCCAGGTGTAGGGACACTACCACTGCACCACAAGAGCATCTCATAACCACTATGATTATATAAATTCTATAATTACTTGCCTGCCTCCCTTGCAAAGTTTATAACTCTTGCAGTCATTGAAGATAGATTAATCGTTAATTTGAAACGGAGATCAATAGATTGTCAGCAAACACATGAAAGATGAGGAAAACGTGAGTGTACACCTGCATCACAGGTCAGCTACAATCTCACTGAATGACACAGTGTAGGGGATCACAAAATGATTGTTCCCTATCATATATAAAACATATGAAGCAAGCCATCAGGGAAACCTGTTAGTTTTTAGTTCCATTAATTTCTTCAACACTTCTTCTTGATGAATATTTTATACAAGATACTCACTTTTAAGAAACTTTTGATTCCCCACTGTTGTTTTTACAATTCTACTGCTCTCAATGGAATACAAATAATTTGATTATAAAATAGTGTTTACATTAGATGGCTCCATTTGAGCTTCAGGTTGCACATTATTATTAAACACAATGCTACCAGATGGTCTGGGAGACAGTTAAGTTAATACGTTCAAATATGATGTCTCTAAAAGTCCATCAACTTCCACCAAGAGCCTCTGTTGCACGAGGCAGTCATTGCAAATTTCTGTAGGCTTAAAACTGTGAAAAGCAAAATATTTTGATCAATAAATTACATTTGCAGTAAGTGGTCACAGCTAGAGGTGAAGAAATTGTTGGCACGTTTTGACCAATTGGTCAGTGATGGGTCTACTTCCCGAGATTCCTCCTCATTGCCAGCTTCATCCCTGTCTGCTGCTATATACAAGTATTCTCAAAGCATTGCGGAAGGTCCAATTTAGTCTGACTCCCACTGCCTTTTGTTTTTGATTTACTGAATTCTGCTTCTCATTCAGGTAAGTTTTGTTAACGCTATAGAATAGCACATTTTCCATTATGGACACAAAGCCTCAGCATTAAGTGCTTACTCTCAGGTTAGGTACAACATGGTTAGATTCAAGAGAAAACTCCTTATTTTCTGCCTCAATGTATCTCAGCTACCGCTTTACAGGAGGCTATCTTCCTTCATGAAGTCATACCTTTTAATCTAATTTGCACGTGATTTAGCCAAATCACCCCATGATAGATTATTTTTATTTAACAAAGTAGTCTTTCAATGAAACACATGCACATAGTACAGTAAATTTAGTTTTAATTGTCACAGAAGTTTATTACACAAAGGAAAAGATAAAATAGAATAAACCAACTTGTTTACACATAGGAACTTAGAAACAAGGATGAGTAGGCCATTCAGTTCTTTGAGTCTGCTCCACCATTCAATACGATTATGGCTGATCTTCTATCTCAGTCCTATTCCTGCTTTCTTCCTCTATGCCTTGATGCCTTCAAAATAGAGAAATTTACCTATCACCTTCTGTGGAGAGAGTTCCCCACAGCCTCACTACCCTTTACGTCTTCCAAATTGCTTGCTATACCTGCCTGTTTACTTTAGTTGACTGGTATACAACATTTATACATCCACAGTTCCCAACATATCACCATTTAAACAATACTTGACCTTTCTATATTTCAAATTTAAGTAAATAACTTCACATTTAGCTACACTGCACTGCATTTGGCATGTGTTTACCAATTCACTCAACTTATCTAAATCAGCTTGAAGCCACCTTGCACACTCCACTCAACTCATTGTTCTACCTAGTAATTTTGTCATCAACACGGAAATTACACTTGGTTCCCTCATCCAGTTCAGCTATAAATAGTGAATAGCTGGAGCCCAAGCACTGACCTTGTTGTACCCCACTAATCACTGCCTGCCCCTTGTAAAAAGACCCATTTATTTCTAGAATTTCGTTTCTATCAACCAACTCTCAATCTATGCCAATACATTAGTCTCTATACCAAGCGCTGTAATTTTACCCCAAAACTTCCTGTGGAGTCTCATCAAAAGACCTTCTGAAAATCCAAATCCACTATGTGCATTAGTTCTCCATTATATATTTGACTAGTTAAAGCCTCAAAAACTCCAGTGGATTTGTGAAGCATGATTTGCCTATCGTAAACAAATGTTGGCTTTGTCCAATGTCAATGCTTTCCAGAAGTTCTGCTTCCACGTTGTTTGTAATAGACTCTTGGAGGTCTTGTGGTGCAGTTTAAGTGACTCTACCTCCATAGCAAGAGGTTCAGGTTCAGTCCCACCTGCTCCAGAGGTGTGCAATAATATCTCTGAATAGGTTGATTAAAAAAAATCAAGACTCTAGCATTTCCCCACTACTTAGGTCAGGGTGTGTCTTTTTACCCACCCACTCCCATCCCTCCCCTTTTAAAGTAGGGTTACGTTTGCTACCCTTGAATCTGTAGGAACTGCTCCAAAGCCTAGAGAATTTTGAAAGAGGACCACCAATGCAAACATTTCCAGGACCACAACCTTTAATACTCTGGGGATGTAGATTATCAGGCTCTTGTGATAGGTCAGCCTGTCAGCTCGTTAGTTTCCCCAGCACCATTTTCTTATGAATACTGGTTTCCTTCAATTCTACCCTCTAATTAGACTCTTGCTTCCTCGTATTTTTGAGAATTTATTTGTGCCCTCTTTTGTGTGAGGACAGAACCAAAAATGTGTTTTCAATTGTTCACAAGTTTCTTTATTCTCCATTATAATTTCTGAGTTATGACTATAAGGGACCTACATTCGGATTAAATAATCTTTTTCTCTTCACATAGTTATAGAGAGTATTATCATTACTTTCTATATTTCCAGCAATGTTACTTTTGTACTTGATTTTCCCCATCTTCACTGAACAATTTGGCTTCTCCTGCAGAATTCTAAAATGCTCCCAATCCTAAGGCTGCCTGTTTTTTTTTTATGACTGCACTGCCTATCCATTGTCAATCGCTTTAGGAACATTCCCCACTCCATCCTTGTAAGTTCACCCCTCATACTCTTGTAGGATGTGAATACAGTCGGTTCTGATATGTCGCGATAGTTTCATTCGCATGCAATCTCGTGTTAAGAAAATTGCACAATAACAGCGATATTTAAAGTGAAGGGGACGGAATTGTGTCATAGCAAATACAAGTAGGGAAAGTTCACATTCTACAAATAGCGTTCTATAATTCATCAATTGCATTAAAACCAATTCACGTTGAAGAAACATGCGTTATATCAGAACCGACTGTATGTTGGAGACAAATCAGAGAAGGTTAGACTAAGACCTGGAATGGGTGGACGGTTTTATGAATAAAAGGTTGGACAGATGAGGCTTGTATCTATTGTAGTTTAGAAGAATAGAGGCTAAATTGGCTGAAACATATGAAATCCTGACAGGCTCTGACTGGGTAGATATGCACAGGGTTTTTTCCTCTTATGGGAGAACCTAGAAGTAAGGGACACTGTTTAAAAGTAAGGGGCTTCCCATTTAAAACAGAGATTAGGCTAAGTGTCTTCTCTTGGAATACTGACTGTCTTTTGGAACTCTCCTGGGAATGTGGCAGAAGCAAGAGTCCTTGAATAGTTTTAAACAAAAGTTAGATAGATTCAGAGATAGTAGGAACTGCCGTTGCTGGAGAATCTGAGATAACAAGGTGTAGAGCTGGATGAACACAGCAGGCCAAGCAGCATCAGAGGAGAAGGAAAGCTGACGTTTCGGGTCTGGACCCTTCTTCAGAAAGGGGGGAGGGGAAGGGGATTCTGAAATAAAGGCGGGGGGGGTAGGCGGATGGAAGATGGACAAAGGAGCAGATAGGTGGAGAGGAGACAGACAGGTCAAGGAGGCGGGGATGAGGCTGGTAGGTAGGTGGTGGGGGTGGGGGTGGGGGTTGAGGTGGGAGGGGTGGATAGGTGGGAGAAAGGACAGACAGGTCAGGGAGGTGGGGATGATCTGGGCTGGTTTTGGGATGCGGTCAGGGGCGGGGAGATTTTGAAGATTGTGAAGTCCATATCGATACAATTGGGCTGCAGGGTTCCCAAGCGAAATATGAGGTGCTGTTCCTGCAATCTTCCGGTGGCATCGTTGTGGCACTGGAGGAGGCCCAGGATAGACATGTCATCCAAGGAGTGGGAAGGGGAGTTGGGAAACCAAGCGGAGGCTTGGAGACCGCTTTGTGGAACACCTACACTCGGTTCGCGACAAACGACTGCACCTCCCAGTCGCGAACCACTTCAACTCCCCCAAACTACAATCCAAGGGTGTGCAGATTAGGTGGACTGGCCATGCTAAATTTCTCCATCCAGGGATGTGTAGGTTAGGTGGATTAGCTGTGGTAAATGCAGGGTTTCAGGAACAGGAGGGTTTTGTGGGACTGGCTCTGGGTGGGATGCTGTTTGGAAAGTCACTGCAGACTCAATGGTCTAAATGGCTTCTTTCTGCATTGTAGGGATTCTATGATTCTATACTAAGACCAACCATGACTTTACTGAATGGCAGAGCTGGCTCAAGGAGCTGAAGGGCCAACAACTACCCCTGGTTTGCATTTTCACAAAATGAGTGGTTAGAGTCTCCAACATACTTCCTAACTTGAAGCAGGTACAACTGAAGCCTTCCAGAGTCAAACTTCTATTTGATGAGGAACAATGTGCAGGGTAATTGGGAGAAGGTAGGTTAATGGGACTAAGTGAAATACTCACTTGAAGAGCCAGTGCATGGACAGGACTACTGAATAGTCTCCCTCTGGCCTGAAATAATGGTCATTCTTTGAAATATCTTAACACAGCACCCACAATCTTTTGGGTCCTCCTCATATCTGTCCAATGCAATCAACCACTAAAATTGTAAGACGACCATTCTCTCCTCTTCTTAGGTGGTCCCTCTAGACAGAGGATGACTTTCTTCCAGCCCAGAATTGTGGCTCGTGAGGAGACTAAGCAGATTAATACTCGATATACACAACCCGTCACAGGTGGTGTTTGAAGAGGCAGGCAGGTGGGATGTGAGGGCTCTCGTACATTCCTTCTGCTATCTGCACTTGGCCTTCTGGAGATGTTCAAGATGTCTGGTATCTAAGTGAATGCTTTTTCACTAGTTTGGGTGGTTTTGGGCAGAAGAGTCCAGCAAGCTGGTGGGGCTAATGTATTTTTTCAAGAAGGTTTGAAGATGTCTTGATGATGCATTTTCTCTGCCCTCCTGATACAAACATTCCCTACCACTCTCCAGGTACCTCCATTTGTTAACAGATGTCAAGACTAGTTATCAGATGATTGTCAAGATTGGTAGTGCAACATGAACAAAGCCCACTATGAAGCCTGAATCGCATTGACTTGTATGGCTTCAAGATCACACTGGACCAAAACGTATGGCAAGGCTTGCGTAAGATTCTTTTCACTTAAAGTAGTATAACTGAGGATTACATAATTCTGAATTATCCCAGCCTAGCTCAAGGGGAATGAAGTCAACATTACTATCCTGTATTCAGCACTTGAATTCTACATCTGATCAGCCAACTCAGCAGGGAGGGCCTCGGTACTTTGCTTAGCTCTCTGGTCTGAGTGCTGAGCTCTCATTCAGTTGGAAACATCAGACTGTTACCCACATCACACAGCAAGGGACTGTTTACCTGCATCTAACCCAGCAAAGGAGAGTGGACAAGACTCTTACCTACCTCATCCAGTAAGGTAGAGGGGATTTGACTCTTGCCTACCTCAGTGATGGACCAGATACAGTATCGCAGTCTCTCTAATTGAGACAAAATCTATCAGATACTATTCCCAACTTTTATGTGGTCCCATGTGAACGTTTGTATATTCTATTACTATTGTTCTTTTGCTGAATGACAATAAACCAGTGACTGATGGGATTATTTATCTACAATGTAACAGTGCTGCCAGCAGTTAATTGAACTGCTATAAATGAAATAACTGGATTTAATTTAAATTTCTAATTAATGGTTAGTTTTTTTTAATAATGCAGCTGCTTGTGTAGCCTGCGTTTTATCCAGAGGGCTCTGGTGAGTAAAAGTGAAAAATAAAACTCCACTAGATCCTGCTATCTATTTAGGATGCCCACCACTGGATGCCCTGCACTTCACAGCAGACACACAGAAACATTTTCAACAATAGGTGAACAATAGATGTTATCATGCACAAATAATGACAGATTCAGTATTAAGGTACCACCATAATGTTGGAGTAATGGCTCTGAACTTTCACTACCAAAATGTAAATGTTTTGTTTCTTTCTACAATGTATTAAGATAACCTTCATATAATACTTAGCAGCAATCTACATTTTGACAAAACAATTTAAAACAGCAAGCAAATTGGACAGGGTGACAGAGATAACAAGGTGTAGAGCTGGATGAACACAGCAGGCCAAGCAGCATCAGAGGAGCAGGAAAGCTGACATTTTGGGCCTAGACCCTTCTTCAGAAATGGGGGAGGGGAAGGAGGTTCTGAAATAAATAGGGAAAGAGGGGGAGGCGGAAAGAAGATGGATAGAGGAGAAGATAGGTCAAAGAGGCGGGGATGGAGCCAGTAAAGGAGAGTGTAGGTGGGGAGTTAGGGAGGAGATAGGTCAGTCCAGGGAGGACGAACAGGTCAAGGGAGCGGGATGAGGCTAATAGGTAGGAGATGGGGGTGGGGCTTGAGGTGGGAGGAGGGGCAGGTTAGGGAGGCGGGGACAAGCTGGGCTAGTTTTGGGATGTGGTAGATTTTGAAGCTTGTGAAGTCCACATTGATACCATTGGGCTGCAGGGTTCCCAAGCGGAATATGAGGTGCTGTTCCTGCAACCTTCGGGTGACATCACTGTGGTACTGCAGGAGGCCCAGGATGGACATATCGTCTGAGGAATGGGAGGGGGAGTTGAACTGGTTCGCGACTGGGAGGTTCTGTTGTTTAGTGCGAGCCGAGCGTAGGTGTTCTGCAAAGCGGTCCCCAAACCTCCGCTTGGTTTCCCCGATGTAGAGGAGGCCACAACGAGAACAGCGGATACAGTATACCACATTAGCAGATGTGCAGGTGATCATCTGCTTGATGTGAAAAGTCTTCTTGGGGCCTGGGATGGGGGTGAGGGAGGAGGTGTAGGGGCAGGTGTAGCACTTCCTGCGGTTGCAGGGAAAAGTGCTGGGTGTAGAGCGGACAAGGGAGTCCCGGAGAGAGTGGTCCCTCCAGAAAGCAGATAAAGGTGAGGAGGGAAAAATGTCTTTGGTGGTGGGGTCAGATTGCAGGATGGCGGAAGTGTCGGAGGATGATGCATTGGATCCAGAGGTTGGTGGGGTGGCACGTGAGGACGAGGGGGATTCTGTTTTGGTTGTTATTGCGGGGAGGGGGTGTGAGGGATGAGTTGCGGGGAATGCGGGAGACACGGTCGAGGGCGTTCTCGACTGTGGTGAGGGGTGGGGTGGGGGTTGCGGTCCTTGAAAAACGAGGACATCTGAGATGTTCGGGACTGGAATGCCTCATCCTGGGAGCAGATGCGGTGGAGGCGAAGGAATTGGGAATAGGGGATGGCATTTTTGCAGGAAGGTGGGTGGGAGGAGGTGTATTCTAGGTAGCTGTGGGAGTCGGTGGACTTGAAATGGATATCGGTTTCCAGGTGGTTTCCGGAGGGACCACTCTCTCCGGGACTCCCTCGTCTGCTCCACACTCCCCTCCAGCCCCACCTTACCCGGCACTTTTCCCTGCAACCGCAGGAAGTGCTACACCTGCCCCTACACCTCCTCCCTCACCCCCATCCCAGGCCCCAAGAAGACTTTTCACATCAAGCAGATGATCACCTGCACATCTGCTAATGTGGTATACTGTATCCGCTGTTCTCGTTGTGGCCTCCTCTACATCGGGGAAACCAAGCGGAGGCTTGGGGACCGCTTAGCAGAACACATACGCTCGGCTCGCACTAAACAACTGCACCTCCCAGTCGCAAACCATTTCAACTCCCCCTCCCATTCCTCAGACGACATGTCCATCCTGGGCCTCCTGCAGTGCCACAACGATGCCACCCAAAGGTTGCAGGAACAGCACCTCATATTCCGCTTGGGAACCCTGCAGCCCAATGGTATCAATGTGGACTTCACAAGCTTCAAAATCTCCCCTCCCCCTATCACATCCCAAAACCAGCCCAGCTTGTCCCCGCCTCCCTAACCTGTCCTTCCTCCCACCTATCCCCTCTTCCCACCTCAAGCCCCACCCCCATCTCCTACTAGCCTCATCCCGCTCCCTTGACCTGTCCGTCCTCCCTGGACTGGCCTAACTCCCCACCTACACTCACCTTTACTGGCTCCATCCCAGCCTCTTTGACCTGTCTGTCTCCTATCCACCTATCTTCTCCTCTATCCATCTTCTATCCGCCTCCCCCTCTCTCCCTATTTATTTCAGAACCCCCTTCCCCTCCCTCATTTCTGAAGAAGGGTCTAGGCCCGAAACATCAGCTTTCCTGCTCCTCTGATGCTGCTTGGCCTGCTGTGTTCATCCAGCTCTACACCTTGTTATCTCAGATTCTCCAGCATCTGCAGTTCCTACTATCTCTGGACAGGATGACAGTTTATCGTGGTCACTCTGACTGCCGAGCACCGACTGCAACAAATGCTTGGGGGTGGGGAGTTGGAAGAAAAGACATGAAAGTCAGTGGGATAAAAACACTCGATATCAAGTTGGACATACATTAATGTTTGTTCACTGTTTCAATATGAAAACCTTGGAATCCGATCTAACAGCACCAAAGATGTACTGGGGTAGTAGGTGTGCTGGCCATGATTTTCCGAGATTGTCTATATCTAGATTGGTCCCAGTAGCTTGGAAGTTAGCAAATGTAACTCTGCTAGTCAGGACAGAGAAAACAAGTAACCACAGGTTGGCCTGAAATCAGTCATTAGACAAATGTTGGAATATTAAGAACTTTTAACAGTGTACTTTGAAACACAGTGTAATCAAAGTTAGCATGGCTTTACGAAACCAAAGTCTTGTATGATTCAGTTACCACAATTTTACAAAACAAAAATCACAAGTTATAAATTCATTAGTGTTCTTAATTATTTAATTAATTATTTGCGCAAACAAGTTGGAACCAGTACATGCAAGAAAATGGGTCATGGAGTTGGAGTGATATATTAGCATATAGAGTATGTAGAGTATATTGAAAATTGTGTGATTGAGCTACAGCATAACGAGGGTTAAATTTACAAATGCCATTGCAAAAAGCTGACTTGCAGGTGCAGCCAAGACTAAGGAGATCAGTTTGAAGCAGGTACGGAAGCTCATGACCAACAGACTGTTACTTAGATCTTGTCGTTAGGGTGTGGGGAACAGCTTGCAATTATGTCATGGGAAGATATCGTGGAATAGTCTAACAGAATGGACTGACCATTATTTGTGACTTTGGGGAGGATCAAGCAAAAATGTATAAGCAGCATGATTAAAGCTGTTGTTGCAAACGTCTCAACTTGTCACTATATAGTCTACATAGAAGAAAAAATAAAAGTGGACATTTGGAATGAGTAAGGATTCATTCCTTATTCCTTAAGAACCCAACAGACAGGATTTGTTAACAGACAGGAAGCAGAGATACATGAGAAATTTTCAAGTTGGCAGAATTTTTGTACTGTTGCTCAGCTATTTACAATCAAAACTACATATCTAAGTCTGCCAATAGAAAGTTCAGAGGGAATGTCAGCAAAGAGGAGTATGAGAAAATGACTACAAATATACTTAGGTTGAATGAATAGACACGGTGCCAGATGAAGTACAGCATGTTGGCTGGGGAGGGGGGTATTCATTTTAATCATAAGGATTGAAAAACAGCATTCCTGTTTTGAACAAAATTTGAGAGATTTGTGAGAAATTTGTGAATGTTGATATTTAGAAGGACTGAGGTACTTGAATAAGAAGCACAGAAGGGTAGCAACCAGGTACAGCATGTAATTACGAAGGCAAATTGTAAGTTAGCCTTTATTGCAAATGATTTGAGTACAAGCACAAGGAAGACTTCCAAAATTGCCAATGTCTTTGGTGAGACCACACTTAGAATACTGTGCAGTGTTGGTCTCCCTATTTAGGGGAGGCTGTACTTGTGCTAGGAGTGATGCTGTGAAGATTCACTAGACTGTTACCTTATGAAGAGAGGCTGCGCAAATTGGGCCTGTTCTCGGAGTTGCAAAGAATGAGGACAATTTCACTGAAAGATGCAAGATTCTGAAGGGTTCGATAGGGGGGCCACAGAGACCATTTCACCTGGTTGTTGAAAATCAAAACACGTGAATATGGTTTCAGCATAACAGGACAATCATTTAGGATTGAGATGAAGAGAAATTTCTTCACTCAAAGGGTTATGAATCATCAGAATTCTCCAACAAACTGGAATGCGATTGCTCCATCATTGCATATATTCAAGACTGAAAACTGACAGATTTCTTATTACTCAGGAATGTGAGGAATATTGGGACATATGAGAAAATGGAATTCAGGCAAATGATCAGGTACGATAAAAATGAATGGTGAAGCAAGCTTGAAGGCAGCTTACTCCTTCTATTTCTTATGATAGGTTTTCAGCAGTGAGAGCACCTGCACCACAAATAGCAGTTCAAGAAATTTCCCACCACTACCTTCCGAGTGCAACTATGGATGGGCCTATAATCATTACAACTAATCATAACCCTGGATTACTTATACGAATTGAACTTTTAAATACAATGTGTTTTTTAAACAGAAAATACAGTCAAAAATGGCTGTAGATACAAATTTAGTGGCTTTCTGGAGTGCAATCTTGTAATATCATATTTAAAAGTGCCATGGGAATCTAGAAGCAACCATCCAAAAGGTGAAAGGCAACTCAAAACAAACTGGGATAACAAGGTGTTATCACAATAGATTGCTTTCTGCTGAGTGGTAGGGTGGTTAGCCCCTTGTTAGCTCATGAACTCAGTCCAGTTTGTTTTGATTCAGAGATAGTGGGAACTGCCGATGCTGGAGAATCTGAGATAACAAGGTGTAGAGTTGGAGGAACACAGCAGGCCAAGCAACATCAGAGGAGCAGGGAAGCTGATGTTTCGGGTCTGGGCCCTTCTTCAGAAATGGGAGAGGGGAAGGGGGTTCTGAAATAAAT
>NC_063344.1:21177497-21233845 GCF_021869965.1 Rhincodon typus
CTCCTCTGATGCTGCTTGGCCTGCTGTGTTCCTCCAACTCTACACCTTGTTATCTCAGATTCTCCAGCATCGGCAGTTCCCACTATCTCTGAATCAAAACAAACTGGACTGTGAGTTCATGAGCTAACAAGGGGCTAACCACCCTACCACTCAGCAGAAAGCAACCTATTGTGATTAATGTCCCAAACAGCAAACCCTAATCCCTGGTTTGCACACATTAATGGGCTGATGTGCCAGTATGGACTAGTATCCTGTGAAGATCATAACTTGAGCCATTCGACACTCCTACCCTGCAGTTAAAACATAATTCTTCCTCATTCAATGCTGGAACACAAACAAACCAGTGAAGTCAGAAAGGAAACTAGACAAAAGCCTGTTAGCTACTTGCAGAACCAAGAAACTTGAAATCAACTGCTTATCAACCAAGATCAGTGCTAAAAGTACCATCTAAATTAATGGCTGCAACATACCATTACTTGTACTTCACAGAATCCACAGACTGATCCATATGTCTTTTTAACTGATATCGTTCTATTCAATTCACATTTATAATCTGTGTTTGTGTGTTGATTTTAAGATATTTGTTCTTACAGTTAGTAGCTAATAACCTCATCATTTTCTTTAAATTCCTTTCAAAATTACATTTAAATTGGATACAGATATCAACAAGGGGAATTTTTAAAAAAAATTAACCTTACTACGACTAATCAAAAAAAAGAGGTTATTTCTCCACACCCAGCAGCATAACCATTTGTGAGCATCCTCACCTGGAGACCAATCGTAACACTAGATAGAGATAACGTGCTCAGAATAAATGAACAACTTTTTATGCAACTTTTGACTCAACGAGAAAATTGAAGGAAAGCAAATAGTTTAGTTGCCTAGCTGTAAACTGTGCTTGCACTTGGGATGGCCCACACACTGAACTCATAGCCTTAGCTCTGTGATCATCATTAAACAGGGTGAGAGATTCTGAAACCTGGGAGCAGTCAGGCAGGAACAGTGGATGTTATGGAAGCATTCACGAGATCAAGTCTGAAAGGGAGTTTCAGAGTCATCAAAGTAACAGAGTGCAGCTCAGTAACCAATAAACGCTCGCTTAGTTGACACCATATCTTCTTACCACTGAATAGCTGTGTTACAGCATCAGTGAGGTTATTGAATTATGGAATATTTGCAGACATCACAAATAGTGTTAACTCCTACAGGAACAGGTAACCATAGCAAGGTTTTCACTCTTCATTTGGTGATTTCTTTTTAAACAATGTGCATTAAAATGAAAGAGGCTAGTGATTGATGGCTTTCTGTATTCTTAATTATTATCAGGATACAGCATAAAATGAATCACTCTTTGCAGGAACAACTTCACAACCTCAATAAAGCAGCACCGAGAGCACAACTCAGATTTATCTATGATAGGTGTTACCAATTAAACATATTTTGTGTTGATGTTGGGTAGCTTTATGTTACACACCCTTAAATAACCCTAATTTCACCAAAGAGATTGTATCCTCTCCTCTCAAGTGACAGGATTTGGACTAATCCCTTATGCTGCTTAACCTATTCAAATCCTGCTATAGCTCCAGTCTCAACTCAACAACAGTTCCTCAGACTAGGATGACTCTTCCACTCTCAGGGTGAGTGGTAAGGGGGCTGTACAGACCAATGCAGCTACCACTGGCTCTGTTACACTTGGGGCAGGTGGTGGTCATGGGAATGGGTAGGTGGGACGTTGGTGTGGCAGTGCACGTCTTTCAGCTAGCTTCCACTTTTTCCAGTGGCAAGTCTCGAGGTGCTCAATGCCTTCCTGGATGCTCCTCCTCCACTTTGACTGTCTTGGGCCAGTGATTCCCAGGTATCTGTGGGAATGCCACACTTCGCCAATGAGGCTTTAAGAGTATCACTGAAGTACTTCCTCTGTCCACCTGGTGCTCGCCTTTCATTTCAAAGCTGGGATTAGAGCACCTGCTTCGGGAGTCTCGTGTCAGTCATGTGGATGCGGACCAGCCCACTGCAGCCAATTAAGGGTGGGCAGTGCCTTGACGCTTGGGATGTCGGCCTTGTTGAGGATACTGGTGTCGGTGTGTCTTCTTTCCCCCAGCGGGTTAGATACCAGGTGGTGGTACAGGAAATAAATAGTGAAACCTCAGCTACAGATCAAAGGAATAATAATATAGCGGTTACGTTACTGAATCAAAAACAGAGGCCCAAAGACAGAAGTTTATAATCACACAATGGCATCAGGAGAATTTAAATTTAATGAAATAATTATGAAATAAAACATTAATCTACACAATGGCAAACATTACTATCAGATTATCACAGAATCCCAACTAGTTGACCAATTTTCTTTACGAAAGTGAATCTGCCATCCTTGCTTGGTCTGACATGTAATGATCCAAGAGGTCGATTCTTAATTGCCCTCTGAAATAGCCTAGCATGCCACTCCATTCTATTAAGGGAATGATTCCCCACCATCTTCTCAAGGACAATTAAGGATAGCAAAATAGGATGGTCACTGCCAGTGACAGCCAAATCAACTGAATGCCAAGAAAAAAGTGCCACTCATATTCTCTAAGGAGTCAAAAGAAATAAAGACTTGCAGTCAACTTCAACACTTTGTGAAGTAGAATATCAGATCCTGGTGATTCATTAATTTCTCCAGTATATCCACCTTAACAATACTAATTTTCTTCAACTCTTCATTCTCCCTAGCAACTTGGATCTCTAGTTCTTGGAGATTTCTTTTATCTTCCTCAGTGAAAACAAGCACAAAGTACTAAGTTGTCTTGGACTTCCTCTAAAAGCAATCAACTTGGAGTGAATAATGTACTGAACCACAGACCATACAGACCCAGCAGAGGTGGTTAACAGTTGGGAGGGAGTTCTCCCTGAATACACAACATTCAGAAGAGACCTAATGGTGTCCCATTGTATCAGGTCAAACATGGGCAAGGAAACCTTCTGGTTATCAATTACTGCCACCTCTCGACTAATGGATCAGCACTCCATGCTGAACTTAAGGTTGGCATAGGTTCAGAATGTATTCTGGGTGGGGCACTTCAATACCTACCACCAAGAATGACTTGCCGGCATAATTACTAACCGAGCTATTCGCATCCTAAATGACACAGCTGCTAGACTGGGTCTCCCTTAGGAATTGGAGGAAACAATAAGGGGAAAACCATACATGACCTCATTCTCACTAACGTGCCTCCCAAAAAAGCATCTGTCCAATGACAGTATCACTCACTACATATCAACATGGACTGCTTCCGTGTCTGAAATGGTGAACATTGTTCATTAATGATTGCAGATTCGACTTTCAAGGAGCTAAGGTTATTGATGAAGCAGCTGAAGATGGTTGGGCTTAGAACACACCTACTGGAGCTGAGATGATGATGTTCAACAAACAGAAACATCTTCCTTTGAGCTAGATAAAACTAACCAGCAGACAGTCTTCCCCCATTTCTCCTGGACTCCCTTTTGTTCAGGGCAGAAACCCATTGAAAAATGCAGCTCCACAAATATCCTCATCTTCAACAATGGGGAGCGCAAAACATCAGGCTTAAGCATTTGCAAAAATCTTAAGCAAGAAGTGCCTGGTGGATGACTCAACTCAGCCTCCTCTGGAGGTCCTAGCATCACACATCAGTCTTCAGTTGATTTGATTAATTTCACATGATATCAAGAAAAACCAGGAGACAAGATATTGAAAAGACAATGGGCCCTGACAACATTCGAGCAATAGCATTGAGACCTCATGCTCCAGAACTAGTCATGCCCCAAGTCAAGCTGATCTAGTATAGCCATGAGCCTGCCACCTACATCACAAATTTGGAAAATTGGTCATGTACATCCTGTACACAAAAAGCAGGACAATTCCCAATTTGGCCAACTACTACCCTATCAATCTCCTGTCAGTCTTCAGAAAGAGGTCATCAATCGTGCTATCAAGCTGCATTTACTGTTGGAAGTTATTCATTTCAGCTCTAGGACGTCTTCAGGAGTTCCTCAGAGTGTCTTAGGCCCAATCATACAAGCTCCCTTCCATCATAAGGTCAGAATTGGGAGTATTTACTGATGATTGCACAATAGTCACAACTCTCTAGATTCTGAAGCCATTCATGTCCAAATGCAGCAAGACCTGGACAGTACCCAATCTTGGGCTGAGAAGTGGCAAGTGGAAAGTGACATCTAACCATGAACATTCAATAGAATGTCAATAGAATTAACATTGCTGGCTCCCCCACTAACACCACCCTGGGGTTACTAGTTACCAGAAACTAAATTGGACTAGCCATATAAAGTCTGTGGCTATAGGAGTAGGTCAAAGGCTAGAAATCCTGCCTTTGTAACTCACCTCCCAACTCCCAAGGACATAAAAGGCACACTGTTTTGAGGAAGGGTCTTGGATCTGAAACATTAACTCTGATGCTGCCAGACCTGCTGAACTTTTCCAGCAACTTCTGATTTTGTATAAGGCACACGTCAGCAGTGTGATAGACAGATTCCCCACTTGCCTGTAACGGTGTTACTTCAACAATACTAAAGATGACTGACACCTCCAGGACAAAGAAACTTGTTTGATTAGAACCACATCCACAACCATTCTCTCCCTCCACCACTGATGCTCAATAGCAGTGTGTACCACCTACAAGGTGGAAATTCAAGACTCCTTAGAATTTCTAGTTGGTCGTTATTGTGGAATAGAAGGGCAATGGCAGCTGCTTTTTGTGAACACTAAAGCTTCCACTGTATATCCCCTCCAAGTCGCCCACTATTTGGACTTAGAATTGCTGTTCATTCAGTTTTTCTGGGTCAAAAAATCCTTGAACTTGCGCCCTAATGCCAATATGGATCTACACATACCAAATGGACTGCTGTGATGCAAGGTGGCAGCTTTCCACCTCCTTCTCAAGATCGACTAACAATGGGAAATAAATGCTGGTCCAGCCAGCAATGTCCTCATTAACTCAATGTGTGAATGAGCAAATGAAAATAAATAGCAAAGAAAAACACAAAGCTGCAAGATTTTAACCTGGTAGTTACTATCCTTTCTACCGCATCTTAGATTTCAATTTAACACAGGTTTATTACAAAAGCATGCAGTACATTTTTCTCCCCATACAGTAGCTCCTGGGTGTGTACAACCTCAAGGTTAGAGATTCCATAATCATTTTAGGTTTTCCTGGCTCCTATTCAGTTGAACAATCATTTACTGGCAGGTTTAATACTGCTTTCTCTCCCCCATTTCCTATTGCAGCCTCCTCTTTTTCTGTTTGCTCCAGTCCCTTGTAATTTTTCCATCTCTCTATATGCCTTGTAGCCTCCTTCTACCTTCTATTTCCTGTTTTTGCACCATCTTTCTTCCTGGCCACATTTTTCCCACCTTCTCTCTTCCAACCCTGCCCTGCTGTAGCCTCTTCCTTTTCCCATCCCCACTTGCATAGCTTCATAAAAAGCCTCTCAGTAAGCACAGAAAAGAACCATGTTGTAATTGGAGGAACAAGTCTTCAGTGAATCCATCCACCTTACTTACAGAGCTGACCTTTCTCAGATTAGGAAACCCCCATCATAGAGTCAACCAGTGTTTTAATGATTTTAGGGGCAAATTTGCCCAACTCCTCATTTATTTTGAGCAATATTGTGGGTGTACCTACTTGATCTACAATGGTTCAAGGTGGCAGCTCACTACCACATACTCCAGGGCAATTTGAAATAGGAAATATATATTAGCCATGTCTGTGAAACCCTTGTCACATGAAAGGAAAGGAACAAAACACATCCTTGCACTCACTTCTTTTTGGTTTAATCATATTCTTCATCACCTGTGTCATCCAGGGAACCCTGGCATTTATTCCATAGCCGTGCCCTCTTCTTGGAGTGCATCAAGCCTGCACTTCAAGCAACTTCACTCATAGTTCCACCTGCAGTTTTTTTCTCGTCAGTCTTTGATTCCATTTTAGTTTGGCTTGATACCTTTGCAGCCCAAAGTCAACCCTCTTCCAATTTAGAAGTTTTATTTTAAACTGCATGCTGCTCTGCTGCATTATTGCTTTAAACTTTAAAATACATTGACCTCTTACCCAAATGCTGTCCCACAAGCACTTGGTTCACCTGAGCCACCTCAATCCCTAGCACGAGATCCAGCAATGCCTTCTTCCAATTTGGACCAAACATTTGCTAGTCAAGCAAGTTCTCCTGAATACATTTTTTAAAAATTCCTCCCCTCTTCTTTCCCTTTGTAACTATATTAATCTTGTTGATATTTTGGTAATTGAAGTCCCCAATATCGCCATTCTATAGCTTCTGTACAGTTGTGACCATGCAGTTTGGTTCCACAATCTCTCTCACTATTTGGAAGCCAATAAACTATATCCAAGAAGTTAGATACTATCCAGAGCAAAGTGAAGAAATTAAAGAAGGTTCATGAGGCTGATTCTTATGATGAAGGGATTGATTTATGAAGAAAGGTTGAGGTTATACACACTAGAGTTTGGAAGAATGAGAGGTGATCTCATTTGAAACAAAATTCAGACAGTGCTTGACATGGTGGATGTTGAGAGAATACTTCCCCTCACATAAAAATCCAGAGCAGAGGCCGCTGTTACAAAATAAATGGTCCTCCAGACAGTGATTAAAGGTAAATTTCGTCTCCCTGCAAGGATTATGGTGGCAGACAGGAAAGTGGAGTTGAGGTCACTTTCAAATCAGCCGCATTCTGATTGAATGGTGAAGCAAGCTTGAGGAACTAAGTAGCCTACTCCTGCTCCTAACTATTCCTCAGGCTATTGAAGTTGCAGAGGGAATACAGTATAATCATTGGAATGTTGCCTTGTCTGAGGAAATAAAAATGTGTATACACCTATTTGAAAATACTGGGACTTTTTCACCACAGCAGAGGAGAAAAAAAAGCAAATAGAATTATGAAAGAGTTGAGGAAACTTGGGATAGAGAAAGCAGGAGAAATAGATCTGTAAGACTGTGGAATGCAAATTTACAACTGAAGAAGACACCACATCACTAACTAGTAATAGTTAGATACATAGTTGAAGGAAAGACAATAAAAGGGCTGAGCCCACATAAATTAAAGATCAGACAGCGTGGAGTTGGAGAAACACAGTAGGCATCAGAGGAACAGGAAAGCTGACAATTCAGGTCGGGAGCCTTCTTCAGAAAAAGAAGGCCCCCGACCCGAAATGTCAACTTTCCTGCTCCTCTGATGCAGCCTGGCCTGCTGTGTTCCTCCAACTCCACACTGTTATCTCAGATGCCAGCATCAGCGGTTCTTACTAAAACTAAATTGAAGATCAGGTTGATTTCAATAATTCTGCTGCTCCACAATTGTGCATGCATGGTTAACCTACTTATATCTAGTGGGCAGAATAGAATGCCATCAAAAAAAGTCAAAGTCACAAAACTACACAGTGCTAAAAATTTTAAAGGTTAGCCAGAAGCCGAGTCTGCTGAACATGACATTGTCCATTATATTGGTGTTGGGCGGGGGGGAGGTGCACACGCACGGGTGGTGGTGGTGGTGGTGTTCTTCCTTATCAACTGAAAAATTCAAAGAGTTCAAATCCCACCATGGTCAGCTTGAGACAGCAAATTCAGTCATACAAACAAAATTTGGAAAAATGGATTTGGTACCAGTGAACGTGACCACAAAGCTAAAAGTAATATACTGGAGATGAAGAAAATCTGATGCAATCTTAGTTAATAGCTGAAAATTAGCAGGTCAAGCTGGATGAAGCAAGGAAAAAAAATGTTAAAACTTCAAATCATTGATTTTTCATTGGAAATCTGAATCTGTCAGATTCTTGTAAAAACTCAACTAGCTTAATAATGTCCTTTATGGAAGGAAACCTATTGTCCGTATCCAGTCTGTGATTCCATGTTAGATTACTGCTGCTCCTGTGTTGGGCCTCGAGTGCATCAAATCACTAAAATGAATTGCAGAAGTTCAGGAAATAATCCACCATCACCTTCTCAGGACTAGTAGCAATGCAAAATAAATGCAGCATTGCCAGCGATGCCAAATCCCGAGAATGAATTTGAACTCTAACAGAAACATTAATCTATTAATATCCCATTTAACCACATAGAAACTGTTGACATTTCTATGCTGCACATATTTCAACACAAACTGTACTTTACCCAAAGGAATCATATTAATTTGTTGCACTTGCAGCATGAGTTACAACAGAAAAAGTAGCCAGCTATCAGTTTGTCATAACCAGTCATCCAACACAACAACTGAAGGTGATTCCAGGCGACAAGGTTTCATAAATTCAGGCATTTATTGCATAGATTTATTGCATTGCAAAAGATGCTGAAGACACAAAAAAAGATATAGGTCCAGGATGCTTCTGAAAGATCTGGTAATGAAACATAACTCAAGATTATCACAGCAATGTTGCTGCACCTTGGGAAGCTAAGTTCTTGCTACTGATGTTTGTTTTATTGTGAACCTAACAAAACTTGTCTTTGATAGCATTTAAGAGATGTCTTGCTAAAGCCTTGCCATTTGTCTGACTACATCTGGAATACTGTGAAAAGTTTTGGTCGCCTTATGTAAGGAAAGGTATAGTGACACTGGAGGCAATCTGCAGAAGGTTCACTAAGTTGATTCTGGAAATGGTGGGGGAGGGGTGCAGAGGGGGAATTTTCTCATAAATAGAGCTTGAGTATGTTGGGCATGTCCTCGTTGGCGTTTAGAAGAATGAACGGAGGTGGAAACATTTACAACTCTTGGAAGGGGTCTTGACAGGGTAGACGAGGAGTTGTTGTTTTCCCTTGTGGGAGATTCAAGGACAAGATGACAATTTCAGTGTAAGGGAGCTCTCATTTAAAACAGATGATGAGAATTCTTTTCTCTTAGATTAGTCAATTTAACAATTCCTTCACCACAGAAGGTTGTTCAGGCTAGGTCATTCAAGAGGTGGGGGACAGAGGCTATAAGTATTTGCAAGAACGCAAAACTCCAGTTCAACTCACTATACTTCAGGCACATCTGCCCTTTCCTTACTCTAGAAATTCCTGGCCCCTGGACCTTTGACAAATACTGGAAGGAAGAGAAAAAGGAGTGATTGTACCTAGAGGGAAAAGTCACCATGAAACTAGACAGCTAAACCCAAACACTTGACGAAAACGCCCCATTAAAACAGGCTAATAGAACTTGCAATTCCTACAAGATGTCAGTCACTAGACTTCAAAACTACATCTCAAAGCAATCAACATCCAATTAAGTTCTCAGATCAAAGACATGATGCAAATGCAGGTCCTTAATTTACTAGGCTGTCAGTTCACCTACATGGAACTGTGTCACAGTCAGTGTGTTACTTGGTGCTATGAACCATAAATGCAACACATTCTTCCTGGAAAGAGTTTTCACTACCTGACCACTGCTAGTTAGTATATGCCTTATCATTTTTAATTGCTGAGTTGTTGTAGCGTTTGATTATTTATTTATATTCTTCCATTTCTCTCAACTTGAAATTCCTCAGGTAAATACCAGCTATCCTCTGAGACTTCCAGACGTATACATTCTCCAGGTGTGAATCTGCACAAGTGTCACTTGAATGTGTAATTGTGGAGAATACTATAGTCAAGCATGTTCTTACCCAGTAGTCTGTGGACATGCACATTCCAGCAGGTGTCACTGGATAACCACTGGGTCAGGAACCCTGGCTGATTTCCTCTCCGTCAGCCCAGTGCTCTACCTCCTACTAAATCTGCACAGGTCAGTACTTCACGGTATCAAATTCATTTCCAAAGATCAAGTAAAATAGAGGCCATGTGAGGTCAGCCAGCCAAGGGCCAACCATTACCAACTTCTGAAAATCAAACTACCCACACACAAACAAACACACAAAAGTTTTGTATGGAAATAGATTTGTTTAAACATCAAAAGTTGCAAAATAAGCACCTGAACAAATCAAGCAAACTAACGTGGCAGTTGCATCCGAATGGAGCAGGCAAATAAATGCAGGCAAAGAAAATAATTTTAAAAACGCCCTTGGACTGAATTATCTTCAAATCAGAGCCAGGAGATCAGCCGCTTGCTTTAAGTCCATGATTATATTTCTCATTTCTTTATGCTGCAATTGTCACTGTTTATGCTGAATTCCTTCGTGTTATTTGCACTCCTCACCCCTACAAACAGAAGATATTTAAGAATATCTGACAAATGCCACAGACACAGTTCAGCTCTCAGATAGGCAGGTGTTGTCAGAATTCTGTGCCTCAAGCTATTAAAAAAGGCATTTCAGATTAAACAAATGCTACAAAAGCCATCACCTCCCACATCACTGAACCCTGCCAGCACAAGCTGTATTCAAATGAGGAAGCCAGGCACACCCACACAGAAACAGCTTTGCTTTAAGTAAACTATACCTCTGCAGACTAAGATTTTTTAATCTTTATGAAGGTCTTAAAGTGGTGATTTGCAATTTTAAAATCTTGTGCACCTGATAATTAGAAAAAGTAGACATTTTATTTTGCTAGAGTCGTATTCTAAACAACTGGAAAGAAACACCACTTTATTGAATTGGAGGATACTTATTTGTATTGAGTTATAACCTTCCTGTTCTCTCTTAAAGGGCAAATTTTAAACTAAGAAGAGAATCAATTTTATACTGTTCTCAACCTTCCCTTAACAGAGTTGGACAAATCAAATCTGAGGAGGTGGGGGCAGGAGACAAATGAGGCAGACATCCAGTGTTCACATCAAAGCTCAAACAGGCTCAGTGCTCCTCAACCTATTTAAATGCATCTGTGCTATCAGCTGGACTGGTTTCTTTTAAAATGAAACAGTCATTGTCTCACTGTATAAATATGGCCCCACTTTGTGTTGGCACTGAGGCAGGCTGTGAAATGCAACTCTATTCAGTGTTCTTTCTGCCTTTGTCTAAACTATATTTACTACTTTTTTAGACTTTTTGCCCTTTTATGTTAAATTATTGAGCCTTCATTATGAAATCCCCATTTTTCTGTGAATCAAAGTTCAGAAACGTAATGCCTGAGGAATGTGAGCCCTGAGGATAGATTTCCACCTACATATTGCTCCAGACTGCTGACAGTGCATATCTTTCTCACCCATCCTATTAAGCAATCCATAACGACGCTACTCCTTTGGATATTTATTATAAATTCTCATTGTCAGTGAATACATTACTTTTCTCAATCAAAGTCGGTTGATAAACAGCAGTTATGCATTGAAATATAAACTGAACCTACTGAAAGTACAATGGCATTCTATATTTTTGATAATTGAGCATTACAGAACAGCTTAAGGTACTTAGTTATGACATTTACACTGTCTAGACTGACAGTTATTGAATAATAGGTTCTTAAAAGGACCTTGGTCCCTGAATGACAATGGATTAACTAAAAGCAGAAATGGGCCATTTATCTGCTGTTTAAGTAAAGAGTTTGCGACTGGAAGCAAAATGTAAAGACACACCATTTATTGTTTTACACAAAATCAGACAGGCAAAAGAGCACAGTAGTGAACAGAATGGCAGAAGAACAACATTCAGATGCCTAAGACTGAGGGCACTGCTTCAGATCCACCAATATCCAGATTTAGGTTGACAAGTGACAAGTAATATTCATGCAACGGCTATCGCCGATAAGAGAGAACTTAGACATTGTCCACTGACATTCAAAGGCACTACTACTGCTGCTGATTCCCCTCATTATTAATATCCCAAGGTTTGGCATTGACCAGAAACTGACTGACCACGTAAATATCGTGCCTAGAACAGCAGGTCAGAGTCTAGAATTGCTGTGAATAACTCACCTCCTGACTCCTCAAAGGCTGTCCACCATATAGAAGTCAAAAGGTCAAGAGTGGGATGGAATATTCCCCAGTTGCCTGGACAAGTTGAACTCAAACAACAGTCAAGAAGCTTGACTTTATCTCAGACATGGCAGTGCACTTGATTGTCACCACATCCACAAACATTCACTTCCTCCACCAACAACAGACAAGAGCAGCAGTGTGTACTATTCACAAAATGCACTGCAGAAAGTCGCCAAGGCTTCTTTGACAGCAACTTTGAAACACTTGACGACTACCATCTAAAGGGCCAAAGGCAACCAATGCCTCTGACTATCACCACCTACAAGCTCCTCTCCAAGCCACTCAGCATCCTGACCATGAAATATATTGTTGCTCACTCACTGTCATTGGGCCATCTCCCAACAACTCCCACCGAAACAGTAATATAGGTCTATCTACACCCCAAGGACCATTGCAGTTCAAGCTGATAGCTCACCATTGCCTACTCGGGATAATTGGGGATGAGCAATAAATGCTTGTTTAGCCAGCGAAGCCTATATACCCTGAATGAATAAAAAAAAGGGTTGACATTTGCTGATTGCCCATTAAGCATAGTGATTTTTAATTGGACTGTCCCATATGAAAGGTGTCCAAGATTGACAAGGTAATCATTTATATTCAGCCAAATCTTTTGTGCCCTCCACTGTAAGTCAATAGTTCCTGATCTCTGACCCTGCTGCTCCAACGTATTGCCAATAGCAAACTTCCTACTCTGTATCTCTCAACGACTACACTTTTGTCTTCTTTCTAACTATTTTAAAATACATTAAAACTGCAACATCAACACACACATCGTACTGACATTCCTTAGAAATATCTGCATCTACACGTGTAAGTGCCAATGCCTATGTAAACTTATCACACTTTAATTACACTTTTCTGTAAGTGGAAGAGCTACAGGGTCAACCTCACCCCAGGAGGGATTGGAATGTTTACATCGGCAGATACTATTATAAATGCCGACAGCAAATTACAATAGAAATATAAAATTAGGGTCACATATGACTTCAAAATAAGGACCAATTATGTCTGATCATCCTGAACCAATTGCACACTGCTCCATAATTTTACTTCATTAGAAGTCAATGGTTAATCTGAACTCATTGTATGCAACTTTACAGGATTTTAAAAAAAAAAATTTCTTTTGAGGATTGGGAATGCAGTGAGTTACAAAATTTCCTTTAATATCTGAGATTTTGATAGACTGACATGCCAAAAGCCTAGTCTCTCTGGCAGCATCCCTGATCCTTAGTGGACACAGCTCTGTGCAGACAGAAATTAATGCTTTTACCCAAGGCTTCAAAGAATGGAAAATTCAGAGATCAGGATCAATTGGAGTTGGAGAAGCTCACTACTCGTCAGGATAGAGATCTTTCATTTTACGCAGACCATCACTAGGATATCACAAGCAAACCACGATCAGAACATATTTTCTCCCCACTTTTGGTTGCAGGTGTAGTAATTAGAAGGCTCAGTTTTCAAGCTCTCTACCTCAAACAATATAGACAGAAGCAACCCATGTAACATTGTTTATCATTGTCTTACTCTCAGAGCTAGATCTGTACAGTATTATTAAGGTCATAGCCTCATACAGCATTGAAACAGGCCCTTTGGCTCAACTCATCCATGGGGACCAGATTTCCTAAACTGAGCTAGTCGCATGTGCCTGCGTTCGGCCCGTATCCCTCTAAACCTTTTCTATCCATGTACCCGTCCAAACGTCTTTTAAATGTTGTGATTGTGCATGCCTCTAAAACTTCCTCTGGCAGCTTGTTCCAGATATGCACCACCCTCTGTCAAAAAGTTGCCCCTCTGGTCCCTTTTAAATCATTTCCCCCCTCACTTTAAACCTATGCCCTTAGTTTTGAACACTCCCACCCAAGGAAAAGGACATTTATGATTCACCTCATCTTTGTCTCTCACGGTTTTATAAATCTCTGTAAGATCACCCCTCAGCCTCCTATGCTCCAAATAAAACAGTCCCATCCTATCCAGTCTTTCCTTATAACTCAAACCTTCCAGTCTCAGTAACATCCTTGCAAATCTTTTTTGCACCCTTTCCATGTTAATAACTTCCTTCCTACAGCAGGGTGACCAGAAATGTATGCAGTGCTCCAAATGTGGCCTCACCAATGTCTTGTACAGCGGTAATATGACATCCCAACTCCAGTATTCAATGCTCTGATCAATGAAGGCAAGCATGCCAAACACGTTCTTCCCTACCCTGCCTACCTGTGATGCCAGTTTCAAGGAAATATGTACCCTGCACCCTTTCCCTGTTTGAGAACATTCCCCAAGGACCTTCCATTAAGTGTGCAAGTCCTCCCCTGGTTTTTCTTACCAAAACTCAACATCTCACATTTATATCTGCATTAATTCGATCTACCATTCCTCGGCCCACTGGCCCAGTTGATCAAGATCCCCTTGAACTATTGGATAACCTTCTTCACTTTCTCCGCTATAGCACCAATTTTAGTGTTATCCATAAACTTACTAAATCAGCCTCTTATATTCTTATCTAAGTCTATCTTATGTGCAGGTTAGGTGGATTAGCTATGCTAAATTGCCCATAGTGTCCAGGATGGTGTAGGTTAGGTGGATTAGCCATGTGCCATGTAGGGTTACAGGGACGGGGAAGGCGAGTGGGTAAAGTTCTGGGTGGGATGTTCATCACAGTGTCAGTGTGGATGTGATGGACCAAATGGCCTGCTTCTATGGCTTCTATTATAGGGATTCTATGACTCTATGAAATTGTTTATATAAATGACAAACTACAGTAGACCCAGCATCAATCCTTGCAGCACACCACTGGCCACAGGTCTCCAGTCTGAACAACAACCTTACACCGTCTCTTACCATCAAGGCTAGCTCTCCCTGGAGGCCATGTGATTTAACGTTACTAACCAGTCTACCACGTGGACCTTGTCAAAGGCTTTGCTAAAGTCCACGTACACAACATCTACCGCTGCCTTCATCTACTTTCTTGGTCACTTCTTCAAAAACCTCAATTAAATTTCTGAGACATGATTTCCAACTCACAAAGCTATGCTGATTATTCCTAATCAGTCCTTGCCTTTCCAAATGCATATGGATCCTGTGTCTGCATCTCCTATGACAACTTACCCACCACTGACATTATGTTCACTAATCTGTAATTCCCTGGCTTTTCCTTGCAGCCTCTCTTCAATAATGGCATAACATTAGCCACACTTAGTTTTCCAGCACCTCTTCCAACTGCTCAAAGTCCCACACCACTTTATCTGTATCTCTCGATGCTGCTTGTTGCTTCTGAGCCAGCAGGTTGAAGGTTTGAGATGGGAATAAAGTTCCGTATAAACTTCCGTAAAGGACAAAACGGGAGGTTGCAGTTCAGCTGACCATTATAAAATCCATCCAATTATCCCTTATACAAATTTGAATTTTCATTAATCTAAACGAAGTAACAGAGGAAGGTGTTCAAAAGAGAACTAATTGGTGGCTTCTAGTTTTCACAAAGATGCTAACGTTGAGGACTTGATTCATAGTGGTAGTCACCCTGACTCTGGGCAAGGTCTGGGTTCAAGTGCCACCTGCCCGGAAGGTATCTAATAACATGTCTGAACAGGTTGATTCAACATACTTAATGATGCATATACTATGTGCTCGCCATACTGCAGAGTCAGTCTGAGATCTGTAGCTGTCACACGATGCATCTATAATACTAGAGGGACAGTGCTCAGCACATACCCATTGTAGCACTCTGCAGCATGAAAGGTTCAGTCTAGGATCTGTGCCTTCACAAGAATCCCCACTTTTGGAGGAGGCAAGCAAAAGAAAATGGCAGAGAAACGAAGACAAAAATCTCAAAGTATAAAGGAAGACAATCAAGGTTGTTATCCAATTTTAGGATTAATGTATAAACAATTAAAGTGGTTAATAATCTGAATCCCTTGATGGGGTTGTAGTCTTGTAACTCACTCCTAGCTAGCTGTTACTTGAGACTTGCCATTGGATGAAGTGGAATCCTTAATAAACATGCAGTTAAAACAAATAAACTAACTGAAAAATCAAGCCTTTAAAAAGACTCAGTGAGGACTGCAGGATGAAAGCGCCAATTGGCCATAGTACCATAGCTCAGGAAGCCATTCAAAAGGTAGACTAAGACAAAAGTAGCAGTAGGAGGAGACATTATAGCAAAGGGATTCACATGGTTCTCTGCACACAGCGCGAATCCGGACAGCTATCCATTGTCTATCAAGTGCCATGACTCAGGATATCTGTTCTAGGCTGCAAAAGAATTTACAGTGCAACAGAGGAGACTAAGCTGTTGTGGTCCACATTGACCATGACAACATAGGTAGAACTAGAAAAGAGGTTCTAGTGAAGGCATATGAGAAGTTATGTACTAAATTAAAAAGCAGAATTTTACAGAAACACAGAAGTGAACTTGAGGATACGATGGCAGGCTGCACTAAAGTAGTAAAATGTCCTTCAAATATATTAATTGTAAAGGATTAGTGAAGGATAGAGTGGGGCCCATAGAAACAAGCAGGATAAGCTGCACATTGAAGCAAAGGTTATGGCAGAGGTACTAAGTAAGTATTTGGCTTCTGTTGTAACCAAATTAGAAAATGGTGACAATGGCCAACTTGAAAATGTAGGCGTTGAGCAACTTTGCACTATTGTGATAGATAAACAGGAGGTGCTGAAGAGACTGATGACACTCCTGGTAGACAAGTCACCAGGCCTGGGTGGGATACTTTTGAGATTGCTGGGAGAGGGAAAGGACCAAATTGCAGAACTGTTGACAGAAATGTTCCAGGCCTGTCTGAATACATCAGTACCGGGCGACTGGAGGACTGATGGGCCCTTGGCAGCATGGATTAGAAGTTGGTTTAAAAAAATAGGAAACAGAAGGTAGGTATAGATGGGCACTTCTCACTGCTGATGAGTTGAGAGTGTCATTCCCCATAGATCAATATTGGGACCTTTACTTTTTCTAATTTAGAAAATGATTTGGAGATGGGTGTTGAGGGCAAAATCTCTAAATTTATAGATGATACCAAGCTAGGGAGAAAAGTGAATTGAGAGGATGATGCTGAGTGACTTCAGAGAGATATTGAAAAGTTGGCCAAACGGGTAGACATCTGGCAGATGAACATCAATACAGAGAAATTAGGTAATCACTTTGTTAGAAGGAATAGAGACAGAAAATACAGGTTCAATGGTACAACTTTGAGGGGAGTGCAGGAGCAGAGGGATCTCGGGGTTCACATGTACAATTCTCAGAGGGTGGCCAGGCAAGTTGAAATCGTTAAGATGGCTTATAGGATCCTTGGGTTTATAAACAAAGGTATGCAGCATAAAAGCAAGGAAGTGATACTACACCTCAAAATCATTGGTCAAACCACATTTGGAAAGTTGTGCCCAATTCTGGGCACCTTATTTAAGGATGTTCAATCCCTGGCGAGAGTGCAAAACAGATTTACTAGAATGAAACCAGCAATGATGGTTTTTGCATACAACGAAAGATAAGAGGAATTGAGTTTATTCTCCTTGGAGCACAGAAAAGTAACAGGTAACCTTACTGAAGTGTTCAAAATGATGAACAATTCTGACTGGTTAAAGGAGGATATCATATTTCCATTAGTTGGTGTGTCAGTAATTAGGGGTCACAATTTCAAGATCGTCAGCAAGACAGCTAGGAGTAAGATGAGGAGAAACTTCTTTACCAGATTGTTAGGATTTGGAATGCACTGCCTGGGAGATTGGTGGAGGCAGATTCTATACAAGAATTCCGAAGAGAGCTGGATATAGATTTGGAAGTGTTGAATTTATAGGACTATGGAAATAGGTCTGGAGAATGGGACGAGCTGGGTAGCTCTTTTGGGAACTGGTACAGACATGGATCGAATACCTTCCTTTTGTACTGTAAAATTATATGATCCTAAGCGATATAGTGCAGAAGGCCCATTAGTCCCATTCAGCACATCATGTCTGCATGGGCTTGTTAAATGAGCATCATTGCCTAGTGTCAGTCCTATTTCTGCTCACACTCTTGCACATTATTTTTATTTAAATAATCATCCAATGCCATCTTGAATGCTTCAAATGCCTTGAATTTTGAAGAAATAATCTATGATTGCTATCTGAGCCATGTGCAAATTAGCACAGCATAAGAGTAGAGAACTGAATGCGGGGCTCAAAGACCAGAGTGGCAGATTTGGATTCTGGTTCATAGGACAGTGGCACCTAGACTGGGAAAAGTAGGATCTATATGTTTAGGATGGTCTACAACAGGACCACGCAGGGACTGCGGTTCTCTGAGCAGCGTAAATGAAGAGGTAGAGAGAGCTTTAAAGTAAAGAAATGGGTGTCAGGGATCAAGCATGGACAATTCTAACAGATCAAGGGATAGAATCAAGACAAGGGAGCAAAATACTAATGCGGAAAGTTAGATCAAAGAATGAAAATAAGAGGCGACAAAAAAAAAATACCAGCAGCCAAGACTGGATACTATAAAGACAAGAAAAAAAACAGATATTCATAAAAAAGTACATTGACATGAAAAATGTGCATTATGATAGCCAATACAGGGGTGTGGCCGCATTATAGCAAGGATTGGGTAGCGGATAGAGGACTATGACTTTCAAGAAGAATAGAAAACTGGATATAGGTAGTGAAGTTAGGACTCCTAATGAAACACTGCTGCAATTGTTAGAGATTCCCATGGTTTGACAGATCAGGAAGTAGAATGGATGTGTGTGGAGATAGGGAACAGTAAGGAACAGGTGTCACTTGTGAGAGGGGGTGCACAGGCTCCTAACCACACGTAAGACAAAGTAAAAACGAAATATTCGGTGCTTGTGATGAAGGGATGACAATAATCACGGGTGGCTTTAATCAATATATGATTGGAAAAATCAGATTGTATGAACTCTTGTCTAGGCTACTACTGCAAATATTGAGAGATAGTTTCTTGTAGCAGCACGTTCTAGAATTGACCAGAAAGCTGGCTAACCTAGATTTGGTATTGTATAATGTGTCAAGATGAATGACTTCAGAGTTAAAGGCACTTACAAGATAGCATCAAACATAATTGAAGTTGGTATTCAGTTTGGAAGAGAAAAGCAGTGCGTCTAAGAATAGTATTGTAAAATTAAAAGGAGGATAACTTGAGTGGGCATGAAAACTGAGCTAGTTAAAGTGAACTGAGATATTGGGAGAAGGGACAGATCAGTAAAGGAGTAGAGGCAGACATTAAAAGGGAACTTAAGAATATTTACATTTTTATGATAAAGAAAAATGCCAAGGGAAGAATCCATAATTAATGGTTAAAAAAGGAAGTGCATCAAACTGAAGAAAAAAACATACAGTTGTGCACACATGAATGGCAAGTCAGATGACTGAGCTGAATACAAAGAACTCCAGAGGATGTCTAAAAGAATCATTTGGACAATTAAGTTAGAAGAGGAAGCTAGATAGAAATGTAAGAACAGATAGCAAGAGCTTCTAGCAGGTACCTGAAATAGAAAAGTAAAGTTGGTCCTCTCGAGGGTGAGCATGAGGAGTTAATAGTAGATAAAGAAATGGATGTAATGAATAAAAAATTTCCTCCATCTTCACTATAAAGGACACAAAACTATCCCAGATATATGCATACATCAGTTGGTTAAAGGAAGAGAGGAATTTAGTAAAATTATTCTTACTAGGGAAGCAGTACTGAGCAAACTAATGAGGCTGCAAACTGATAAACCTACAAGACCTGAAAGACTTTTTCTAGAGTCTTAAAAGAGGTCGCTCATTAAGAAGTAGACGTGTGAAGCTCATTTTATAAAATTTGTTGGATCCTGGAAAGGTTGGATTAGGCTAGAAATGAGCAAATATAATACTTCTATTCAAGAAGGGAGAGCAACAGAAAAAGTTATTAGCCTCAAATCATTAATGAGGGTTTAACTGGGTACTTAGAAAAACTCATAGTAACCAGGAAGTGTCAACAGGTTTTGGTGAAAGGAAAATTACAGTTAAGAATTAACATTTCGGGCCCAGTCACCCTTGACCTGAAATGTTAACTCAGTTTTTCTTCATTGATGCTGTCAAATACTGTACTGTCATGGTTTTGATCTCCTTATTTATAGAGAAAAAGAACTGCATTGCAGATGATTCAGAGGAGTCAACAAGATCGATTCCTCGAAAGAAAGGGTTGCAATACGAGAAAAGAGTTGACAGGCTGGGTTTGGTTACACTAGAGTTTTCTGACCTTCAGGACAGAGATCAGGGCAAGGTTTATTTGCCCTCTTAGATGGATGTGTGACTTTAGAACACACTGATTGACTCATTCCATAACAGCAGCTTCTCATCAAAATAGCTCAAAACTACGAAATATCTTCTTTAAATCAGCAACAGCTATTTGGTTTTCAGGAAGAAACACCAGCATAAGGGAAATAAAATTAAATCAAGTCAAAGCAAAATAATAAAGTAAAACCAAAAGGAAAAGGAAGTTAATGCAAGTGAAATAAAGCTACTATCTGCAAGTTTTTAAGTAAATTTATATTTATTCTAGAGAAACAGATAGTTTTCAGAGTTATGGGACTGTAGATTCTGTTGTATGCGAGGAGCCACTGACATACCACATCACAGGCAGACAATGTTGAAGTGTCACTGGCTGTACAAGACTGAGCTTTGGACCTTGGGCAGTTGTGGAGTCACTGTGTTGTGCATCCATGAGGCAAAGGACTATGTGCATAAGCACATCCAGGGAGGTGATAACATTCCAGATTGGAGGCTTAGGGAATGGATAATCACCGGACAGTCAAAAAAAAGCAGGCAGAAAGCACAGGAGTCCAGAGTTTATTGTGTTTCTCAATTGGTACTCCATTTTGGAGGCTCATGAAGACAATGGATTCTCAGGGGGGTGCAAGCAGAGACAAGTCCATGGCATCAAGGTCATCACAGTTTTACTTTGGGGATATGGGGGAATTCTGTGGCATGAAACGTGTCTGCAGGGTGGTGCATTGATTCCCTAATGCTAGGGTCAAAGATATCAGCTATAAAGCATCCTTCTGGGCGTCAGCCAGAAGCTATGGTTTACACTGGTATGAACAACACTGGTAGGAACAGGGATGAGATCCTTAAAGTAGAATTCAGGGATTTGGAAGGAAATTGAAAAGTAGAGCATTAATCTCTCATTACTCCCAGTTCCATGAGCTAGTAAGCGTAAGAACAGATTGATCAATTGATTGAATATGTGGCTGGAGAACTGGTCTAGAGGGTCAGCATAAGATTTGAGTCTTTTTGACCAGTTGTGGAACAAGTTGGACCTGTGCAAGCTGGATTTGTGCAAGCATTACGGTTTAGATTTTAACAGGGACAGACGTCCTCACAGAGAGATTTGCACGTGCTCATGGGGGCTGGTTTAAGTGAGCGTGTCAGGGGCACGGGAACCTGAAAGGTAACCCGAACTGGTAACAGGAAATAGAAAAGCTCTGAGGGAGTCCACAAGACAAGAGAAACAAAGCCAAGAACAGAGTATGACTTGATTGCAGAATGTTGTCAAAAAGACAAATTTAAGGCACACAGCATTTTTATCAAGATCAATGATTGAAAGGGAACAGTTCTGATGTAAGTGCCATTACAGAACAAGGCTGCATAGTGATCAGGAAGGGGAACTGAATTTTCAAGTATATCTGACATTTTGAAAGGACTGAAAAGGAGGAAAAGGAGGTGGAGTTGCAGTAATAAAATAAGGGATGTGATCAATACATTAGCAAGGGAGAATTTCAGATTGGAATTCCAATGAGTGAAATTTGCTGGGTAGAACTAAGAAACCACAAGAGGCAGATGCTGATTGAAGTTATTTATAGGCCACCAAATAGCACTGGTAGTGTGGACATGATATTAATCATAAAATGATTAACAGAATGTGCAATACTGATCATGGATGACTTCAATATGCATATAGGTTGGGCAAATCAATTGAGCACTTAAGCTGTGGAGGCTGGGATTCTTGAGTGTCTTAGGCTTTCTAGAGCAGCATGTTGACAAGCCCTCAAGATGACACATTATTTTACAATTAGTATTATGTAATGAAAAAGGGCTTATTAAAAGCCTTATCATAAAAGAACTTTTAGGAGTAAGTGACTACAATGTAATCAAATTTCACTTTTTGTTTGATAGGGATATAGTTCAATCTGGATCTTAATCAAGTCTTAAACTTGAATAAAGTAAATTGTGAAAAAGTGTGAGAAACAAATTGGCTGAGCTAGGAAAATACATTAAAAGGAATGACTGTACATAGACAAAGGTCAGTCTTTAAAATAACTATTATATGGCTTACAGCAACTATATATTCCTTCAAGGTGCAAAATTTTAAAAAAGCAGATAAAGGAAGTTAACGATCATATAAGATTAAAAGTAAAGGCTTATACGGTGACAAGAAATAGCAATAAAAACAGAGGACTGGGAAGTTTTTAGAATAAAGGAGGACCATAACAGTGAATGGAGAAATGCAAGAAAAGTTAAGTGATTACTGTATGTCTGTTTTCATTTAAGAAATACAATGAATCTCCCAAAATTAGACATCCAAGTGACCAAGGAAAATGAAGAGGTGAAGGCACTTGTTATTAGTAAGGAGGTTGTTCTGCAGAAATCCATGGGTCTAAGAGTTGCTAAGTCTCCGCACCTAACAGTCTACATCCCAAACTGCTGAAGGTGACTGTTATTCAGATGGTCAATGCAGCAATCATCTTTCAAAATTCCATAATTTTTGGAATGTTTGCTGCAGAGTGGAAGCTTGCAAATGTAACTCCACTATTTAAGAAGGGAGTAAGAGAAAGATTGGAGAACTATAACATTGTCAGCCCTACATTAGTTATAGGGAAAATGCTAGAATAAGGGACATGTTGAATGAACACTTGGATTAAAAACAATCTGCTTGGCCATTATCAGCATGGATTTGCAAATGGAATATCATATTTGACAAATTTGGAGTTTGAAGAGGTTACCAATGAAATTAATAAAAGGGGAGTTGATGAATGTAGTATATATGGACTTTCAAACTTCTTATAAAAGGTTCCCTCCACATACACACAAACCATAGGAAGTCAGTTAGCAAAACTGAAGCCAATTTGATAACACATTCTGAAGTAAATGCATAAATATTTAATCTTTTTAAATTATAGCAAGATGGCTGCAGGATGTTGTGATAATTCATTCATGGGACGTGGGCTTTGCTGGCTAAGCCAATATTTATTGCCTATCCCCAATTACTCCTGAAAATGTGGTGGAGAGCTGTGTTTTTGAATTGCTGCAGTGCATTTGACACAGATGGATCCACAGTGCTGTTCGGCAGGGAGTTCCCGGACTTTGACCGAGTGACACTGAAGGAATGCTGACAAATTTCCAAGTCAAGATGGTGAATGACTTGGAAGGGAAATTACAGGTGGTGTTTCTGTGTACTTGCTTCCCTTTTCCTTCCAAATGGTAATGGTCAGGAGTTTGGAAGGTGCTGTAGAAGGAGCCTTTTGAATTGCAGAGTACTGAGGGGGATTACAATATTTACAAGGAATATAAAGCCAACTAAAGTAGCAATGTTAAGCAAGTTGACATTTATGCAACAGTTCAAGGTGACATTGATCCAGGAAACCAGGATGCAGCACTGGGCTGATGGAATTGAAGAGTAATAGGGGAAACAAGTTACTAATCTTCAGGTCCCTTTACAGGAACAGGGTGAAGCATACCAAAAAAAAACATAGGGTGCTCCTGATAAAGTGACAGCAATAATCACGGGTGACTTTAATCTACATGTAAATTAGAAAATCAGCTTGGCCTAAATGAACAGCTCATAGTATATTCTCAAGGTTGTTTCTTAAAACATGTCCTGGAATGGACCAAAGAACAAGGTTACAAGACATGGCATTGTGTAACGTGACAGGACTAATTAATGGTTGCAGAGTAAAGGTAGTGCATTGGAAATTTAGCCCCACTGTTCCTAGAGTTGTCATAACTGTTAAAAGATTTAGTCAAACTATTCAACATCCCCACTTTGCCCAAGTGATGAGTTCAGGTTAAAAGACAACACTGTACTTAACAAGAAAATAACTGCTTATTCTGAACAGTCTGTGTTTAATCAATGGCAATTAGGAAATATGAAACACTAATTTTTGTTAACTCTACAACTTAAACCGTACACCTTCTTAAATTCCCACCGACATACAGCAGACACATAGGCAGACAAGATCTAGAAATTAAGAGTGGAAAAGATTAAACAAAATCAGGGAAACTTAATTTGGCAGCACCAGTGAGGTGTACAGGAGCTGAGAAGTTGGTTCTTTTGGGTTCTTCTAAGTTCCTTTAATTCTTTTCTATTGACACAAGGTTGTCTGCATACTGATGTTCTCTTTCATTCACTGGTTGAGAATTCATCCTTTTATTGTGGTTTATTCTTCCTTCAACAGAGGATTTGCAGAGAACATTGACAGAAAGACAAAAGGAGAGATAGATTTTTTTGATGCTTTCTCTGAAGGGTAAGTGGTTTTCTGATACACTGGCCCCACACAAACTACGATTACTTGGTCAGGAGCCAATCAAAATGTCATTATCAAGCGACCATCCCTTAGTTTCCAACCCAACATCTTCTAGTGTCTGCTTTTGCTTTCACTGTTCTGGGACAATGGAACATTATATACAACTCTAATGCACTTCAGTACCATGTTTTTTAAAACAGCAGCCGTCTTTTTGTGGACTCCTGAGCTTAAAGCAGTACCTTCATTTTTAGTCTACTGTCCAACACTAAAGGAAACAAAAAGAAGCGGTCTTTACACTGCAAAATGCAGTATACGGAGTCAGTTCTGTCACTGTCTAATAGTGGGTTGCAGTACTGATTGGGACAGGCCTGTCACTGTGTAACACCTACTTTACATCTGTATCACTCCTTTAACACCATTAGCAGTCCCTTATCTATTGTTCTGTGCACCTTTACTATCTGTTACGCTTGTTCCTGCTCCTGTGTCAACAGCATAAATATCACAATGTTCTATCCCTTCCAGTTCTGAAGGATCACATCAACTCAACTTGTTAACTCTGTTATGTTCTCCACTTTTAGGATTTTATACAAACTCTGCAAATCACCTTAGACCAAATGTACCTTTCCCCCCTCAAGCTATAGGCGTTTCCCCATGCCAAAACAAAATTCCAGAATCTCCTCTCTGAAAGTCTAACACATTACACCATTACGTTGTTTGTTCATTAACTCTTGAAACATAAACAAACCGCATTACTCTACTGAAAGACTGTCTCTAATCCTACATTTTTAAACGAAGCAACCATGGCTATAGAAATGCTTCAGTTAAATGAAGTTATCATTAAACCCCTTAGGACACAGAAAAGCCAAAATGCAAAAATAAATTATGTTAAAATGTATATAAATCACACAACTTACATCACATAAGAATGTTTAAGGAAGTGAGAGAACATTGACAGAAAGACAAGAGGAGAGACAGATTTTTTTGATGCTCTCCCTGAAGGGTAAGTGCAGGGCACTGGCCACAATCTTTCAGTTTTCCCTAGACTCAGCGGAAGTAACAGAAGACTGGAGAAAATTGTAAACATCACATCCTTGCCCAAAAGGATGGTTGTTTGTTAATCTGGCGTTCAAGGTGGCCAGCATTAGATCTGTAGATGACAGTTTATTGGCGTTAAGGACAAGTCATGCAATTACAGACCTGTCAACATAAAACTTACAGAATCACAGAAACCTTACCAGCGTGGAAGCAGGCCATTCAGCCCATCGAGTCCACAACAACACTCTGAAGAGCATCTCACCCAAACCAACCAACCTCCCCCATAACCCTGCATTTCCCATAGCTATTCCTAGCCTGCACATCTTTGAGCTGTGGGACCAAACTGGAACACCCAAAGAAATCCACACAGACATGGGGAGAACATGCAAACTCCACACAGTCGCCAAAGGGTGGAATCAAACCCAGGTCCCTGGCATTGAGAGGCAGCAGTGCTAACTACTGAGCTACAGTGCCGACTTGTTTGGTCTTAGAACTTCACAATATTCCCTCTGCCTGACCCAGGTAACCACATACACTTCCTGCTGCACATTGAGGAGCAATGTGATCGTCAGTCTCTTGATTTGATGGTGATGTTTAATCAGGATTATGAAGAATTGTCCTGGGTCTTCATGTGAATGACAACTTCATCTGCCACAAATCCCAGGCCGGCCACTGACCACTCCAGTTACACACGTTTACTGGCCAATAAACTATCACCTACAGATTGAATCCTGACCACCCTACTGGAACCTTGAACCCCTGACTCACAAGTGACAATCCTAAACCTGGAGGGGGACCACTGAACATGCCCCATCTCACTCCAACCTCCAGATCATCAGGGGCTAGTCATCCTAGTATTCCTGACAATTATGTCGCACATAATCGCCCTAACCATTGCGATGTACATTGTCAATTAGAGAACAGCTGAATTTTTGCTAATGAGACAAGAAACATGACAAAACTCCCCTTGCACCAGATCAAATAACTATCAGGCTATCAGATAAGGTAATCAAAGAAAGTGTCTTAGAGTGCCAAAAATAGAATGCCACCATCATTTTTAAAGTGTCTGGAGTCATTCCAACTGAGATAAAATTTAGTCACAGTTTCACACCTATCTGTGCGCGCAGTTTTGGTCTCCTTTTCTAAGGAAGGATGCTCTTGCTCTCAAGGGAGTGCAGCGAAGGTTTACCTGGCTGAATCCAGGGATGGCGGGTCTGACATTTGAGAAGAGATTGACTAGGTTGGGATGGTTTTTGTCAGAGTTCAGACAAATGAGGGGTATCTCAGAGACTTATAAAATTCTAACAGGACTGGACAAGGTAGATGCAGGGAGGATGTTCCCAATGGTAGGTGTGTCCAGAACCAAGGGTCACAATATGAGGATTCAGGGAAGACGATTTAGGACAGAGATAGGAGACATTTCTTCACCCAAAGAGTGGTGAGCCTGTGGAATTCATTACCACAGGAAGTAGTTGATGCCAAAACATTAAATGTATTCAAGAGGCGACTAGACATAGCACTTGGGGCGAATGGGATCCAAAGGTTATGGAGAGAAAGCAGGATTATGCTACTGAATTGGACAATCAGCCATGATCATGAAGAATGGCGGAGCAGGCTCTAAGGGCCAAATGGCCTTCTCCCATCTTCTATGCTTCTAGGTATAGACGTAATTGGTATTTCAAACACAGCCTTTATTACATTTAAGTCACTTATTATGATGAAAGCCAGAAGAGTGAACATCTTGGTACCAACAGAATATACTAACAGAATAAGTTATCACCAGCACTAGAATAAGCCCACACTCACCCACATTGGGTCCAAGGGTTCCATATCTTGCATGCGTACCACATCCATGCTGATTTCAATTCTGTTGCCTGGCACCCCCTCATGTGGTTCATCGCTGAAAGACAGGTCAATCGGCTGGACATTTAAAACTGGTCTGCAAAATAGAAATGAACAATCATGTCAGGGTAAAACTTACTTATTCACACCTGCCTGAAACTGCAAAATGTTCTTTCAATGCAAATGTTCATTCTTTGCATTATTAATTCAGGCCTCTGGGCATAAAGTCAGGATCAACTGCATGTAGGGTCACTCAGCAAGTCTCTGCTCCTAACACCCCTGCATGTCAAGCAGCAGAGTTGTGCACTTTTGTATGTGGGTGTCTGCTGTAGTACAGGAAATTGTGGCAGTGAATTGGTGCACAGAAAGGTTTCAAAAACAGAAATGAAGGAATGACCCGCTGTTTGGAGGACATGTTGCTCTAGAACACTGAGAAGACCTGGACCACATAGAAAGGTCCCACAAAGAACGCAGTAATAAGCAGAACATCTGTTTTTGTAAAACGGAAAACTTTTTTAAACAAAAAATACATGGAAATAAACCAACTGGTCAAACCAAAGCTCCATTTTGAAGAATCAGGGCAGATCAGTGTGCATCATAACCATGTTTTACAGATTTTTTTTTTCTGGATAAATCTAGGACAGGACACTAGGGAGATCTCCTCCTGTTCTTCTTTCAGATGGCAGCCATGCAATCTTTTCATCCTGAGATAGCAGATATAGGTTTCAGTTGAACACTTAACCGGAAAGCAATACCTCCAATAGTGTACTGCATTGTCAGTTTACATTGTATGGAGTCGCTGAAGTGCAACCCAAGCCCATGACCTCTGATTCAGAGAGCAATGCGCCACATAAGGTACCGAGACTGACATTTCTAGGCTGACCTAAAAGCAGAATTGTGCAGAAATAATACACAAATACTCGTAACTGTGCAAACATCATTGCTTCTTATTCAATTTGTTGGCCGTTATGTGACCTAACCACAATAGACAAAGATTATTTTCATCTTGACTTGAAATGTCAGCCTGACTTCCGAATTGGATTATAATTCATGACAGGCTTCCTAATATCAGCCAGTATTACTAACTATAACTCCTGTGAAAATGTCATGTAGAATGCTGAAAATAAAATATCTTGCTACACCAGCCTCTGCGAAATGAATGTGTTAGTTTATGCCATGGAGGGTGGGGGTGGTTCCCTTCATCACACATGGGGATTTCTCTTTGCCGACTCAAATTTCTTATTCTGTTTTGTGTCTTGTTGGATCGTGCATTAGATAATACAAAACAATTCTTAGGTTTTTTTTCCCCAAACTGAAAGCTTTTCAAACAAAAAAAAAAATCATTCTTGGGGTATACTGCTCAACCCTAATTTCCCTGAGCAAAGTGGCGAGCTGCCACCATGAACTTCTGCAATCCTTGGGACACAGGAACACCTCCAGAACCATTAGGAAGGGAGTTCCAGGATTGTAACTCAACAACAATGAAGGATCTGTTCCAAGCCAGGATAATCTGTGGCTTGGAAATTGCAGACGATTGTGCTCCCTTGTATTGATTGTATTTGTGCTTCTAGGTGATACAGGTCACGAATTTGGAAACTGCTGCCAAGGAGCCTTGGTGAGTTGCTGTAATGCATTTTGTACTTGGTACATGTGGCTGTAACTGGGCTTCAGTGATGAAAGGTGTGAATGTGTAAAGTGCTGGACTGAGTGCCAATCAAGTGAGCTGCTTTGTCCTGGATGGTGCAACCAATCCAGGCAAGTGGAGAGAAATCCATTACACTCCTGACTTAGAGCTGGCGGACAGGCTTTGGTGAATGAGTTACACATGAGCTACTTGCTGCACACTTTCTCACTTTTGACCAGCTTGCAGCCACAGTAATTAAATGGCTGGTCCAGTTCAGTTTCTGGTCAACAGTAACTCGAATGATAGTGGAGGATTTAGCAATGACAATGCCAATGAATGTCATGAGGCAATGGTTAGATTCCTTATTATTAGAGACTGTCACTGATTACCACTTGTGTGACACAAATATTACTCATCACTTATCAGATCAAATCTGGAAGTTGTCCAGGACTTGCTGCATATAGGAACAGCCTGCTTTAGCATTAGGGGAGTCATGATTGGTGCTGAACACTGTGCAAATATCAGAGAACATCCCCTCTTCTGAATCTATCCTGGAGGGAAGGTAATTGTTGAAGCAGCTAAAGATGGCTGGACCTAAGGAACCTCTCCAGTGATGTTCTGGGACTGAGCTGATTAACCTCAACAATCATCATCTTTTGTACATCATCAGACTCCAATGAAGCAGAGGGTTTGCACAATTCCAGCTGACTGCTGTCTTGCTACAGGAACTTGATGTCACACCCAATCAAACGTACGCTTGATGTCCAGGGTCTCAGGAACCTGTCCGAACACACAAAAAGGCTTATTCCAAAATAAAGGGTTCCTAGAGCTGGTGTCACAGACCAAAATCCATCCAGATTGACAGAGTCACCAACAGATCATACAATTACCCAGAGTCTATCAGGGACCCCTGTAGGAATGCACATAGTCTTCATAATGCATTGTCCAATACCCAATGATGCACAATATGCACTGCTAGATTCCCAGAAACTCCTTTCAAAAACCCTCAAAATGGTGACATTGCATATGCTAGCATTTCCTTGAAAGATCACTACAACCTTCTCCAAACACTGAAACACCCAGGCACATCGAGAAGGTGATGGCCTAATGGTATTACCACTGAACTGTTAATCCAGAGACCCAGATAATGCTCTGGGGACCTGGGTTCGAATCCCAACACAGCAGATGATGGAATCTGAATTCAATGAAAAAAAATCTGGAATTAAGAGTCTAATGATGACCATTGTCGATTGTCAGAAAAATCCATCCGGTTTACTAATGTCCTTTAGGGAAGGAAACTGCCATCCTTACCTAGTCTGGCCTACATGTGACTCCAGACCCACAGCAATGTGATTGACTCTGAACTCCCTCTGGGCAATTAGGGATGGGCAATAAATGTTGCCGAGCCAGCGATGCCCTTGTCCCGTAAATGAATTAAAAAAAAAAATCACTATCCCACGATATAACAACAGGCACCAATCCTGCCTTTCTGGAAAACCCCTTTTAAATTGTCATTGCGTGCGGTTTTAGTCTCCTTATCTACGGATTGGTGTTTATTTAAAGAGGAAATGCAACAAAGGTTTAATTAGCAGACTGATTCTCGGATGACAGGACTGACTACGAAGATAGTCTGAATCGGTTAGGACTATATTCACTGAGGTTTACAAGAATGACAGGGGGTGGGAGGGTGGTGAATCTCATAGAAATCTATAAAATTCTAACAGGATTAGGGTAAACACATAAAAGATGTTCAAAATGACTAGAAGTCTAGAACAGTCTAAGGATACAGGCCATTTAAGATTGAGCTGAGAATTTTTTTTTAAAATCCAGAGAGTGATGAGTCAGCTGCCAAAGGAAGTGGTTACAAGTAGTAGTTAGACATAGTCCATGGAGCTAAATGGATTGAAGGGACTGGTGAGAAAGCAGGAACAGGATACTGAATTGGATGATCAGCTTGATCATGTCGAATGGTGAAGCAGGCTCAAAGGGCTGAATTGCCTACTCCTGCTTCTTTGATTTTATGGCAGATGTAGCTTTATCACAAAACCAAAAACAGCATTTTGCAATATCAGAAACATTGACAACAAATACAAAAGTGTCCTTGGTTGTCCTGACCTTTGGGAAAATAAGCCTGAAATTCTTCTGGATAGTCTGAATGTTGAAATCCATATTCCAGAGAAGATTGGCCTTTTTCAACATTCAAACTTTACCTAGACGGTAGCAAGTATGCAGAATCATTGCCACGTGAACTGGTGGACAAAACCAGCGCAGTTGCATTCATGGGGAAGCCACAAAAGTAAATGACAGAGAAAGAAATAGAAGGATCAGTTAAAGGTCAAATGCGGAGCAGCGGAAGAACACCTGCAGAAAACTTGGATTGACTGGTCAGTCTATGTGCTCTCCATTTTAGCCATTTGAGGCAGGTTAGGGGACTAAGGAGAAAGGGGCCTCACCTTTTGCCAATGTTCAACAGACTTGATATTGTTTCAAAACTGCAAGAACTGTGGATGCTGCAAGTCAGAAACAAACTCAAATTGCTAGCTAGGCTTGGAGATTTAAAGAAAATGTCTGCAAGCAGCAGTAGGGGCACAGAGAGTTATCAAAATTGAAACATTTGTATCAAAAGATTGCATGGTTGGCAACCTATGCAGTAATCTTGTTTTGTTATGAAGGCAGTTTTAATATCAGCCAATTAATTTAAACCAGGCCCTAGAAACCAAAACCCAATCAAATTTAAATCTGATGGTTTTGACAACCTAGGACCACTCTTATTGTAAGAAATTACTAGGTCATCAAGAATATAAAAGACGAGGACATTTGAAAATTGGTTTGAAAGCAAACTGCCATCCGTTAAGAGAACAGCTCTCAACAGAAATCAGCTCTAAAGAAAGAGAAAAATCACTGGCTCTCACAGAAATCTCTAAGCTCTCAGAGTAAGCACCATCTAAACAAAGGTACTGTGGCACTCTTAGCTAATATTTCTGACAAGAATTCGACAGAGGAAGGTGTTCCTGACAGGAGGACAGCGGAGAAGGCAAAGAACATTCTGGAAGACTTATCCTGGCTGTAATTTTGAGAGATTAAGTTTTTTTTAAAAAATTATTTTGGTTTATATAAATGGGATTTGTATCCATTGGAACTGCATATCATTAGAATGCTGTTTTATTTGGGAATAGTTAGTAGTTAAGGGGAAAATTGTTTGGTTTGTTAGTAGTCTGTTAATTTGTTCACAGTTAGAGTTAGATAGATAAATTGTTACTTGTTGCTTATAAAGTAAGTATGAGGGATTTCTTTCATTTAACCATTCTTTTATAACAGATTGGAGGATGGAGGGGTGCGAGAGGCAGGTTATACCACTTTTCATAGTTCCTTTGACAGATTGTGAGGCAAGGCAAGCTTCTCTGGTTGTTTCAGTTTTAATTATCAGTGAGGTGTCAACTACTCCTCCGTAACACCAATTTCCCTTCACAGATGGTGCCAGACCTGCTAGTTTTTCCAACAATTTCTGTGTTTGTTTTGAAATTCTTTCAGCTTATTTTGATGATAGTGGGTCTGCTGGGAAGATGAGCCAAATGACCATGGGGCACCTTGGTTCAAAGAAAAAAGTTCAATTTTGGGAAGCAAAATGGAATATGGTGGTAGTAGGGAATACTATAATTGAAGGATTGACACAACCCTCTGTAGAAAAGTGTAAACTTCAGGCAGCTGTATTGCTTGGCCAGTGCCAGGGTTTAGGAAATTTGTTCAGGGTTGGAGAGAAAGTTGCAGTGGGAGGGAGAAAACCTAATAAACATGGCCCACGTAGGTAGCAACAATTGAGGCAGGGCAAAGAAAGAGGCTCTGCATAGTCACAGAATCTTACTGTGCAGAAAGAGGCCATTTAACCTGTCATGTTTTTACTGGCTCTTCAAGTGAACATTACCCAGTGCCAATCACCTGTTTTTTCCTCATTTTTGCACATTATTTTTACCTAAATAATCAGCCAATGTTGAATGTCTCAATCGAACTAACTCCAGCACATTTCCAGGCAGTACATTCCATATCTTAACTACTTGTCATGTGTAGAAGTTTTTTTTCCCTCATATCGCCTTTGTTTCTTTTACAAATCACTTTAAAATCCATACCTTCTTGTTCTTGATCCTCCTATAAGGTGTTTGTCCCCACTCCCCTCATGGTTTTGAAATCATCTGTTAGATCTCTTAGCAATATTCTCTTCAACAGTTCCAAGGTCTTCAATCTATCCTTATAAATAGAATTTCTTATTCCTGAAGCCACTCTTACAATTTCTCTAATGCGTTCACACATGTTCTATAATGTGGTGCCAAGAACTGTATGTAATACTCTAGGCAAAGTCTAACGAGTGTCTTATACAAGTTCAAACTCCTTGATCATGTCCTTCATACCCCGATAAAGCCACAGTTACCAAGTTCCTTATTCTACTCTTTCCACCTGCTCTGTCTCCAATAATCTGAGCACATATCCACCAATGTCCTTCTGTATGCCCTTTAAAATTTTGTCCCTATTTTATATTGTCTTTCAAATGTTCTTCCTGCCAAAACACACGACTTCACACATCTGTTAAACTGAAATCTGCCACCAATTTGCCCACTCCAGCAACTTATCTATGTCATTTCTCAGCTCTACACTGTCTTCTTCTTAGCTTACAATTCTTCCAAGTTTCGAATCATGTGCAAACTTTGAAATTGTCCTCTACACACTAAGATCTAGATCATTAATATACATCAGAAAAAGCAAGGGTATCATATCAATCCCTGGGGAACTCCAATATAAACCTTCCTCCATAGACAAATATCCATAGATCATTACTCTATTCCTTATCACTCAATCTTGCACTTCTATTCACTTTTTTATTCCATCACATACAACTTTCAAGTTTGCTGTGGGGAACTGTATCAAGCATCTTCTGAAAGCCCATGTACACTATATCAACAGCATTGCCCTCATCAAGCCTGTTTCCTCTTCAAAAAAAAGACTTCAGCAAATTAGTTAAGCACCATCCCTCCCTTAGAAATCCACACTGACTCTTTCGAATCAACCCTACTTTTTCCATGTGACTACTAATTCTATCCCAAATAATTATCTAGAGAATCTTCCCTATCACTGAAGTTAAACTAACTGGTCTTACAGTCATTCAGAATCCTTCAATGCATCTCATCTGGTCCTCTGCCTTATCACCTTTAAGGTACCAACAGTCTATCCAACACTTTTTATCAAATTTTGAACCCTTTTAGTGACAGTTTCCTTGTCTGTCACCATGACCTGGGTAGCCACTCCCTCTTTGGTAAACGCAGATGTAAAGCGTTCATTTAACACCTCAGCCATGCCTCCTGCCAGGTGTAAATTCCCTTTCTGGTCTGTTACCACTTATTTCTACCACTCATATGCTTACAGAAAGACTTTGGGACATCTCTTTAGGTTAGCTTAATTTAGTTAGTTCAAGGATCTAGGCACCAAATTGAGAAACAGAATTGCAAATGGTCACAACCTCCAGGTTATGAACTGAATCATGTGTAAAATGGCACCAACCAAATCAGGTCAGAGATGAAGCCATGACATAAAGACAGCTGTGGGAGAAGTGGATTCTGATTCATGGGACAGTGGCACCAGTACTGAGCAAAATGGGATCTGAACTATTGGGACAGCCTCTACCTGACCAGTGCTCACAAGAAACAAGGTTACAGTCCAACAGGTTTATTTGAAATCACAAGCTTTCAAAGCACTGCTCCTTGATAACAAGGTGTAGAGCTAGATGAACACAGCAGGCCAAGCAGCATCAGAGGAGCAGGAAAGCTGACGTTTCGGGCCTAGACCTGCTCCTCAGCCTGCTGTGCTCATCCAGCTCTACACCTTGTTATCTCCGATTCTCCAGCACCTGCAGTTCCTACTATCTCTAAAGCACTGCTCCTTGATCAGTTGAAGATTTCACCTTACAAAGCAGCAGCACTCCATAAGTTTGTGATTTCAAATAAACCTGTTGGATTATAACCTGGCATTGTGTAACTTCTGACATGATCCACACCAGTACAACATCCAACACTGTCATTTCCACATCATGACCAGTGCTCAGGCTGGTGCTTTTGCAAGTTACATACTAAGCTAAGTAGAGAAAATTTTAAACTAAATAGTGAGGCCAAGGGATCAAACTTGGGAGAGATAATAAATTGAAGAATAAAGTCAAGACAAAATTGAAAGGTGTTAATATGGCAAATACTACACAGAGCATCACGGGAAGGAACAGACACTACTTTAAGAACCATAAATCATAGCATAAAGCAGCTCATCTGCTTAGAGGATATAAAATGAAAATGGAATAAAACTGAAGACCTTGTATCTCAATACACATAGTATTTCAAACAAAACAGATGAAATGACAGCACAAATAGAAATAAGTACAAACTCAGAGCCAGTACAGAGATATGATTGCAGGACTACACGGATTGGGACCTGAATCATGAAGGGTACAGGGCATTTAAGAAGGACAGTAAACTAGAAAAGGTGGAGGGGTGGCTCTGTTAGCACAATAAGGAAGAACACCCAAGTTCAAGAAACACGGACATGGATTTAGATCATGGTGAGAAATGACAAAGGCAAGAAATTACATGTCAGAGCAGTGTACAGGCCCCCACAATAACAACATGGTAAGGTGGATCAGAAAAGAAAAAGTAATGGGAGTTAGTCAGAAAGGCATGACAATCCTGACAGATTAAACAGCATATAGACTAGAAAGCTAGTTGTGCAAAAGTAGTCCAGTTGAGTTCATAGAATGGTTTTGGGATAGTTTCTCAGAACAAGTATTTAGTAAAAGTATTTAGATGTAAAAGCATTTGTAATACCAAGGCATAGAATGCTCTGGGCCAAGTGTTGGAAAATAGGATTAGAATTCTTCAGAAGCTGTTTTTGAATGGGATAAACAGGATGAGCCAAAGGGTCTTCTTCTGTACTGTAAATCTCTACGACTCCATGACAATGAACAACATATTCTAGAACCAGAGACTAGGCTATATTAGGTCTGATATTACACAAAAAAAAATTAACAAATGATGTCACAATGAAGGCCCCCTAGACAGCAGTGACCGTAACATAATTAAATTCTACATTCAGTTTGATGGAAGGAAGAGTGGTCAAGGTCTATATTTGTTCCCCAACTTAAACAAAAAGGAACAAGGACACAAAAGGAGGGCTTGCTAAGATGAATTTGCTAATCAAGTTAAAAGATAAGTCTACACAGATATTGCGGCAGATATTAAAGGGGATATTTTAGAAAACAATTGATAAATTCAAAGGAATCGAAAACATTGTAAGGGATGGACCCAAAAGATTATTGCTTATGTAAAAAGGTAAAGATAGTCTCAAACATAAAGGAAAAGCATAATTATGCAAAGACAGTTTGAAGTCCGAATACTGGGCAGAATATACAAGATAGACACAGAATCTTTAAAATATTAATGAACAGGGAAAATTATAGCCCAAGAGTAAACGAAGAAAAATAAAAGCAGATAGGAATTTCTATAGATATTTATAAAAGAAAACAGTTAACTATCAAATGAGCCTAGAGAACTGATAATGGAACAAAGAGACAATAGTTGAGCTGGACAAGCATTTTGCAATTGTCTTCATTACAGGTGATAAGAGTAATATCTCAGGAGCAGCAATGTCAGGAAACGGGAGGGAGAAACTTATGAAAACTTATTCATCAGGGAATTAAGTGATTCTATGTAAAATGTTGGAGCTGCAGACTGACAGCACCCAAAAACCTGATGGACTTCAGGTTAGGGTCTTGAAAGAAGTGGCTACTAAGACAGTTGATGCAGTGGATTTAATTTTCAGAAACTCCCGAGATTGGAAAGAAGCAAATATTTGTAAAAGGTGATAGACAGAAAGTGGGAAACTACAGGCCAGTTAGCGTAGCATCTGGCATAGGGAAATCTTGGAAACCATTATTAAAAATGTCAGAAGCATTAAAAGAAGCAGCAAGAGGAAAGTATCTCAGTAGCACACAAACCAGCAGAGGAACCATGTGGGACAGGAGCAGCAGAGGCAAGGTTAAAAGGAGTCACGAGTGTGGAGAAGTGCCACCAGCTGACGCACCGGCATGCCTGACAAGCAGAAGTGCTTGAACAAAATCAAGGCATGAATCACAGGAGATCAGGTGGGTAAATTCCCTCGTTTTTTATGACTGGATATAGATTTATCTTAAAACAGTAACTACACATTAAAGCTTTTACATCATGAGTATCTTATAACTTCAAAATTAAATTTCTTTGTTTAATAGAGTTGAGAGAATCTGGTTGTTTGACAGACATAAACAAAGACAAGCTTTTTCTAGCCTATACATTTTTCTTCATTCATGGGACATGCGTGCCTCTGGCTGACTGGCATTTATTGCCTGTCCCTGGTTGCCCTTGAGAAGGTGGTGGTGAGCTGCCTTCTTGAACTGTTGTAGTCCACAATGCCTTTAGGGAGGGAATTTCAGGATTTTGACCCAACGACAGTTAAGGAACAGTGATATATTTCCAAGTCAGGATTCAGTGTAGCTTGGAGGGGAACCTGGTGTTCCCATGCACTGGCTGCCCTTCTATATGTAAGTGGTTGTGGGTTTGGAAGTCAGTAAGGGTAAAATAAATGCAAGGGTCCAACTATCTATTGAGTTAAGGAATGTCTGGGAAACTCACACCTGCACCATGCAAGAAATTCTAGATATTCCTAGCAGTCTGACTGACCACGGGTACAAGGAGGTGCCTCTGGCTGGAGCACCTTGAGCTTTGGATTTTGGAGCTTGAGTGGCAGCAGGGGGCACAATGCTACATTGACAATGCTGAGAGGCTCATGGATAGCAGGTTTCAGGAGATGGTCACCCTGCAGTTTGAGCAAACCGAATAGGTGACCACCAAATTGAAGAATTGCATTAAGCAGGGTAGTGAGGGAATTCTTTGTGGGTCTACCTCACTTGCAAACTCTTTCTCGCCTATGGAAAACACCCAGAGATCATGATCAGAGACCAGACACATAGGAAGTGAGAGAACCAAGATTTTTCAAACAGACTGCAGGGAGTTAGGGAAGAAGGTGAAAATCAGGACTTCTAAGCAAGCAAGCTCAGGGTTACTCTCAGTGCCACACTGAGAAGGATAGAACAGATGAATGAGTGGCTGGAGGGATGGCTCAAGGAGGAGAGCCTTAGATTGTAGGGGAAAGGATATAAGTGGCTGAGTTTTGGACAAACTGAGATTTGAACAGCAAATGTTTTGCAACGGAAAGGGTAAAGCAGGGTCTGAGGCAGTCGTTATGCTAGTGGAAGTCACTAGCATTTATGGCAGACAGAACATTGAATCAAAAGTGCAGCTCAAGGTTAAATAAGATAATTCAATTATTCTGGATTAGCCTGACAATACCTGGAGAAGAGGTTAAACAGATAACAAGGATATGAAGTAGTTTACTTTCTTTTAAAAAAGTCAGACCAATGATGTGCAATATCAAAATTATCCAGTAATGTTTTAAATTGCTAATATAGTAGAGTAATGCATTCCCAGGTGCACTTCCACTGTTATATAGTGAAGATCTAGCATATAGACTTGCATTTAATTTCAACAATCTGGTTCTATCAAATTTTGCCAGGGATCAGAAGTAAAACCTACTCAGTAAGAGATAACAGTGCACAGCAACACACGAGAATGAGATGGAAAGGTTTACATGCCCCGACTTGCCAGAAGGAGAGACTTGCTTCTGTTACAAAGGAAAGGGATTTTGAAATGGGGCAACTGCAGTCACACTTAGCCTTACATTCATGGAATAGCTGAAAATCTAAGGATTGCAGGAATTCTGAATAAACAGCCAATTTACTTGGTGGTTATGACCACAGGTCTCTGCTATGATGTAGGCTCCTTGCCATGGCATTCCTAATTGATGTCGATTTGCCATGGATGCAACTGGTAAATTCCATCCCTGATCTCAGATCCATCCAACTGGTGGCAGAACTGCAAAATCCAAACAAGTGGCATGTAGAACATTACATTCTCAGAGAAGCACAGACTACATTATTCAAATATGCTGAAGCTAGGAACAGCAGTGGCAGTCAAGCACATCTATCTCCTTTCCCAAACTACTGCCCATTAATCATACTTGGGGATGGGCTGAATGACCAAATGTAAAAATAAATTTATGACTTTGATCAAAGGAATTCTCCAAAATCTAAAATTATTCCAGCATTTTGCAATAAGATGGAACTTAGCTGAGAGACTGAAAGAAAGGCCAGACTGCAAGAAGAATAAGGCCTTTCTCTGGCATTTTCTGGTGGTCTGTTTTTAAAGTAACCGTTTCGCACTGTTTCACTTTAACATTGGTAACTAATTAGGATCAGAAATCTCACTCAGCATTGCAAGATTCATTATAACACTACTTACACAGTACACTACACAAATGAATTGGTGCCATGTTGGTGCATCTTCTCGCCCTCTCAGACTGGAAGCTAGTCAAAACCTTCCAAACATGTGGTCTCTCCCGTTGTCACACTGCTAACCGAGATCTATAGCAGAAAGCTCCTAGCAATCCTCACCAGTTAGACCGCGTCTCACAGGCAACATTTATCCCCTCAGAACCTGGCCCCACATGGAGGAGCCACTACAGACTTACAGAAAGTAAAATGCTACATTTTTCTTTTATGCCCAATTTAACATTTCTTTATTCTAACAATTATTTCATTTACCAATACACAGATTCCCTCATCTAATGTACAGTAGTTAAACATTACACACTGAGCTGAAGACACTGCCTGGAGGCCAGTCACTGTAAACAGTTCTCACTCTCTGAACCTGGAGGGCTGTCACTGTAAACCTTAACTGTATTCAAAAGAGAATAAAAAAAAACAAGTATTTTCAGGCCAGTTAGCTTAACAGCTCGCTGGGAAAACATCAGAGTTTATAATAAAGAATGAAACAGCAGAGCATTTGAAAATACATAACATAATGGAATAGAGTCAGCACGTTTCAGAAAGAAGGAAAAGAAGAAGGAAGCTTGTAGAGCTCTTTGAGAAGGTAACAGGACAGATAGATAAAGGGGAAGCAGAAGACATATTAAATTTGGATTTCCAAAAGGCGTTTGATAAGATACTATGGCATAAGGCTCCTTAATATGATAAGCACCCAAGGTGTTGGAGGCAGTATATTAGCATGGAGAGGGGATTGGCTAACTAATAAGAGAAAGTTGGGATAAAGTGGGTATTTTCAGTATGGCAACCTGTAACTAGCAGTGTGCCACAGGGAACATACTATTCTCAAGATTGTGGATGACAAAAATAAGTGGCAAGCAATGAGGATGTCACAAAGAGTCAATAGAGGGATATAGACAGGTTAAGTGAGTGGGCAAAAATTTAGATGGAACAAAATGTGGGGAATGTGAGGTTATGCACTCGAAGGAAGAATAGGGAAGCTGTATGTTATTAAATGGACAAAGACTGCATTAAGCTGCAGCACAGCGGGATTTAGTGGTCATGTACGAACCACAAATATCTAGCACTCAAGTTCAGCAGGTAAAAGGGAAGGTAAATGGATTGTTGGCCTTTATTTCAAAGGGAGCAAAATACTAAAATAGGGAAAAGATACCATGTTGGACTTGAAAGATTCACTCTATTTCTGTCTCCACACATGGTGCCAGATCTACTAAGTTTTTCCAGCACTATTTTTGTTTCAAATTTCCAACATATGCAGTATTTTGCTGTTATATCAAAATAGCAAAGTATTGCTCAAACTATACAAGGCATTAGTCAGACCACGCATGTGGAACACTGAACAGTTTTGGGTCTCCTTACCTAAGGGGAGGCATTGCCATGGGAGACAGTCCAGAGAAGGTTCACTATGTGAATTGTAGGACAGGGGAGATTTTCTTTTGAGGAGAGGTAGGTTTAACTTGTACTTACCGAAACTTAGAAGTATGAGAGGTGACCTAATTGAAACACAAGATACTCAGGGGGATGCAAAGAGGCTGTTTCCCCTCATGGGAGGGTCTAGGATCAGAGGACATAATTTCAGAGTAAGGAGTCACCCATTTAAGACAGAGATGAGGCAGCATTTCTTCTGAGAGTAGCTAATCTGTGGAACGATTTACAGCAGAGGGCTGTAGAGGCCGAGTCAATAAGGCTAAGAAAGACAGATTGTTAAACAAAGGAATCAAGGGTTATGGAATTAAAACAGGGAAGCGGAATGAGGACTCAGATCAGCCATGATCTCATTGAAAGGTCCAGCAGACTCGATCAGTCAAACGACCTACGTCTGTTTCTGCGTCTTATAGTCTGATGCACCGAGAATCACCATAATCCAGCTAGATGTATGTCAATATGTTTGATGTAAGCACACAACATCCTTTGCTCTAAGTCATTTGTGTAATAGAGTAATTAATCACTCACTGTGCTAATTCAAAGAGCTGCTTGAACCAATCCTGGTTAAGCAGGTCACTGGACTGAGTGTTCTGTGACATGGTGGAATGGCAACAGCTCTCTACCCAGGAGAAATGAGCCGCTGGATCTACCAATCTGTAAGGGAGAAAAGAAAATAGAGAGAGAAAAGTAAAAAAAATTAGGAATTAAAATTCTTAGAACAATAATAACAAATCTAACAGTGACCAGCTCCAGATGGGCCAAAGCATACTTAAGCCAGTCATGCAACTTCACTGTACTGGTCCAACAGATCTCCAATTAAAAATAGTGCAGGGAAGTGACTAAAAATCATTGACATTTGTGGAAGGCAGAAGAGCCCAAGTTATTTTCAGAATTACATTTCCAGATGTGTGATCCTCATTCCCTTTTACAGGAAGTCAATGCACACTGACTGAGGACCTTATTGATATTACATTCAGTCACATGCAACAGAACTAGCAGCACCTGTTGCATTTCCTCTCCTTCCATTGAAAGCCAAATAACAATCTTCAGCAGATACAAGAACACAAGACTCACAACAAATGGAGAACCATTCATGCAGTCCCAATGTTAAATCTAGGCAATAATGTGGGTTACATCCCAGACATACTGAAATTGATATAAAATGATCCCACATCTAAAAATCTAAAAGTCTGATGGAAACTGGTTGTAGATTTTGAAAATTTGCTGCAGTCCACCTGAGTTACAATCAAACGGTGTTCTAGCACTGAAACTGTTGGGTCCAATAAACCAACATTATTTCTTTCCTCCACGAGTCATCTCATCCCATTCTCTAGCTTCATGGAATCATATTCAGGTTACAGCACAGAAAGAGATCATTTGACCTAATGAGTCTGTACCTAGTCTCTGCAAGAGCAACTCAACTTTACAAATTTTCTCTGCTCGGTTCCTTATTCAATTTCATTTGACTGCAACGACTGAACCTGCCTCCAGTTCTCAGGATTTGCATTCCAGTTCCAAAACCTAACCACTTAACTGTGTAAGGAAAGGGTTTACCAAATGTCGCTTCTGATCATTTTGCCATTCACCTTAAATGTGTGTCTCTGGTTCTCCATTCTTTTGCCACTAGGACAGTTTTGTGCCACCTACTGTCTCGATCCCTCATAATTCTGACCACCTGTACCAAATCATCACTTAATCTTCTTTAGCAAACTTCAGCATCTCTAAGCTATCCTCGTTACATTAGTTCCTCAATAATTATATCAAACTTATCCGCACCCTCTCTAAAGATCTTCCAAATGTGGGAATACTGAATGGATATGATGCTTTAGCCGAGACTGAACCAGTGTTTTGCAAAACGTTCTTTATAACTTCTTTGATTTTGCGAAACTTCTAACAGCCGTTTGGAGAAGGAGCAGGCTAGAGATCAGAGGCCAATCTTCACTCATTCCAGATTCATTCTGAAAATGAAACATGTTAAATTCATAGCTCCTAACCCTACTCAGCACCCAGTGTCGATTCAGCTCTGAGCTTGCTGGTGAAACCTTTCCCTTGTGGACAGACATATTGCCTACAGGTAGTTCTCCTTTAACACGATAGTTGCATTCTTCTGTGACCTCGTGCCATAAAAAATCACCATAGAAAATCACATTATATGAAAATTGTTACAGAAAAATCAATATGCCTGTACAGCAGAAAGTTTGTGTTATCCAAACAGCGTCCACTATTCAAATCGTGTTACAGCCAATTCACGTTAATGAAATACACATTATAGCAGAAATGTCTGTACCTATTCACACATCTTAGTCCACACCTATTACCACCTGTTTCTCCCTCTGAATGTAGTTATTTACATAATTAACCCAAATCAGATTAACTTTCGCTATGACAGAGTCCTCTTCAAAGTTTCTAAAAACAATATTTCAACAATAAGACAAACTAAACATGACTTGTTCATATTCTCTCATAATACAGCTTTCCTTTCCTTATTTGTTGAAATGTATCTATTCCATATATTCTGAAGTATCACCTTAAAATGTCTGCCACTGCATCTCTATTGACCTATCATTTAACCGAATTTACCAATTCAGCTCTGCTTTCCTCACAAATGTCCTTAGGGATGCATTTACGAAATGCCTCCATGGGCTTTTTCTCAAAATTTATGTATTCCACAATAGCTCAGTAGGTCACTGAATCATCCCAGGTGTGAACCTGAGAGAATGAGTCTGCTGTAGTTGGGTCAGGACTGGATTAAGGAAATTAATTATAATGGTCCTCCTCCATGTCCCTATGTTAGGAAAGGAGAAGTCAGCAATGTTCATGCTATTAAGAAGGATTCACCAATCTATACTCATCAAGATGGCAAATGCACCCTGAGCACTGATAATTTCTCTCCCCATAGCAGTTAAACATTCAAGGAAGTATGGGACATTCACAATTCTAAGTAACGGCTACTTGGACAATACCATGACATTTAGTGAAAGCACCCGATCCCTGTGGAACAAGGCCCCAATGGGGAATTGACATGCAACTGGAAGTTAATCCCTGGGAGGCAGCACTCCAGGCTGCGAGTTGATCCCCGTGGAACTGCACCCCACTGGAATTAACACTTGCATAACAGCCAAGGGGGGGGAGAAAAAAAACAAATTCTCACAAATCACTAGCCTGTCATGATGCAATGTTAATGAGAGAACTCTGCTTTTAGAGTTCCTTCCCCACCCTACCCCACAATTCATTGTTGTGATGTCCCAGGGTCACGCCAGAGCATTCACTACATTTGTCAATCGAAACGCCGGGCACTATTCTGGAAGGAATGTGCCCCTCCACTGTGCTCTGGAATTTCCCTTACTCTCCACAGTCCTACCCACATCTTCCCTTTCATGTAACCTAACCCTCTGATGCATACCAACGTATGTACAAAATGTTCACATAGCTCTTATTTCCTGGCCCTCAAACCTACCAAGGAATGCATTACACCCATTTCATACATAATTAACTAAATTTTTCTAAATGATTTCTGAATACCTGAAGTGTAAATTGGATCATTTATTAATTTCAAGTTTATAGATCCAAATTCTCAATATTCATGAGCGCTTCCCCCCGACTTAATTGGCAGCTGAGCCTTACATTTTAAAGCTTGTCAGGCTAAAAAGAACAATGTTCCACTAGATATAGTTTTAACACTTTGGTGATACAAGCCACACTTAATTAAACCAAAGAGAAAAGAAAAGCAGGAAAAGTTTAAATATTTCATAAAACTTTTAAAGAAAGGGATATAGGGGATATTTTCCATGTCTCTGTGCCAGCTTAGCAGTTATACTTTCTCTCCATTAAGTCTATGTATTGTTCAATTAACAAGTTAAAAAAGGCAAATGAACATATATTCACAACAAAGCGTACAGTGCAAAACAAAAACTCATCTCACGGAACTCAGGGGACTCCTTCCACTCAAAATGCCTCAGGTAATCTACAAGTATAAGCTCAGTATACTCATACTGATAAACAGCATCTTTATAGAACTGCTTTCAGTGTCTATTTATAATCAAAATTCCATATTTATATTAGATTGCTTTAAAGGAATTAAAATTGAGGATTTCTCTGATATTCTAGCATTTTTTCAGCAGCCTACACCTCACACCGGGCCATTGTGTGTCAAACACCCCCCAATTCCAACATACCAGCCACAGCCCTCCCTCCATCCAACTTTCCTCATCACAGCGGCCTCCTGCTTTCCCATCCATTTGTCACACCAGGCAAGAAAACCCATCACCATCACACCCATGCCTATCTTCCCCTATTTCAGTGGCCTCACAGGGCATCTGTATCATACCAGCCCCACAAAATCCCCTCACTCCAGTCATGTCAACTCCACACCTATCCTCCCTATCACTCCAGCGCCATGCCCACTATCCCCAGCCTTAGCCTTGATGGCCCAACGCTCACTCCCATACTCCGCAGTCCTCTTACCAACAAAACCACTGGACACACAAGCCCCAGAACTAACCACATGCCATCATTCATCCTTATATGTACCGACCCAGTGATGCCAGGTCTCTACTTTCCCCACCTCCAATTCCAACATACACAAACGTACCTCCTCACCCAACTCTGACCACCATTCTCTGTGTCCCCTCATCCCATCAACTAGTCCATGTACATCACACTAGCCTCAAACTGTACTTGTGTGTCAAAATATTTAAAAAGCCACATAAACCTTCATCCAAATTAACACATGAAAATATAACTGAGTCACCACTCTCTGCATCCCCCGGATTATTCTGGAAAGCTCAGAATGGAAGGGCAAATCCCTGAAGTCTAGTTAACTTTACTTCATCTTCATTTGTATCAGCAATTTGTTCAAGCAGCTTTAAGGAGTAGCTTTTAAACACAGTTCTAATACACGTTATTTTCAATGCAGGGATTTATTAATTTACATTTATAAAATCTCCTTGAAGTCTTACATATTATTGATTATCTTTCAGCGGACACTTCTACTGCATCCTTGTATGCATAACATTACCAAATAGTTCTAAAATAACTGCTAGAATACAAATCAACTTTTATCTTCCTCAGAACTCCTGACTGCCCTACTCTTGATCTCTCTCTCTCTCACATCATACTATACCTTCTAATAGTGTTTGAAGATGCAGTGCCTAGCTGGTCCATCTTATTTGAGTGGTCTCGGTCACTGTCAGCTGCAGCCTCTGAAAGTTCAGTTAGCAGCTGTGCAAGTTGTAAGCTGCTTTATTTTTTGCTACAGCCACTGATTGGAGCTTGGTGCAGATGGCACCAACTCTGAGCCTACCCACAGACAACACAGACCTAGCCAGTCTGAAAACTATGCAACATATAGCAGTGAACAGTGATGACAATCACTTGAATAAGGGGAATAATTGCTAAAATGAAGCAGTGATTTCTTTTTCCCTTATACTACCAGTCACATGATTAAGGAGTTTTTTTTTTAAAAAGTGTCATTTTACATATTACAATAATAAATCGGGAATTGTTTTCAATATTTTCTGCTTATCCATATGCACAACTCACACATCTCAGGGAGTGAAGCAAGTGCAGATCCCTCTAGAGACGTGTTTATACAATCAGAAAGCCCATGTTTTATAAAGGTAAAGCTGAAGTCCTACTTCAAGACGACCACTATCATCGTGATGCCAAAGAAAAATCATGCAGCGTGCCTCAGTGACTACTATCTAGTAGCTCTGACTTCCATAATCATGAAGTGCTTTGAGAGATTAATCATGGCTCACATCAGTTCCAGCCTACCAAATTACCTTGATCCTTTGCAAATCACCTACTGGCACAACAGGTGCACAGCAGATGCCATCTCCCTGGTCCTACACTCATCCCTGGAATGTCTGGATAACAAGGATACCTACATCAGGCTCCTACTTATTGATTACAGCTCTGCCTTCAACATCATAATTCCAAACTAATCTCTCAACTCCAGGACCTAGGTCTCTGTTCCCCACTCTAACTGGATCCTCGACTTCCTGACGCATAGACTGCAACTAGTAAGAAAAGGCAATGACACCACCTCCACCATAATCCTCTACACAGGAGCCCCGCAAGGCTGCGTACTCAGCCCTCTACTATACTCCTTACATAGATACATGCATACACCTGACTGTGTGGCCGAATTCCAATCCATTTACAAGTTTGTTGATCACACCACCATTGTAGGGCGAATCTCAGACAACTAGACAGAACATGAAAAAGATTGAGTGCTGGACGGTATGGTGTAAAGACAACAATCTTTACATCAACATCAACAAATTGAAGGAGCTGGTCAATGACTTTAGGAAGCAGAGTGGAAGACACATTCTTGTCTGCATCAATGATGCTGAAGTGGAGATGGTTGACAGCGGCAAGCTTTTGGGAGTGATGGCCACCAACAATCTGTCCTGGTCTACCCACAATGGTCAAGAAAACATAGCATCTCTACTTCCTCAGGAGGTTAAGGACATTCAGCATGTCCACAAAGACTCTTACCAATTTTTGTAGATGCAGCATAGAAAGCATTCTATCTGAATGCATCACTGTGTGGTTTGGCAGCTACTCTTCCCAAGACTGGAAGAAAGTACAGAGAATCACGAATATAGCCCAGTCCATCATGCAAACTAGCCTTCCATCCACTGAATCCATCTACACTTCCCACTGCCTCAGGTAAGCAACAAACATAATCAAAGACCCTTCCCACCCCACTTATACTCTCTTCCATTGGGCAGAAGATCCTTAAGTTTGTAGACATACATGAATAGATTCAAGAACGGTTTCTTCCCTGTTATTATTAGGCTTTTGAAAGGACCTCTCAAATTTTAAATTTAATGTTGTTCTCTGCAGCCGTAACATTGTATTCTTTACTCTGTTCTATTACCCTAATGTACTTTGTGTGGTATGACTTGCCTGTACTGCACACAAAACAGAACTTTTCACTATACCCAGGTACATGTGACAGCAATAAATCAGATCAAATTGGGAGTGCTTTAACATTAGGGTTTCAACTTCCTGTAGGCTGATGCAGGCATATGAAGTCTCGGCACATTCGATAGTGAGCACTAACGCAGTACTGCATTGTGTAAGATGAAGGCCATCTTGCTCATCCATACAGGGGAAGCAATGATCACCTTCATCATCCAGGCTGTTTGGTAGGATTCCAGTAAGTACCCAATGGAAGCAGCATGCAAGTCAAAGTGATCCCACAACCAATGGATCATCAATCTGCCCTCCAGCTGTGAATAGTGGTAGACAAGTAAAAAAATATAAATACAGGAACAGGAATAGACTATGCAGCCCCATGACCCAACTCCACCACTCAATGAGATCATTACTGATCTGTGGCCTAACTCTATATACCTGCCTTTGGCTCATTTCCCTTAATACCTTTGCTTGACAGAAAAAAAAATCTCAGATTTAAAATTAACAACTAATCCAGCATCTTCAGCCACGTGTGGAAGATACTTTCAAATATCTACCACCATTTGTGTGTAGGAGTGCTTCCTAATATCTCTCCTGAATGGTATGGCCCTAATTCTCAGACTATGCCCCCTAATTCTAGAATCCCCAACCAGTGTAAATAGTTTATTTTTATCTGCCTTGTCCTTCCCTGTTGATTGCTTGAAGATTTCAATCTGATCACCTCTTAAACCTCTAAAGTCTAGACAAACAGGCCTAACTTATATAATCTTCAAATATCATTCTTGTAAACTAAAGTGTGCTCTATCCAAGGCCATTATATTCTTCCGAAAGTGCAGTGGCCAGATCTGCTCTCGGTACTCTACATGGGGTCTAACCAGGATTTTGCACAGCTGCAGCACAACCTCTGCATTCCTGCACTCTAGTCCTTTAGATGTAAAAGCCAGCATTCTATTAGTTTTCATGGCGGCTCAGCGGTTAGCACTACTGACTCACAGCACCAGGGACCTTGGCTCAATCCTACCCTCGGTCAACTGTCTGTGTGGAGTTTGCACATCCTCCCAGTGTCTGCGTGGCTTTCCTCCAGGTGGTCCAGTTTCCTCCCATAGTCCAAAGATATGCAGGTTAGGTGGATTGGCCATGCTAAATTGCCCAGAGTCCAGGAATGTGCAGGCTGGGTGGATTAGCCATGGGAAATGCAGGATTACAGGATAGGGTTGTTGGGGGTGGTGGTGGCGAGTCTGGGTGGGATGTTCTTCGGAGGTGTGGACGCGATGGGTCAAATGGCCCGTTTCCACATTATAGGGATTCTATGATTGTTATCTGCACCTCTTCATGACACTTTAAAGATCTCTACACCTGATCTCTTTAGACATCCACTGTGTTTAACTTCATACAATCTAGAAAGTGCCCTCACCTATCTTTTCTCGGTCCACAATGGATAACCTCTCACTTCCTTACGTTGAACTTCATCTGTCACAGTTTTGCTCATTCACTTAGTTTATTGATATCCCCTTGTAATTTTATGCTATCATCTACACTGTCTACAATGCTGCCTAACTTTGTATCATCAGCAAATTTAGATGATTGACTTTCTATGTCACTATCCAAGTTGTTAATAAGTAATATGAATAATGGAGAACCTAACTCAGATCGTTGTAGGACACCACTGGTCACATCCCGCTGATTTAACTAGCTACCATTATGTGGTTGGTTCACTCACTGAGCTGGTTCATTAGTTTGCAGTGGGTGAGAGGTCTTTGGTTCAAGTTAGCAGTTGGCCTAGGTTTGTATGCCACTCTGATGCCCAATGGTCCACTTTACCTTTAATGGCCAAATCTGCAGGATATCCATGGGGTCACCTATTTCCGGACTAATAGCAGAAGCAGTGATGCACAGACTTGAAAGTATAGTCCTTCCGCAGATCCAACCTAAGCTATGAATCCGATACATGAACGATACTTTCATCATCATCAAACAGACTAAACTAGAGGAGACACACTAACTTATAAACAACACTCTCACCGGCATCAAATTCATCAGGGAAGAAAAGAATAAAGAGCTCCCATTCCTGGATGTCATGGTAGAACGCAGGGCCAAAGGGGAATTTCTGACAAAGGTGCACAGAAAGGCCACACACACAGATCAAGTCCGGAATTTCAACAGCAACCACCCCAACACCCACCAATGGAGTTGCGTAAAAACACAATTTAAACAAGCAACAACACACTGCAGCAACCTGAAACTATGCCAAAATGAAGAAGAATACCTCTACCAAGTATTTAAGGACAACAGATACCCGAACAGTTGGGTCCAACGATGCCTATCACACAAACAACAACAGGAAGATACAGTATGCCCCAACACATTCATCATGTAACCATAGTCATAGCGTCATACAGCACGGAAACAGACTCTTTGGTCCAACCAGTCCATGCCAAACATAATCCCAAACTAAACTAGTCAACTGTATCTATACCTCTCTTCAAGATTCACTTGATCCCAGTTGTCTATACATAATATATAACTCCTGCTTATTTTTAACTAGCACCTCAATGTCTTTTCATCCAGGGTTCCCTACTCTTACCAGCCTTAAATACATCAAGTACACACCCAAACTGACCACAAGACTCCTATGACCATTCGGCATCAGAGTGGCACACAAACCTACATCAACCCTATGCCAATTGCTAACTTGAACCAAAGATGCCTTACCCACTATGGACAGAACCAACGTGATATACAAGATCCCATGCAAAGAGTTAAACAAACATTACAGACAGGAAGGAAGCTGGCCACAACAATACATGAACACCAACTAGCAACAAAAAGACATGATCAGTACTCACTCATCTCCATTCACACAGATAAGGAGAACCACCAGTTCAATTAGGACAACATCACGATTCTAGGACAGGTCAAACAGAGACAAGCACGGAAACTTCCAGAGACTTGGTTCTCCACCAAGAAGGCCATCAATAAACACATAGAATTAGACCCTATATATACACACAACTGTGAAGAGAAACCGGAAATGAGGTAACCAATTCCAACGGACCCCAGAGTTTAAATACCAGGCAGGAAAACACAACAACGCTTCATTGGAGGCTGCACTGATGATGTTACCCAGCAGGGTAATGAAGTGTCTGCGAACTAACAAACCAGCTCGGCGAGCAAACCAATCACAGCATTCACAACCCAAGCTACAATCTACTCAAGAACCTTAGCTACCTTTATCCCTACTCTCTGTCACCTACCACTCAACTAATTTTCTAGCCATGTCAGTGGTTTGCTCCAAATACTGTGGGCTCCTACTTTAGTTAACTAGTCTCTAACGTAGGATCTTATCAAATGCTTTCTGGAAGTCCATATCAACAACATCTGTAGATATTCCTCTGTCCGTTACCTTAGTCAGCTCTTCAAAAAAGTTCAATTCATTAGGCATGACCTTATCTGTCATGAATCCATGCTGGTCCCTGATTAACTAAAAAATTTCCAAATGTTCAGTTATCCCATCCTTGATTAGAGACTCCAATGACTTCCCCACCACACATAGACCAACGGGTTTATAATTCCCTGGTTTTCCTCTTTCAACCATCTTGGTTTTAGTCATTCACAGGATCTGGGTGTAATTGGCCAGACCAGCATTTATTGCCCATTCCTAAATGCCTAAAGGACAGTTACGAGTCAACCATATTGCTGTGTGTCTGGTATTACATGTAGGTCAGACCAAGTAGGGATAGCAGTTTACTTCCCTAAAAGGACATCAGTGAACCAGGTAGATTTTTCAGACAATCAACTAATGATTCATGGTCATCATTAGACTCTTAATTCTAGTTTTTGTTAATTGAATTCAAATTCTACCACCTGCTGTGGCAGGATTCAAACCCAGACCTCCAGAACATTACCTGGATCTCTGGATTAACAGCTCAGTAATAATACCACTAAACCGTTGTCTGCCACACAATTTTCCAATCCAGATGGACAATTCCTGTACCTAAAGATTATAGTTAGGACATCTACAATGTGCTCCCCCTCTTCCTTTGACATCCTCGGATGGAAAGAGTCAGGTCCCAGGAATTTTCTCATTACCGATATTTTACTTAGGTTAATTTTGTTCAGACCCTGTTCTAATCCACTATTAGTTTTCTCAGGGCTTCTGGCAAATTACCTTTTCTTCTACTGTAAATACTGAAATTAAGTAATTATTCAATGTCTTCTATTTCCCATAGAAACCTATAAAATTCTAACGTGACTAAACAGGTTAGATACACAAACCATGTTCCCAATGATTTGGTGGTGGTGGTGTGTTATTGTGGGGCCGGGGGTGCAGAGGAGCCCAAGAGCCCAAAACCAGGGGTCATAATTTAAGGAAAGGAGATATATCCTTTAGGACCAGAGATGAGGAGAAATTTCTTCACCCAAAGGGAAGTAAGCTGTGGAATTCACAACCATAAAGTGGTTAAGGCCAAATGTGTTTTCAAAAAGGTGGTAGATTTTGTGGCTAAAGGGATCAAGGGGTATGGGGAAAAGACAGGACTACAGCACCGAGCTTGACGATCAGCCATGGTCATACTGAATGGTGGAGCAGATCAGAGGGGTTGAGTGGCCAACTGCTGCTCCTGTCTTCAATGTAAAACCATAGTAGCTGATTCACGCTTTTTGCTTTCAAATGCAACATTGAACTCGATCTTATTATGATCACTATTTGATAACGTAATTGTGCATGAGCATTTATTAATTAAATCCAACTCATTGTTCATTACTAAATCCAGTGTTGCTGTCTCCTTATTGCATCCTGGACATATTGCTGTAGGAAACTATCCCAGACACTGTCCAAAATTTACTAGCTTTCTAATAGGTGCTTGTCTGCTTCTCCCGATCTATGCGAAAGTTAAAATCCCCCATTAACAGTATTTGCACTTTATTACGCACTTGCCCAATTTCTGTACACAACACCTATTAGTTTTAGATCCTATACTGTTCCTCAGTTACACCCATATGGTCTCCACTGAATGTTTTCCACTCATTATATCCTCCCCCAAAGTAATTCTGTTTCTAATCAGTAAGGCTAGTCCACCCCTCTCTGCCATTTTCCTTGTCTGACCTGTAAACCAGATTTAAAAGACAGAACTGTGGATGTTGGAAATCTAAAACAAAAACAAATGAAGAAACTCAGCAGACCTGGCAGCAATGTGCAGACAGCAGAGTCAACTTCACAACCTTAAAACCTGGCTTATTTAACCCCAACAATCTTACAACCAACTCGATAATGGCTACTACATCATAATCTCTAATTTTAATTTGTGCCAGCAGCTCATTTATTTGATTTGATTTATTACTGTCACATGTAAGTACAGTGAAAAGTTTTGTTTTGCATGCAGTACAGGCAAATCATAACACACAAGGACATACAAATCATGGGGTATTAAGACAGCGCAAGGCATAAGGTTACAGCTGAACAGGAGATGCACAAAAGCAAGATCAACATTAGATTTGAGATTAGAGAAGTGCATTTAGCAGTCTAATAACAGCAGGAAAGAAACTGTTCTTGAACATGTGTTCAAGCTTCCATACCTTGTGGATTTAATTTATTCCTTAGACTTCATGCATTCGTATACAGAACTTCTATTTGGGCCGCATAACTTGTCCTTCAGCACCGATGCTTTATTCACTTGCTGATTATTTCTCTTTTCTGGTTTAATCAGTATACTACTTAGTTTTACTTTTACCTATTGTACCTTATGACCAGAAATGTTCTATCCTCAAGGTCCTAATACAATGAATGTAAATCACAAGGATAAAACATTTATAATCGTCAGCCAGAAATGCTCCATGATAAAAGGACTACCTTCTTCCGAGATCCCAGCACCACAGATGTAAATCTTCAATCAATTCGATTCACTCCATGTGCCATCATGAATTGGCCGAAAGCCAGTCGATATAGCAAAGGCTATGAGCGCTAACAACACGGCAGCAGTTGTACTGAAGACTTGTGCTCCAAAACTAGTCATACCCCACCCAAGTCGTTCGGATATAGCTACAACAGTGCCATATGCCTGGCACTGCCAAAAATGGCACAGGCATGCCTTGTACACAAAAAAGAAATCCAATCCAGCCAAATATTACCCCCATTAGTCTACTTATCATCAACAAAGCGATGGAAGAGGCAAGCAACAATACTGTCAAGTATCATTTGCACACAGTTACTACTTCACTAATACAGAGTTTGGGTTCAGCCAAGTATACTCAGCTCCTGACCTCATAACAGCCTTGGTCCAAATATGGACAAAAGAGTTGAACACAAGAGGTGAGAGAGTGACTGCCCTTGAAAGCAAGACAGTATGTGAGCAACTGCAGCATCAATTAGTCCTTGCAAACTTCTTATCAATAGAGATCAGGGGACCTCTTCACTGGTATGAGTCATAATAGCACAAAAGAAGATGGCTCAGGGTGTTGAAGGCCAATTACCAGTAGAACAATTGGTAATTGTGTCATCCGTTAACATCTTCCAGAACTTCCTCATTATGAACATGCCTTCTTTAAGCCTTGAGATGTACTTCCGCTTCAAACACCTCAGTAACCAGAGATATTCACCACCATCGACATAGGTCTTCAAGTTCCTAATACCACCTAATTCAATTGGTGCTTGGCTTTGGTACTGCGATAGAAGAACCTTTGAATGATGCTCCCGAGGGCAGAATTTTGGGTGGTCAAGGCAGTGTCAGCAGCTATCATAATCTTGTTCTCCCAATGATACAACCACTATCCTGATTTACTCAAAAGGTTGTAGAGACAATGAAGGCGTAACCCCACTCATCATCATCAACAGGTCATTTGTTAGCCTTGTACTGCATGTAGCTAATGTCTTCACAATCGCTAAGCAATATGGCTTCTTGGACTTTACTATCACTAGAAGGGGAAACTTTCCGGTGCCAACCATGTTGGCAAACACAATAGCAGTCTCAGAATCACAATTATGGCATAGGAGGCCACCAGTCAGCTCATTAGATAATACAGCTGGTGCGAGCATAATCTCCTGACTTTCCCCCTATCCCTGTACACCATTACAATCCAAAATACCTATTCAATGCCTGTTTGAATGGCTCCATGTGCATTCCACATCCAAACAACTTGCTGTATGAAAAGGTTTTTCCCCACATCCCCTTTGCTTTGTTTGCATATCATTTCAAATCAATGCCCTCTCATCGTTCTTTACTTGAAAAGTGGCAAAAGCTTCACCAGTTACATGTAAAAACCGAAAGAACTGCGGAAGCTATAAATCAGGAACAAAAACAGAAGTTGCCGGAAAAGCTCAGCAGGTCTGGTGCACCCGCAATGATTTTTTTCTGAGTTAACGTTTCGGGTCCGGTGACCCTTCCTCAGAACTCACCAGTTACACGTTCCTTACTCCACATTCCACCATGGCTTTTTGCAATTTTTTAAAAATATCAGTCCAGTTAAAAAAAGATAAAACAATTGTGCCGACGTTAAAAATGCCAGAAGCATACTTCCTCAGTCACAGGCAAAATCATTTTGGAGACAATCATGTGCTATTCCTGGTGTAACATTAATTTACATCCTTCATCGTCAGGGGATGTTGGTGTCATTGGTTGGGTCAGCATTTAATCCTCATTCATTGCTGCCCTACAGAAGGTGGTGGCAATAGTTGAAGTGTGGTTTGCAGGTGAGCTGGAGATGGTCAGTATTATACAGAACATCGGAGACAAAAGCCTTTTATCTAACATCTATATGATTGGTTCTCAAGTAGCTGACTAGCTTGTCATTTGAATCAGATAGAGAGAAGTTTTCAGACCTCTAGCTCAGGAGCTCTCACTGGTCTCTGCAGAAAAAGCTACTTTAAGCCTGAAGAAAACCAGTTTAGTCTTTCTTCCATTGATAACAAGGTGCAGAGCTGGATGAACACAGCAGGCCAAGCAGCATCATAGGAGCAGGAAGGCTGACGTTTCAGCCCTAGACCCTTCTTCAGAAATGGTTGGGGGGGGTTCTGAAATAAACAGGGAAAGAGGGGGAGGCGGATAGAAGATGGATAGAGGAGAAGATAGGTGGACAGGAGACAGACAGGTCAAAGAGGCGGGATGGAGCCAGTAAAGGTGAGTGTAGGTGGGGAGGTAGGGAGGAGATAAGTCAGTCCAGGAAGGACAGACAGGTCAAGGGGGCGGGATGAGGTTAGTAGGTAGGAGATGGGGGTGGGGCTTGAGGTGGGAGGAGGGGATAGGTGGGAGGAAGGGCAGGTTAGGGAGGCAGGGATGATGGGTTGGTTTTGGGATGTGGTAGGGGGAGGGGAGATTTTGAAGCTTGTGAAGTCCACCTTGCAGCCCAATGGTATCAGGGTTCCCAAGCAGAATATGAGTTGCTGTTACTCCAACCTTTGGGTGGCATTGTTGTGGCACTGCAGGAGGCCCAGGATGCTCATGTCATCTGAGGAATGGGAGGGGGAGTTGAAATGGTTCACGACTGGGAGGTGCAGTTGTTTAGTGCGAACTGAGTGTAGGTGTTCTCTGAAGCGGTCCCCAAGCCTCCGCTTGGTTTCCCCGATGTAGAGGAGTCCACAACGGAACAGCGGATGCAGTATACCACATTAGCAGACGTGCAGGTGAACATCTGCTTGATGTGGAAAGTCTTCTTGGGGCCTGGGATAGGGGTGAGGGGGGAGGTGTAGGG
>NC_063344.1:21234245-21267646 GCF_021869965.1 Rhincodon typus
GGATGGGGGTGAGGGGGGAGGTGTAGGGGCAGGTGTAGCACTTCCTGCGGTTGCAGGGAAAAGTGCCGGATGTGGTGGGGCTGGAGGGGAGTGTGGAGCGGACAAGGGAGTCGCGGAGAGAGGGGCCCCAACAAGACTTTCCACATCAAGCAGATGTTCACCTGCACATCTGCTAATGTGGTATACTGCATCCGCTGTTCCCGTTGTGGCGTCCTCTACATCGGGGAAACCAAGCGGAGGCTTGGGGACCGCTTTGCAGAACACTTGCACTCGGTTCGCACTAAACAACTGCACCTCCCAGTCGTGAACCATTTCAATTCCCCGTCCCATTCCTCAGATGACATTTCCATCCTGGGCCTCCTGCAGTGCCACAACGATGCCACCCGAAGGTTGCAGGAACAGCAACTCATATTCCGCTTGGGAACCCTGCAGCCCAATGGTATCAACGTGGACTTCACAAGCTTCAAAATCTCCCCTCCCCCTACCGCATCCCAAAACCAGCCCAGCTCGTCCCCGCCTCCCTAACATGTCCTTCCTCCCACCTATCCCCTCCTCCCACCTCAAGCCCCACCCCCATCTCCTACCGACTAACCTAATCCTGCCCCCTTGACCTGTCCGTCCTCCCTGGACTGACCTATCTCCTCCCTACCTCCCCACCTATACTGGCTCCATCCCCGCCTCTGTGACCTGTTTGTTTCCTCTCCGCCTATCTTCTCCTCTATCCATCTTCTATCCGCCTCCCCCTCTCTCCCTATTTATTTCAGAACCCCCTTCCCCTCCCCCATTTCTGAAGAAGGGTCTAGGCCCGAAATGTCAGCCTTCCTGCTCCTATGATGCTGCTCGGCCTGCTGTGTTCATCCAGCTCTACACCTTGTTATCTCAGATTCTCTAGCATCTGCAGTTCCTACTATCTCTAATCTTTCTTCCAGTTGTTGTTGCAAGCTAAGACTTTTAATTCATAAGTCAGAGACCAGTCTGAAGTGAACCAACTATCCTGTGCCCCTTGCAAACCAGTTGAATCATCGAGAAAAGGAAGGCTGAGAAGCAGCAGATGATCAGAAGAACCAACTCAGCAGATCTTGTGAACTGAATGCACTAAACTGCTTTCCTATATTACCCCCACCCTAACAACATTTTCTTCCCTGTAAATTCTAAAGGGGAATTTATAAGAGAATTAGAGCTTTAGCTGTTAAAATTAAATGCCAATGGTTCATAAGTATTTATCTGTAGCTGAAGTCTATTTATTTTTAATAAACGGTAATCTTTGTCAAATACAAAAACCTGGTCCAAGCTTTCTGTCAACTTGGATCCGAAAAATTTGGGAATTCTGCGTACTCTTAGATTTGGAAGTAGTAGTGCCATTGACACTGGCTAATCCTGTCATAAGAGAGACAGAGAACAAGTGGGCACGTATTTAAAGCGAAGCAAGGATGATGCAAGAGAAAAAACATTTCCACCATGGGTATGGAATACACTGCCCGGAAACGTGGTGGACAAGGTTCACATGAGGCATTCAAAAGGGCACTGGACGATTATTTGGATAGAAATGGTGTGCTGGGATAGGGGGAAAAGGGGAAAAAGGCAAGAGATTAGCACAAGGTAACAAATGGTGCAGGCACAAGGGGCTGAATGGCCTCCTTCCATGCCGTAACAATTCTGTGATTCATCTACCAACAATGCTGTGAAAACCTAAACACAATAGGATACATAGCTCAGTGGTTAGCACTGCTGCCTCAATGCCAGGTCAACGGTTCGATTCCACCCTCAGGCAACTGTTGACGTGGAGTTTGCATATTCTCCCCGCATCTGCAGGTCAACCCACAACGCCATCAGGAAGAAAATTCTAGGAATATGACCCAGCGGCAGTGAAGGAACTGTGACATATTTCCATGTCAGGACAGTGAGTGACTTGGAGGGGAACTTGCAGGTGGTGGTGTTCCCAAGTACCTGCTGCCCTTGTCCTTCTAGTTGGAAGTGGTCATGGGTTTAGAAGGTGCTATTGGAGGATCTTTGGTGAATTTTTGTAGTACATCTTATAGATAGTACTCACTACTCCTACTCAGCGTCTGTAGTGGAGAGATACGAAGCGTGTGGATGTGGTGCCAATCAAGCAGGCCATTTTGTTCTTGATCGTGTCAATTTTCTTGAGTGTTGTTGGAGCTGTACTCATCCAGGCAAGTGGACAGCATTCCATCACACTCCTGATTTGTGCCTTGTAGAGGTGGGCAGGCTTTGGGCTGTCAGGCAGTCAATTACTCACCACAGAATTACTAACTTCTGACCTGCTGTTGTAGCCACTGTGTTTATGTGGTGAGTCCAGTTGAGTTTCTTGTTAATGATAATCCCCAGGATGTTGACAGTGGGGAACTTGGTGACGGTAATACCATTGAATGTCAAGGGGCAGTGGTTAGATTGTCTCTTATTGGTAACGGTCATTGCCCAGCATTTGTGTGGTGCCAATTTTATTTGCCACTTCATGTTGTCCAGATCTTGTTGCATTCGAACATGGACTGCTTCAATGTCTGAGGAATTGCAAATGGTGCTGACCATTGTGTCATCATTGGTAAATATCCCCACTTCTGACCTTATGAAGAAGGAAAGGTCATTGATGAAGCAGCTGAACATGGTTGGGCCTAGGACACGATCCTGAGGAACTCCTGCAGAGATGTCTGGAGTTGAGGTGACTGACCTCCCGCAAACACAGCCAACTTCCTATGTATCAGGTCTGACTCCAACCATTGGAGAATCTGCCCACTACCCATTCAAATAAATAAATCAGAGCAACCCTACAGTGTGGAAACAGGCCACAAGTCCACACCACCCCTCCGAAGAGCATCCCACCCTGACCCATTCCCCCTTGTCTAACCCACCTAACGTAAACACCCCTGGGCACTATGGGCAATTTAGCATAGCCAATCCACCGAGCCTGCACGTCTTTGGACTGTGGGAGGAAACTGGCGCACCCAGAGGAAACCCACGCAGACATGGGGAAGAATGTGTAAACTCCACACGGACAGTCACCCAAGGCTGGAATCAAACCCGGGTCCCTGGCGCTGTCAGGCAGCAGTGCTAACCACTGAGCCACCGTGCCACCCTAACTGAGCCATCTGAAATGATGGATCACTCTGAAACTACGCCCTCCAGTTTTGTTAGGATTCCTTGATGCCACACTCAGTCGAATGTGGCCTTGAAGTCAAAGGCTGTCACTCTCACCTCTCCTCTGGAATTCAGTGTTTTTATCCATGTTTGAACCAAGGGTGTAATGAGGTCATGAGCAGAGTAGCCCTGGTGGAACCCAAACTGGGCTTCACTGAGCAGGTGCTGCTTGATAGCACTGATGATGACACGTTCCATCACTTTACTGATGATCAATAATAGACTGATGGGGCGGTAATTGGCAGGGTTCGATTCGTCCTGCTTTTTTTATACAGGACATACTTGAGCAATTTTCCACATCATCGGGTAGATGCTAGTGTTGTAACTGTACTGGAACAGCTTGGCTAGGGGCGCGGCAAGTTCTGGAGCACAAGTCTGCAGCTACACCTGCCCCCATACCTCCTCCCTCACCCCCATCCCAGGCCCCAAGAAGACTTTCCACATCAAGCAGATGTTCACCTGCACATCTGCCAATGTGGTATACTGCATCCGCTGTGGCTTCCTCTACATCGGGGAAACCAAGCGGAGGCTCGGGGACCGCTTTGCAGAACACCTATGCTCGGTTCGCAATAAACAACTGCACCTCCCAGTCGCGAACCATTTCAACTCCCCCTCCCATTCCTCAGACGACATGTCCATCCTGGGCCTCCTGCAGTGCCACAACGATGCCACCCGAAGGTTGCAGGAACAGCAACTCATATTCCGCTTGGGAACCCTGCAGCTCAATGGTATCAATGTGGATTTCACAAGCTTCAAAATCTCCCCTCCCCCTATCGCATCCCTAAACCAGTCCAGCTCGTCCCCGCCTCCCTAACCTGTTCTTCCTCCCACCTATCCCCTCCTCCCACCTCAAGGCGCACCCCCATCTCCTACCTACTAACCTGATCCCGCCCCCTTGACCTGTCCGTCCTCCCTGGACTGACCTATCCCCTCCCTAACTCCCCACCTACACTCACCTTTACTGGCCCCATCCCCGCCTCTTCGACCTGTTTGTATCCTCTCCTCTATCCATCTTCTATCCGCCTCCCACTCTCTCCCTATTTATTTCAGAACCCCCTTCCCCTCCCCCTTTTCTGATGAAGGGTCTAGGCCCGAAACGTCAGCCTTTCTGCTCCTATGATGCTGCTTGGCCTGCTGTGTTCATCCAGCCCTGCACCTTGTTGTCTGCAGTAGTATTGTTGGAATGTTGTCAGTGCCTGTAGCCCACAAGGCTACATGCTCAGCCTCCTTCAATACACCTTATACACTCACGACTGTGGCCAAATGCCACCCGAACTCTATTTAGAAACTTGCTGATATCACATTGAGTGCATCAAATTGGCTGACGGAGATTCTGGAGAAGGGTCACTACTTTAAAAACCCTTATTTATCAGGATTTGCTTAGATAGTTGAGGATTTTAGTGTAGAAAAGAAGTCTTGTTAATACATACATTTCTCTATCTTCACAATAATAAATTTGGGTAGGATGAGCCTGTATAAACAAAAAAAGTGTTACAGAAATCCAGGAGGTCAGGTAGCATCTACAGAGGGAAACAGAGCTAAGATTAAGTCCATTATGACCATTCTTTGGAACTGAGTGGGTATGAAAAAGTGCTGAGTTTTATACTGTAAAAACTGGGGAGGTGGGGTGGGGGTGCGAGTGTGAGGGGGGAATGGAGGGGGAGGCGAGGAGGTGTAACAGTTGGTACAATTGTACAGGACAAAGCACAAATCAAGTGCTAATGTTATGAGGAAAAAATATATAGATTAAGTGTGGGTGTTTATAACAGAAAATAGGTCAGCTCTGCTGTATGCACACTCATGCAAAAAGACACTGGGCTGATGGGGATGGGGAGAAAAAAGGGAGCAGTGAAAATAAAGCTCAGAGTTCATAGCCTGAAATTGCTGATATCAATGCTGAGTTCTAAAGGCTGTGAAATGCCTAAGCAGAACTTGAGGTGCATCTCATTTTTAATTTACACCTACCATTAATGCCAGCGCAAAACGCACACCTCAATTTACAGAATAAAACTAAAAGGTTTACTACAATCAGAAATTTGTGTTAAAGCCCACTGATCATATTATGACCAGGTGATGTTCATTAAGTTCAATCATTTACAAATAAAAATAGTTTTATGAAGTGGAGGATTGGAATGTCTGCTTTCTTGTTCGTGGAATGATGCCTTTACCCCAAATTCAAATAAAATGTTTACTTTTGTTTGGGTGTGGCAAGAGTAGTGGAAATGGGAAGTGGGATTCAATGGCTAGGTACTCTGGCACAGAGATTTCCAAAGATTAGCTACCATCTGAGGAAGTTTCTCCTCAACTCCATCCAAAATGGCCATTTCTATCCTGCACCTATGCTACCTGTCTCTAGCATCTGTCCTATAAAGCTCTCTCAGAATTTTTTATGCCATAGAAGAATGAGAGGTGATCTCACCAAGCTTCACAAAGAAGAGACCCAATCAGCTTAATCTTTCCTCAAAAGACAATATAATCACCCTATGAATAAATCAACAGAATCTTCGTCAAACGCCTTCAATGCTAAATACATCCTTCCTTAGATACAAATGCAGAGTACTCCCAATATGATATAACCAGAGTTTTGCACAATTCCATCAAGACCACCTTACTATATATCAATACAGACAATAAAGATATGAAGATGGACTGGAAAAGCTTATTTAAAAATACAACATGAAATTAACCCCAAGAGAATGAGGCTGGCGAAATAATAATGGGGAAATCAGGAAATGGCAGGAGTTGAATAAGTAATTTATATCAGTAGAAGGCACTAACAGATTTCGAAAAACACTAAATAATCATGTGACAAAATGGGGAAAAAGACAGAAATATGGAAAAATAGGAGGAATAAGCCAACTGGCCTTTCAAGCCTGCTCCACCCTTCCACATGATCATGACTGGTTACTGAACTCAGTGCCCTGTTCCTGCTTTCACACTATACACTTTGATCCCTTTAACCCTAAGAACTATAACTAACTCCTTCTTGAAAACATTTAATATTTCACCTCAACAACTTTCTGTGGCAGAGAATCATCACTCATCACTCTCCCTGTGAAGCAACTGTTCATCTCACTCCTAAATGGCCTACACCGTATCCTTAGTCTGAAACCCTTGGTTGTGGACTCCCCAGTCATTGAGAACACCCCTTCCAGCATTTATCCTCTTTGGTCCTGTTAGAATTTCTAGGGTTTCTTATGAGGTTTCCCCCTTATTTTTCCAACTGCCAGTAAATTACAGTTCTACGTAGTTCAGTCTCCTTTCTTACGTTCGTCCTGACATCCCAGCAATCAGTCTGGTAAACCTTTGGTGTACTTCCTCTATAGCCAGAGAATCTTTCCATAGATAAGCAAACTGAAACTCCACAAAGTACTCCAGGTATGGTCTCACCAAAACCCTTTACAATTGCAGCAAGACAGTCCTGCTCATGCACCCTAATCCTCCTGCTACGAAGACAACACATCAGTTGCCTGCTTCGCTGCCTACTGCAACTGCATGCTTACTTTCAGCAACTGGTGTACAAGGACATCTGGGTATTGTTGCACCTCCCTCTTTCCCAATCTATCATTCAGATAATAATCTACCTGATTTTGCTACCAAAGTGGACAACCTCACATTTATCCACACGATACTTCACATGCCAAGCATTTGCCTGAGGCTTTTATGGATATATTGGAAGGAAGAGGGTAGCAAAGGAAACAGTAGATCCACAAGGACAAAGGAGGGGAGTTATGCATACAGCCACAGGAAGTGGGAGACATCCTTAATGGATACTTTGTATCGGTAGGCATCGTTGATGTTGAGCTCAGGGAGGAGTGTGTGAATACTCTGGAGAACATCAGTATATTGAAGGAGGAAATTTTGGGTATCCTAAATTGCATTAAGGTAGCCAAGTCCCCAGGGCCAGATGGAATCTATCCCAGGTTTCTGCGAGAGGCAAAGGAAGAAATAACTGGGGTATTAGCAGATATCTTCACATTCTCTTTGACCACAGGCGAGGTTCCAGAGGGCTGGAGATTAGCTGATGTTGTTCCCTTGTTCAAGAAAGGAAGCAGGGATTATCCAGGAAATTACAGGCCAGAGAGCCTGATGTCAGTGGTGGGGAAGCTCTTGGAAAAGACACTGCGGTACAAGATATCTACACATTTGGAAGAAAATGGACTAGTTAGTGACAGTCGGTGTGGCTTTGTATGGGGAAAGTCATGTCTCACGAGGAATAAAAACAGAAGTTGCTGAAAAAGCTCAGCAGATCTAGCAGCATCTATGAAGAAAAAAAAAAATCAGAGTTAACATTTCAGATCCGGTGACCATCCCTCAGAATTCAGTTCCTGAAACGTTAACTGATTTTTTTCTTCACAGATGCTGCTAGACCTGCTGAGCTTTTCCAGAAACTTCTGTTTTTGTTACTGATTTACAGCATCCACAGTTCTTTCAGTTTTTATCATGTCTCACCAATCTGACTGAAATTTTGAAGAAGTAGGACAAAGATAATTAATGAGCGAAGGATATAGATAGGTTGGTGACTTGGACACAAAAATGACAGATGAAGTTTAATCCAGACAAATGGGAGTATTTTGGAGGATCAATTTAATGTGAATCATACTGTAAATGGCAGAACCCTTAGGAAAATTAATATCCAGACGTATCTGGGCGTGCAGGTCCACAGTGGTCTAAAAGTGGCCAAGGTGATTAAGAAGGTATGTGGCATGCTTGTCTTCATCAGCCATTGCATGGATTACAGGAGTTGGCAAACCATGTTGCAGCTATATAAAACCCTTGTTAGGCTGCATTTGGAGTAGTGCGTGCAGTTTTGGTTGCCACACTACCAGAAGGAAGCTTTGGGGAAGAGTGCAGAGCAGGTTCACCAGGATAGTTTTTATTCCTCGTGAGACATGACTTTCCCCATACAAAGCCACACCGACTGTCACTAACTAGTCCATTTTCTTCCAAATGTGTAGATATCTTGTACCGCAGTGTCTTTTCCAAGAGCTTCCCCACCACTGACATCAGGCTCTCTGGCCTGTAATTTCCTGGATAATCCCTGCTTCCTTTCTTGAACAAGGGAACAACATCAGCTAATCTCCAGCCCTCTGGAACCTCGCCTGTGGTCAAAGAGAATGTGAATGCCTGGTCTCAACGGCATTGGCTATGAGGAGAGGTTAAAAGACTAGGATTGTTTTCACTGGAAAGGCAGTGGCTGAGAGGAGACCTGATAGAGATCTACAAAGTTATGAGAGGCATTGATAGGGTGGATAGTCAGAGGCTTTTTTCCCCAGGGTTGAAGTTTCAATTACAAGGGGGCACAGGTTCAAGGTGAGAGGATGAAAATTTAAGGAAAATGTGAGAGGGAAGTTTTAGGAGCCCAGAACTCACTGCCAGAAGAGGTGGTGGAAGCAGGCACTTTGGCGACATTTAAGAGGCATCTGGATGGTTACATGAATAGGGAGGGAATAGAGGGATACGGACCGAATAAAGGAAGAAGGTGGTTTGTTTTTTAGTTTAGTTAGGGCATGATGATCAGCACAAGCTTGGAGAGCCGAAGGGCCTGTTCCTGTACTGTACTTCTCGTGTTCTTTTTCTTCACTTACTCAACTTGTTCAAATCACATTGAAGCATCTCTGAGTCCTCATCACAGTTCATCCTCCCATCCAGCTTTGTGTTGTCTGCAATCTTGGAGACATCGAATTTAGTTTTCTCAGCTAAATCAAAGTAGAAGTACTACAGAAACCAACAGGGTGAAAAACCATTACATCCCTGGGCCTAATGACTTGCATCCTAGGATTTTTAAGGAAGGTATCAAGAGACAATGGATGCACTACGAATCTTTACATTCCAGAAAATTTCCACAGAATTGGAAAACTGCTGACTGAAAATCCTTATTTGAACAGGAAAGGAGACAAAAAAAAGAGAATGCAATAGCAGAGTATTTAGAAATCAAGCAAAGACAGCATGGAGGGGAAATCATAGCTGACAAATTTATTAAATTCTTTGAAGACGTAATGAGCAAGATAGACAAAGGGGAACTAGCAGATTAATATGCTTAGATTTCCAAAAATAATCTGATAATGAACCACATAAAAGGCTACTTGGGATAAGAGACTATGGTGTTTCGGGTAGTATAAGAGTTTGGACTGAAGATTGTTTACTGATGGAAGAAAGAGAGTTGAGATAAGGGGGTGCATTTTTAGGATGGCAACCTGCAACTAGGGGAGTGCCACAATCAATCAATACTGGGGCCAGATTTATTTACAACACATGTCAATGACTTGGAGAGGAGTGAACGTACTTTTGCCAGTTCTGTGGATGACAAAATTTTTTGGGTTAAAGTGGGCAGGGGCAGTGGTGAGGATGATACTGTCTGCAAAAGATACTGACAGCTTCAAGTGAATAGAGGATCTGAACATTGTTTAAACAGAGGAAAGACTGAAAAATACTGCACAGATGTATTTGGGAATCATCATGCATAAGTCACAAAAAGCTAGCATCCAAGTTCAGCAGGATAATAAGGAAAACAAATAGAACGTTGGCTTTTATTTCAAAGTGTATGGTATATAAAATAGGAAAGACTTGCTAAATCTATAAAAGGCACCAGTTGGACTACAGCTAGAAAAATGTCAGTATTTGTCCTTTTATCTACAGAAAGCTGTACTGACATTGGAGCAGAGGAAGTTCACCAGGTTTATCCTGGGTATGAAGGGAGGTTCCTATGAGGAGAGGAGGAGTAGATTGGGCCTGGAGTCTAGCAGAATGAGAGTTGGCCAAATTGAACTATATATGATTCTTAGGGGGCTTGACAAGAGGTTGTTTCGTCTTGTGGGGGAGTTCAGGACGAGAGGGCATAATCTCAGAATAAGAGGTCAACAACTTAAGACAGAGATGAGGAGGAATTTTGACGTCAACTTTCCTGCTCCTCAAATGCTGCCTGACCTGCTGTGTTCCTCCAGCTCCACACGGTGTTATCTCTGACTCCAGCATCCGCAGTTCTTACTCTCTCTGAGGCGGAATTTTCTCCTCTCAGCAGGTGGTGAATCTGTAGAATTCCTTACCATAGTGCTCTGTAGAGGCTGGGTAATTAAGAATATTCAAGCTGAGATAAAATGAATTTTAAATCAGGAAAGGAATCAAAAGCCTTGCAGAAAAGGCTGAACAGTGGAGCCAAGGACTACCAAATCAGCTATAATCTAATCAGATGGCAGAACACATCCAACGGTCTGAACACTGTACTTCTGCTCCAATATACAATGGCCTTACTTTTGCCTCTAGCCTCTAACCTGCAATATCACTGCAACTTTAATACAGATTGGCTGGTGGCAGGGTAGTGGTAACATCATTGGACTACTAATCCAGAACCCTCGCAAATGTGCTGCGGTCATGGTTTAGAACCCCATCACAGCAAATGGTGAAATCTGGAATTAAAACCTCACCTAACAGCAACCACGTAGCCATTGCTGATTGTTGGAAAAACCCTATCTGGTTGACTAATGTCCTCTAAAGTGGCATCATAGGTAGATAGGGTGGTGAAGGCAGCATTTGGCACACTTGCTTTCATTGGTCAGTCAAGTATATGAGTTGGGAAGTCATGTCCTGTACAGCTGCAACATTGGTGAGACCACTTTTGGAGTACTGTGTACAGTTCTAGTTACTCTGCTAAAGGTAGGATATTAGTAAATTGTAAGAGATTCAGAAAAGATTTAAAAGAATGTTAGAGATTGGAAGGTTTGAGTTATAATGAAAGGCTGAATACGCTGGGGCATTTACCCGCAGCCCCCCAACCCCCAAGGCTGAGGGATGATCTAATAGAAATTTATAATATCATAAGGAGCATAGATAAGGTCAATAGCAAAGGTCTTTTTCCTATGGTATGGGAGTTCGAAACTTGAGGGCATAGCTATAAGGTGAGAGGGGAAAGTTTTAAAAGAGATCCAAGGGGCAGCTTTTTCACAGAGGGTGGAATGAACTGCCAGAGTAAGTGGTAGCAGCAGGTACAGTTATAACATTAAGACGACATTAGGACAGATACAGGAATAGGAAAAGTTTAGAAGGATATAGGCCAAACTTAGGCAAATGGGGCTAGTTTAGTTTGGGAAACCTGGTCAGCATGGATGATTTGGACCAAAAGGTCTGTTTCTGTGCTATAAGAAAAAATCTGCCATCCTTATATTGTCTGGCTTACAGGTGACTGCAGATCCACAGTAATGTGCTTGACTCTTAACTGCCCTCTGAGCAATTAGGGATGGACAATAAATGCTGGCCTAGCCAGAGATGCCCACATCCTGTGAATAATTAAAGCAAAAGTTACACATACACAAGATGGCTGATGTGTGTAGTTTCAGTGACAACCAGTATAATATTGGGATGTTTACTGTATAAAATAAATAGAACACCAACTGTCAGGTTTTTAAAAACATTTTTCTTTTGGTTTATTGGGTATTTGGGTTAAAAGTTAGCTCATGCCACCTGAACTTTACATTTAGATGATGCTATTGCTGAAATTTACTCAGTAGTTAAAAGCTTATTGCTTTGGGCCTATATTCTGGATTTGCTAAGAGAAACTAACCATTGCTTTTACCACATGCTGAGGACTGCACTGGTACATAAAGATATTTGAATAATAAACAATTCATTATCTGGCCACAATTTCAACAAAACCTTTTTTAAAGTCAACGAGTAGTTGGAAAGTTTGTGTACAGGCAGTTCCTGCAGAGAGCTGCGAATACAGTTGACAGAAAATGGGACTTTCAATCCTTGGATTGTGGGTTTACCATAGACGTTCTCTTAACATTTTAGTCAGAACTTTTAAGTGCTTTAAAAATTTTTGTTTTAACCAACTCATTAAAAGATTACAACTTCAAAGTCTGAAACAGAGTTGAGATTCTTGATTGCTCTGGGCTGGTTCTATGATCAGTTGATTTTTAAACTGCATTCTTATTTCATTCTTTACTTTTAAGTACAATCCTATTAAAGTCTTATTTTGCCAAGGTACCCCACTTTTGATTTTATCTTTAAAAAAGTTAAGAAACCAATTCCCTGATCCAGATGCCAACATAAACGATGATTCACTGATTGCATCTGCACATGCAGGCCAGCTCCCTCTAGTGTGGTGGCATCAACAGATGAAGCTTTGCAGTAAAGGCCAACACACTTTGCCTTCCTTACTACTTATCGTACCTGCTCATCTATAAGAACAGCCAAATCCCTACGAAAACCAACATTAAATAGCTTCTCAATTTCTTTTAGCCCTCTTACCAGAACAAATAACCTCACATTTCACCATATTATATTCCAGCCACCATCTTCTTTCCTAACTATTCAACCTACCTTTATTCCTTCATAAATTCTTGATTTAAAGTCACAGGGTCATAGAGATATACAGCACGGAAACTGACACTTCAGTCCAACTCATCCATGCCAACCAGATATCCTAGATAAATCTAGTCCCATTTGCCAGCATTTGACCTACATCCATCTAAACGCTTCTTATTCATATACCCATCCAGATGCCTTTTAAATGTTGCAATGTAGCCTCCACCACTTCCTCTGGCAGCTCGTTCCATACACGCACCATCCTCTGCATGAAAAAGTTATCCCTTAGGTCGTTTTTACATCTTTCCCCTCTCACCTTAAACCTATGCCCTCTAGTTTTGGAAGCCCCTACCCAGGGAAAAGGCCTTGTCTATTCACCCTATCCATGCCCCTCATCATTTTATAAATGTCTCAGTCGCCGACACTCCATGGAAAATAGCCCCAGTTTGTTCGGCCTCTACCTATAGCTCAAATCCTCCAACCCTGGTAACATCTTCATAAATATTTTCTGCACCCTTTCAAATTTCACAACATCTTTCGTATAACAGGAAGACCAGAATTGAACACAGTATTCCAAAAATAGCCTACCAATGTCCCGTACAGCTGCAACACAACCTCCCAACTCCTATACTCAATGTACTGACCAATACAGGCAAGCGTACCAAACGTCATCTTCGCTATCCTGCGTTCCTGTGACTCCACTTTCAAGGAACTATGAACCTGTACTCCAATGTCTCTGTTGGGCAACACTCCCCAGGTCCTTACCAATAAGTGTGTAAGTCCTGTCCTGATTTGTCCTATCAAAAGGTAGCACCTCACATTTATCCAGATTAAACTCCATCTGCCATTCCTCAGCCCGTTGGATTGAAATTCTGGGGTTGTATGTATAAACCTTTTCGAAGGTGGGCAGGACAAGTTGAAAATTTTGTTAAAATTGTATGTGGATCTTTGGCTTGAAACAGAAATAGTAGAAAAAAATGTTACTCTAAACCTGCATGTTATACTGATTTATTGTGCTTTATTGTGGGCAATTCTGTACATTAATTTTGGAGGGATGTCAAAGCTTGAAGTGGGTGTAGAGGAGACTTACTAGAATGGGACTGGACATGAAAGACTTCAGTTATGTGGAGAAACTGGTGAAACTGGAATTGTCCTCAAAGCAGATATTAAAGGGAGATTTTACAGAGGTGATCAAGATCGTGATAAAAATTAAACAAAGAAATAAGACAAACAGTATTCATTGACCGGTCTCACTAATCAGGGGACACAGTTTTATCCCTCCATAACACAGTACTCCAGTCTTCAGTCACCCCTAACATCCCATGCCTGCCCAACAGAATGTTTTGTCTAAACCCTGGTGATTCCATACCTGCACTTTCAACTCCTTCCTTCTCACTGTCCAAAGCCCTAAACATTCATTCCAACCAAATCAACAATTTACTCATACTCCTTTCAATCCAGTCTACAGTCTTTGCTGTTCAAGATGTGGTCTTGTGTACACTGGAGAAATTAAACAGAGACTGGGCAACAGGCTTGCAGAAGACCTCCACTCAGTCCACAGGCATGATTTCATCCCCTGTCATTTTAATTTGCCATCATGCTGTTTTGCTGTTGATGGCCTACAACAGCATTCCATTGAAGTTCAGTGAGCCTAAGTAATAACATTTCTTTCAACTTGGCAGTTGACAACCTTCTGTACTCAATATTGAGTTCAACAAGTTTAGAAGCATAACTTCTGCTTCCATTCTGTTCTATGTCAAAGTAAAGGAAGGAGTAATCAATGGACTGCACAAAACAGATTCTCTACTACAAGGCAAAGGCAAGAGCTCTAGCTCATCATTTTAGTATAGTGATTACCCACACATTGCCAGCAACTAAAATATAAAAATCATCAGAATTTGAAGCACTTGTGCCAATGCTGTTCAGAGACAAAGCACTGCCTTGGTCCAAAATTAATGCTTCCCTTTTTGCCAAAACTTAACACTTATCAATATATGCCAAGGAAGGGGGATTTCAAGATTGGGCATATTTTTCAGGTGAGAGGAGAGAGGTTTAAAAAAGATATGAGGGGAAATTCCCCCCACCCCCAAAACAGGGTGGCTCACATGTGCAATGAACTTCCTGAGTAAGAGGTGGATGCAGCACAATTACAACAATTAAAAAACATTTGGTACATGAACAGGAAAGGTTTGGAGGGATATGGGCCAGCAGCAGGCAGGTGGGACTAGTTTAGTTGGGATTACGTCAGCATGGACTGGTTGGACCAAAGGTTTCCTTGCTATATGACTCGATAATGTTACATGCAGGGCAATGCAGCACCAAGCTGTGTCAGGGTGAAGGTTAATGGATTGATCTCCCAACTGTAAATGTGTACAAGCCACACATATCCTTCATGATGGGAACTGATAAAAGGCATCCAATGTCTTCCTGACAAGATTGTAGGTGATGCTTGAAGATCCAGAATGGAAGACATCAGCTTTAAAGGTTGTCACATCCTCAAAACTAAAATAAAACTAAAAGTTTTCCTGGTTTATTTTGTGTTAATACACATCTCCAGAATTATCACTTGTGTTCAACTGCTAGTTCGTATTAGGAACTTGCAAAGGATATCGTGTTAACCACCAGTCCATCTGCAATAATCATGTGATCAATTTCACATAAAGTGAGGCAAAATTAGTGGCATAAAACATTGTGATGTGAAGACTGTACTTCATAAACAAGCAACAGAAAAGAATCTTCTCATCTACTCTCAAACTAAAAGAAGGTTGTTGAGCAATTACAAGAATGCCCAGGTTTCAAGATAAAGAAACACTGCACTGTCCATGGGATGTTGCAGTGTTATCTCCAACTTGTCTCCTCAGATTTTCAAAGTCTTCATTTTCTGTACAGTAATTTATTGGCTTGTTGCTCAGACATTGTTCCAGAGGTGGAAGTCACCTTTTGTTTTCTCAGTCAAGTAGCCTTGTTGTCAGTCTACACAGCAGTGCAGTGAACTGCTTGATTAAGAAGAAGCTTAACTACAATTCTGTAAACAAGCATTCAAGCTTGTACCAATAAGCAGAAACACTGGTGGCATATTCTACTTTCTCATCTTTGTGCAGATGATCCAGCTACCACACTCACTGTAATTGACTGGCCTCATCCAACCAGGGTTTAAAATTAGTATACTTGAAGTCTGAGTCAAACCAGTTACATGGAAGGAAAATCTTGTTTCACCACTATCTTGGAGTTATTTGAGGATGAAACCTGTGCTGTGGATAAAGGTGAACTGATAGAGGTACTGTAATTAGAAAGCATCTGATAAGATGCCTCATCAAAAGCCATCATAGAAAATAAAATGGTGTTGAGGTGAACACATTGATACTAATCAGAGATTGGTTAGGTAAAGGAAGCAAACAGTAGGCATGAATTGGTCATTTTCTATTTAGCAGGATTTAACAACTGGTGTGCTACAGGGATCAGAGCTGATAACAACTTTGTACAATTTACATCAACAACCTGGCTTCAAGGACCAAAAGGTATTGTTGCTAACTTTGCTGATGGATGAAACAAAGGGAAGAAAGTAAGTTGTGATGATGACATAAGGACGTTACAAAAGATATAGATAGATAGAGAGGCTAAAGATATGGTAAGTTGAGTATAATGTGGAAATATGTGAAATTGTTCATTTTGGCAGGAAAGAAAGCACATTATCCAAATGGTAAGAGATTACAAATCTCTGAGATACAGAGGGATTTTGGTGTCCTAGTGCATGAATCACAAAAGCAATTAATAGAAAAATACGACAATCTGAAAGCTAATAGAATGTTATTGCTAACCATGAGGGTTAATGAATACAAAATTAGAGAGGTTATACTTCAGTTATACAGGGCATTGGGGAGATCACATCTGGTCAACATTATGTACGGTGTCTATATTTAAGGAGGTAGATTCATGAAGGCTTCCTACAATAATATCTGGAATGGGAACTACCTAATGTAGAAAGGTTCAAAATAATATGCTTGTATGTGCTAGAGTTAAGACACAAAGGCGACTTGACTGAAACACAGAAGATCCTGAGGGGTCTTGACACAGTTAATATGGAGAGGATGAGCCCTCTACTTCAGGTAGAGATGAGATTGTTTTGAGAGGCAAGTGTTTTTGGAACTCTTCTTCAAAAGGTAGTGAAAGCAGAGTCTTTAAACATTTTTAAGGCGAAGGGAGATAGATTCCTGGATAGAAACGGAGGAGAAAGGCCACTGGGGGTAGGTGGGGAAAACGGAGAAAGGCCACTGGGGGTAGGTCAGAATGTGGAGCAATCAGATCAGCTGTGATGTTACTGAATGTCAGAGGAGGCCTATTTCTGCTTCTAATTCATACTTTCACAGACAGAACTACACAATATCACTTCCCCAAAATCCCACTTGCAGGGGATGCTGGAAAAGAATCTCCATACTATAGTTCTAAATCAATTGAGTGCTACAGAGAATCAACACAAGTGAAGTTATTTTATGACAAGAGATGGTGCAGTCTGAACATTGTTCATTGTAAATTCCTTCTACATACCATCTTGCACAGCTCAGTGCAACAGTGAGTAGCATGGCTCGTGGTAGCACTGTAACATGATCATTCAAGCCCTGCCCTCTACAGCAATTTACATTAGAGATGTTTTAAGCTTGGCAATATGACCCCATACAAACCTCAAACTGCAAGGTTCCATCGCAGAGTAAAGTCATGCCAATAATATGAAGCTGCACACATTTTTTTCTTTATCCTTTCATGAGACGTGGATGGCATCGGCAAAGACAACGTTTGCTGCCTATCCTGAATTTCCCTCAAGTAGGAGGCTTTCCAGAAGTCAGATGAGAGTAACCTTATTGCTGTAGATTTGGAGTCAAAAGGTAGGGACAGTGGATTCCTTCTCTAAAGGACATGCTGATCAACAGTTATTTTACAGTTACTATTACTTGAAACTACGTTTTTTCATATTATTCAAATTCCAGATTTTAAAAACTGAACTCAAGTCCCCCCTCTACCATGGTGGGATTTGTACCCATGCTCCCATTTATTAGCTCGAGACGTTATTAGTCCAGTGACTTTACCGCTCTTCTATCATCTTTCCTCCACAATGTTCAACGTGTGGAAATCACAACTCTTGAAGATCTAGGAATGGAGAAAGTAATTGTTTATAACCCCTATCTCCAGGCTGGGGCCACGTCCACAACAAATGATGGCAAGCTACTTTAAATTTGCATTCCCTTCTCCAGTTGATCCACAATCATCTACTAACTCCTAAGGGCCTCTCAAACTTCTGCAAAGTCAATGTGATGGCACGCTGTTTACTTGCCTGGATGGGTGCAGCTCCAAGAAGTTCAACAGTATTCACGACAAAAGCAGCCCACTTGATCAGCAACCCATCTACCACCTTCAACATCCCTTCTACCACTGATGCAGAGTGGCAACAGTGTGCATCTTCTCCAAGATGCACTGCAGCAACTTGCCAAGCCTCTTTCAACATCACTGAGAAGGATGAGGGTAGGAAATGCATGGAAATACTATCACAAAAGGTTCCCAAGTCACACACACTAACTTGACTCGGAACTATACCATTGTTCCTTAATTTCAGTGTCAAAAGGCTGGAATTGCCTTCCTAACAGCACCATGCAATTAACTATACCAGACACATTGTAGCAGTTCAGGAAGACAGCTCACTTGCACCTTCTCAAGGGCAATTGGAGATGGACAACAGATCCTGCTTTTGCCAGTAATGTCCACATCTCATGAAATTTAAAATACTCATTCTCACATATGACTAAATTCAAACTGATATTTGGTTCTACAGATGGAGACCAGCCACGAGCTTACAATGAGCTGAAACCAAGAATTTCTCCTACATTTCAGCCTCCAACCAAAAAAATTAAACACAAGCACAATTCATTTTACAGCCAGATGTCATCTGTTAACACAATCCATCCTCACCTCCACCCTGCATCCCTGCCACAAACAGTTTAGATTCCATTCCTGAAAAGTGGTAGTTATCTCATCAAAAGCCAGTCATGTATATAGAGAAAGTTACTGCTATGTACACAAAATATACTCCAGATTGAAGATGCCAGAATCTCCTGCACACCAATGCCAACGCACAATAACTCTGAGCAATAAGTACCTTGAATGTACTTTGTCACTGAGCCAGTGAGATTGATGTGAGACAGTATTGCACACACATTTGACCCAGTCATTCAGACCTTTTGGTACAGCAGACAGCTGACATCGCTGAGGATAAAAAACAAACAGAAACAGTAATGTATTTTTACCGCTTTAGCTATTAGCTCAGGAATTGATCTGCACAATGGCCAAAGACAAAAATGTAATCCTAAACATGGTCGAGTGGTGCAAAACCTTGAAGCATGACAAAGAGCTCTGAATTACATTTGATTTGACCAAACCTTTCTCACCTCTTGAAAGTAAACTCTTGAAACTCCTCAACTCTGTATTCTCCATTCCTTTTCTGAGCAGTGAGCACCAACTGGTTATGGTACCTTGGAGGAAAAGCAGCCAAAATGACCTGTCTTTAGGTCTGATGAGCACCTTCAGGTTAGAATCATTGGATAGTGACTGGAAGTGAAGATCTTAGCAGATATCCCCCATTCCCTGGTCCAGAGACATTGGTCTAACTATCTTATTGAAAAGATCAGTTATCAATATAACTGGACAGTCCTACTTCAGACATGGTGGCTCAGCTGTTAGCCCTGCTGCCTCACAGTGCCAGGGACTTGGGTTCGATTCCACCCTTGGATGAGCGTCTTTGTGGAGTTTGCACACTCCACACGTCTGCTCTGGTTTCCTCCTACAGTCCAAAGTCGTGCAGGTTAGGTTAATTGGCCATGCTAAATTGCCCCATAGTGCCCAGGACTATGTAGGTTGGTGGTTTAGCCATGGGAAATGCAAGGTTATAGGCATAGGGTAGGGGAGTGGGTCTGGGTGCTCTTCAGAGGGTCGGTGTAAACTCGATTGGCTGAATGGCCTGCTTCCACACTGAAGGCATTCTGTAATTCTAGAGTGACTCTCATCACATCATGCTGTGCACCCAGCAAGGCGAGTTTGTGGGGGTTAGTGGGGAGAATACTCTACATCAACCACAACTGACAACTAATAAATGCCTACAAATTTTAGCAGTTATGTAATTGTTGACCAAATCAGATTGTGCAACATTTTTAGTGAACTTTTCAAACTGCAAAATACATTGACGTAAAGCTGCATGGTACAGGATATTCCAAATAAGGAAATTTTATTTCATGTTCATAAATGTTGAGAGAGAGAGCTGGCAAGTTTACATGGTACTTCAGTTATTTGGTTGGGGGATGAAATAAGGGAAAGTGTGTGAAAAGATAAACAAATAAATGGGATATCAGAAAAGCATACCCTCTTTCTTCCTTATTAGATACCGTATATTGGATCAACAGCTGAAGGAGATTGCTGTTCTGTACATTCATTCCAAAAGCCTCTCCCCAACTGTGTGTGGCCATTGTCAAACATTATAAAGTTATCACATCGAGCACTGTAATCTGAAGCCACACGAGCTCAAATCATCTCTTGTTGCCAACACTGAAGACACAAAGACAAGTGGATGATTGCAACCACAAATGAGAAAAATAATCTGTGAATAAAGAAAATCCATCCTCTCATTCAAATAAATTTAAATTGAGATTAAACAAAATAGTTTTCTTTCAAGAGAAGGCTACATTTCAGGAGTTGCAATATTTCCAGGGGTCCCTGAGCATGCTTCAATGTTTAAACACGATTAGGGCCAATAGGGTCAATAGACCAACCTCAATTTGTGCAAAGGGCCCCTAGACACATCTGCAGTGACCCATGTTACAAGGTTGAAATCCAAGCAAACTGAATGTTTTCACATTCAGAAATCTAGGTACAAAACATTACTTCAAGATGAAGTAAATGGGACTTGCACATCAAAGAGATAGTGCACTGTACCTCTAATCTCCCAACATTTTTGCTCTGAGGACTGCAGATTGAGGAAAGTTGATGCAGAGAAAGCAATACTTTGGATACAGTAGAACTGTGAGGTTCTTACTATTAATTATGAGATCGAGCTTTGCATTATTATTGAGAAGAAGTCAAGAGTACAGGGGTTCAACAAGAGAAAAATGTGACCAATGATTTAACTTAAGTACTCAATAATTCCATCCCTCATTCTTGCAATCTCATGATCATGGGATGATTTGCTTTCATCCCCTAATATGTCAGGCATGAGCACAGAAATCTGGGACACTTGAATAAAAACCATTAATAACAATCTACAGTGTTTAATAGTCCCATGTCAAACGGACTGAAAACCCCAATTAGACCACTGATAGTATCCCCACAGTTTGTGTGGTGTCAGCAATGGCTCAGTGAAAAGAACAGAATTCCAAGGCAGAAAGTTCAATTCTCACACCAGAGTACAAGTGCACACTGCAGGCTGACACTCTTAAGTGCAATAGCAAAGGGAGTAAAGAACTATCAAGGGATTGCCTTTCAGATCAGATTTTAAAATTGAGATCCCATTTGCCCTCAGGGATATATAAAAGATACCACAGCACTAAATCAGGGCTAACATTTATTTAAATCAATCCAATAACATACTTGTACATAACCTGCATTCCAAACCTTTGTGCATTTTTAAAATAAAAGTATTATTTTTCCCAGTTGTCTCCAATCATTCAAGAGAGGCCCTGTGATGATTATCCATCCAACTTCCTTCTGCTATGCAGGGTAGCTCGAGATGAGAAACTGTTTCTCCAGGGTACCACACCATTTCGCAACTTTCAATACTGTATTTTGACAATCCATCACATTAGCATGGAGCCAAAATTTATGACTTGCATCTTATTTATTTCACATTTAGTGTTGTTACTTACAATGGTGAAAAAGCAAATACAACAAACTTTTACATTCCATGAAGCAACTGAAATGAGCAGCTGCCCATTGTAAAGGTAACTGAAAACAGCTGTGTTCAAAAACATTCCAAAATTCCAGAAAAAAAAAAGCCAAGTCATATTTTTCTAAAATGTGGTGTTACTAAGACATATCAACAGCACACAAATACCAACAAATAACATTATTTCTTAATCGGCATCCTAGAGACTTGTGGATCTATGGCAGTACCTCTATCTCTGGGACTGAAGATTAAGGCTCAAATCCCACCTGCCCTGGAGATGTGTCATTGGATGAGTGCACCAGCTGAGTTGGAAATACTTCTTGATTGGTCAAACTTGAAATCGTCAGGCTGGATCAAGACCAGCACAACAAGGGGCTAAATCATTAAAATGAACAGTGTTGGGAGGTCTTTTACAAATGAATGAGGTGGGTCACAGATGCTGTTAGCTTGCTAATTTAGTAAGTCATTGAAATGTTCCAATTTCTGATCCTATTGTTCTACAATTATGTTGACTTAATTTCAAGTCATGGGTTTACAGCAATTTTTGTTCACTAAAATATACATAACATAACTGTCTTAGAATCAGAGCAATAATGTTTCTCACACCACTCAATTGAATTAGCTACAGGAAACAAAGAACAAAGATATGAAAATAGATGGACCACCTAGCATCAACCTAGGCACCAGAAAAGACAATGGCAAGAGCAGCCTCGTCAACCCTGCAAATTTCTCCTTACTAACACCTAGGGGCTAGTGTCAAAATTGGGAGAGCTGTCTAATATTAATCAAGCAACAGCCTGACAGTCATACTCACAGAACCATAGCTTTACAGACAATATCCCAGACACCACCATCACAATCCTGGATACGTCCTGTTCCACCGGTAGGACAAACCCAGCAGAGGTGGTGGCACAGTGGTAAACAGTTGGGAGGAAGTCACCTGCGAATTATCAACATTGACTCCAGACATCATGAAGTCTCATGGAATCCATCCAAACATGGGCAAGGGAACATCCTGCTGATTACCATATAGCATCCTCCCTCAGCTATTGAATTAGTACATCTCCATGTTGAACAATTCTTGGAGGAAGCACAGAGAGAGTGGCAAAAGCGTAAAATGCATTCTGGGTGGGGGATTTCAATGTCCACTACAAAGAGTGGCTCAGCAACAGCACTACTGATTGAGCTGGTCGGGTCCTAATGGACACAGCTGCTAGACTGGGTCCGCGGCAGGTGATGAGGGAACCAACAAAGGGAGAAAAAACATACTTGACCTCATCCTTACCACTCTGCTGGCTGCAGATGCATCTGTCCATGGCAGCATCGGTCACAGCAACCACCGCAGAGTCTTTGTGGAATTTGAAGTCCCAGCTTCACATTGAGAATACCCTCTGTTGTGCTCTGTCACACTATCACTGTGCTATATGGGACAGACTTCAAACACGTCTAACAGCTCAGGACTGAGCATCCATGACACACTGGGAGCCATTAACAGCACAACTGTACTCCAGCACAAACTGCAACCTCATGGCCTGGCATATCTAACACTCAACTATTAACATCAAGCCAGGTGGTCAACCCTGTTCAATGGAGAATGTAGGAGGACATGCCAGGAACAGCAGACATACTTAAAAATGAGGTGTCAACCTGGTGAAGGTACCAAACAGGACTACTTGAGTGCCAAGCAGCATAAGCAGCAAGTGACAGACAGAAGTAAGCGATTCCACAACCAATGGATCAGATCTAAAAACTCTGCAATCTTGCCACATCCAGTTATGAATGGTGGTGGACAATTAACTCACAGGAGGCAGCGGCTCCCCAAATGTCTCTATTCTTAAAGCTGGAAGCGCCCAACACAGCAGTGCAAAAGATAATGCTAAAACATTCGCACCAATCTTCACCGAGAAACGCCCGATGACCTACTTCAACTTCCTTCAGTGGTCTCCAACAATACATATACCAGTCTTCAGCAAATTCAATTCACTCCACATGATATCAAGAAACAGTTGGAGGCCCTGGATACTGCAAAGGCTATGGGTCCTGACAACATTCCGGAAAAAAATACCAAAGACTCATGCTCCAAAACTTGCTGCTCCCCGAGCCAAGCTGTTCTAGTACAGTTACAACACTGGCATCAACCTGACAGTGTGGAAAATTGTCCATGTGTGTTCTGTACACACAGGGAAAAAGGACAAATCCAACCCAGCTAATTACTGGCTCTTCAGTCTACACTTGACCATCAGTAAAGTGATGCAAGGTGTCATCAACAGTGCTATCAAGCAGCTCCTGTTCAGCAATAACCTGTCAGTGATGCCCAGTTTGGGTTCCGCCAGGGCCACTCAGCTCCTGATTTCATTACAGCACTGTTTCAAGCATGGACAAAAGAGCTGAATTCCAGAAGAGAAGGGAGAGTAACAGTCCTTGACTTCAAGGCCTCATTTGACTGAGTGTGGCATCAAGGAGCTACAACAAAACTAGAATCAATGGGTATTAGGGGGCAAACTCTCCACTGATCAGAATCATACCTGGCATATAGGAAAATGGTCACGGTTGTTGGCAGTCAGTCACCTCAGCTCCAAGTCAACTCTGCAGGAGTTCTTCACGATAGTGCCCCTCGGCCCAACCATCTCAGCTGCTTCATCGATGACCTTCCCTCCATAATAAGATCAGAAGTGAGGATATTTTCCAATGATGATACAATGTTCAGCACCATTCACAACTCCTCAGATACTGAAGCAGTTCATACTTGAATGCAAAAAGAACTGGACAATATTTAGGCTTGAGCTGACAAGTGGCAAGTAACATTTGTACCACACAAATGCCAGGCAATGACCATTTCAAATGAGAGATAGCCTAATCACCACCCCTTGACATTCAAAGATATTTCCAACACTGAATCCCCAATGTCAACATCCTATGGGTTACCGTTGACCAGAAACTCAACTGGACTCATCACATTAACCCAGTATCTACAAACGCAGGTCAAAGGCTAGAAATACTGCAACCAGTAACTCACCACCCGATTCCCCAAAGCCTGTCCACCATCTACGAGGCACAAGTCAGGGTGTAATGGAATACTCCCCACTGACACGGATGGGTGCAGCTCCAACAAAACTCAAGAAGCTCAACACCATTCAGAACAAAGCAGCCAATTTATCGGGGCCACAGTCTCAAGCATCTACTCTCTCCATCACTGACACTCAGTAGCAGCAGCGTGTACTATCTACAAGACGCACTGCAGAAATTCACCAAAGATCCTTAGACAGAAGTACATGGGAACACTGTCACCTGCAAGTTCCGCTCCAAGCCATCCTGACTTGGAATTTTGTCACTATTCCTTCACTGTCACTGTGCCAATGTCCTGGAATTTCCTCCCTTAAGAACATTGTGGGTCAACCTACAGCATGTAGACTGCAGCAGTTCAAGATGGCAGCAACACCCATGTCCCATGAGGAACTAAATAAAAAAAAAAGCAACATCACCCTCATCAAGCAAACTCTAGGCAGAGTGTTTTCAGTGCAATTCTTCGTTACATGAGGCTGAGATTTCCTCCTGCTTGCAGAATGGCAGTCAAAAGAGTTCAACCTTAATTACTGTTAAAGAAGCAATTCAGAAACAGTAATGCCAGTCTCAAGCTTATAACTAAATTAATTTTGCTCCCATTCTTGCCACTATTTCCCATAATATCTCAATATACCATGTTACTCTTCTGTTATCCTGTAACCCTTCTCTGTACCCTGTTGTTAGCTCCTTGTTGAATCTTGGTTCCTGTAAAAAAAATTCAAGTCTGAATCCAAGTATTTATATACAATAGCTTTGTACATAAGCAGCATTTCAGGTACAAGGTGGGGAATGAGAAGCTGGCCATGTTGAAGCATGCCTCTGTACAATAAGCAAGAAAAAAAGATCCAAACCAGTTCTTGTTTTGAACAGGAAGAGAAAGCTATTGACTCAAATTAAGATGTTTAATGAAGTTGAACAAATCAAGATAAGTAACACCAGAATTTCTCCAATGACTGATAAGTACATGTAAATACATGTATAAATGTCTGCAAGAATCTTTTCAGTGATAGCATTACACTATAAATCATTTACGTGGGATTACGACTGTCTGTAGTTGTGCCTCTGCTTACTATACAATTACCTTTTGTGCTTGAATTGGACAGAAATATAAATATTTTTCATTGTTTTATAATTCAGAAAAAGAAAGTCACTTAACCTTTTCCATCTTAGCATCTTCTCACAAAATGCTGTGCAATTCAGAAACATGGTCAGTCCAACAAAATAGAAACCCAAATCCATGCTAAAGATCTCCAAACTAAATTCTGAGAAAACCAAACTAACAAAGTTTTCATGCAAATTCTCTTTGCTGGACATCTAGGTAACAAAAAATGTAAATCTGGATTGCTACAGCACCAGTCCTATCCTCAGTATGTCCTGAAGCACTTTACAAATCAATGGTTTACTTTAGAAATAGTCAGACCTTTGAGTAAAGGAGTTGGGACGTCATGTTGAGGTTGTACAGGACACTGGCGAGGCCTCTTCTGGAGTGGTGTGCAGCTCTGGTCACCCTGTTATAGGAAGGACATCATTAAACTGGAGAGGGTTCAGATAATATTTAGAAGGATACTGCCAGGAATGGACGGGCTGAGTTGCAAGGGTTGAGTCTGGAAAGGCTGGGATTCTTCTCACTGGAGTGTGGGAAGTTGACGGATGATCTTATAGAAGTTTATAAAATCATAAGGGGCATAGATAAGGTGAATAGCAAAAGGTCTTTTCCCTAAAGGTGGGGGAGTTCAAAACTTGGGGACATACTTTTAAGGCGAGAGGATAAAGATTTAAAAAGGACATGAGGGGTAACATTGATAGTGGTTCGTGTGCAGAATGAACTGCCAGAGGAAGTGGTGTTTGCAGGTACAGTTAACAACGTTTAACAGACATTTGGATAAGTACAGGAATAGGTAAGATCTGGGGGGATATGAGCCAAATGCAGGTAGGCGGAAATAGTTTAGTTTGGGAGGACAGTTGGCGTGGACAAGTTGGACCAAAGGGTCTGTTTCCATGCTGTAGGACTACGTTATATTGGCAAAGGCATTGGTCAATTTACAAAATATTGGACCCTATAAATAAAAAATTAATGCCAGAGGAGAACTGATCACTGGAGGTAACTAAGAAGACAAATACTGGAGGTACATAATCTCTGTCACAGCACAACTCATCTATGGGTCAGTTGGTAGCACAAGGCCTCAGGTTCAAGCCCCACACCAGACTGACACTCCAGTGTAGCACTGAAGGAGCAATGCATTTTGGAGATGCCATATTTCAGATAAGACATTATACCAAAGATGTAAAAGATCCCTTGGCACTATTCTGAAGAGCAGGAGAGTTAACAGCATCGGTGTCCTGGCCAATACTTTTTCTTCAATCAATATCACAAACAAAAATCTGGTATTATCTCATGTCAACCTGTTAAGATTGACACTCGAGACATGCATTTTTACTCTAAAATTACTGGTCCACGGATCATGGCAAAAATCAAAACAATTTTCCAACCTACCAAGGTGACCAACTAAATAGTTTATCTACAAAGGGTTTTAAACAAGATCTAACAACCTAGTTTCTTAAATATAATTATGGGTTCATCATCCAAAACTTACTCAATAATTGTAACAATTGGCTAACATACAGAGTAATGCATATAAGTATAAATCCTTATCCTTATAAAAAGGAAAAACACATAAAACTGACACACATGCGCACTCACTCTTCAGGAAATAAAAAGGAAACAGACTTCTCTGCGGAGACTGGTTTTCCAAAACAATCTTTGGCCAATGGGCTATTCTCGAAGACAAGCGAATAAACAAAAATATTCCATAGTCTGTCACTCACGCCACAAAAACCTGAGCAACTATCTCTAACCTTGGACATTAATCGCTGAAGTCTCATAGACAGTGTGCTCAGCGAATACAAATCCAAGATCTCGAGATGTTGCTTCAGTCACCCTTTCCGAAGGGCAAATTGATTTCATCCTAAGATAGGGGGTTTTCTTTCAGAAATGGGAGAGATCAGCTGGGCAGCTTGTTCCAAGCAGGCTTCACTCTAACTGAACCAGATAAAACAGGAATTCCTCCAAGTCAAATACTGCTCAAGGAAACCTCAACAAGGTTTATAGTAAAGCAAACCGTTATCACCAGTCATGCAATTTCTAGGAAATCCTGTTAAAAAATAAATCTCCGTTGTTACAATTATTTCAATTACCTTTTGTAAAAAGGTTACGTCCACAAAACTTGAAATAAATTCAAATTTCTACATTCCTTCAAAACCTAAGCCCTCCAAGCAAAATTAAATAAGAAGTTTCTACACAAACAGCTGGTGGAATACATGTGGTAGTCTGTATTGCCAATGCAAGTTGAAAAAGTATATTTTACATTAGTACCTGCAAAATGCAAGGGAGGCATTTGTTTTATGCTTTAAAGTTAGAATATGGTAGAGGTAGTGCTTCCTGTTGTGACCTCAGCTGATCAGATTTTGGTCTTAATTAAATTTTATCTTCCATATATCTGCCACCATAATACATGACTCACTTATCAGTCAAAGATGCATCCAACTCAGGCTTGAATATATAAAATGAGCTAGCCCTGATTGCTCTTTGGGGTTGGGAATTCTAAAAGTTAATGACGCTACTGGAATAAATTATTTCTCCATCAAAATTGAGGACTCCTTACTCTGAAAGAGTGTGGCCTTGAGCAAGATGTCCCCCATGAAGGGCAGCGTTCACTCAGCTTCTATCAAACTCCCTTAGAATCTGATATATTTAAGCGAGATCCCCTCTTGTTCTTCCAAATTCTAATTGGTATCGAACAAACCCTTTCTCAAAAGCCAAGACCTTTATCCTAGGGAGAAACTAGTAAACTTTCTGTGAGCTGCCAATGCAAGTTTATCCATCCTTAGAGAGATTAAAGCTGGATGTAGAATTCTAGGTGAGGTCTCATGAATTCCCCGTACAGTTGAAACAAGACTCCACTAGTTTCATAGGCCATGTCCACAGTGATAAGAATAACAACAATTCATTTTTCTTGCTAATTAACTACTGTGCTTTCTAGCCTCAAACACTGGAAACGCATGGGCAATGAGAATTGCAGCGTCTAGGTCGCAGGCTGCAGTCAGTGAGATCTAAGAAACTTTGGGCACCCTCAATGAATGGTGTGGGGATAAAAGTAAGCAGTTAAAGAGTTACTAAGTGTAACAAAGTAGATATCAGTAGAAATGAGAACACTCGCCAATGGGCATATACATCTGTTTAAGTATCGTAAGCCCATTTGATGTTATCTGCCCATATTCTTCCTACAAAAATACATCTCTCACCTCTGCATTGAACTTCGTCTGCCTACTCCACTGACACGTCAATGCCCTTTTGAAGTTCTACACTGTTCTCCCCATAGTTTACAATGCTTCCAAGTTCTATATTATCTGTAAACTGTTAAACTGTCATCTTGCTCATCAAGATCCAGACTAACATATTGGGTAAAGCAAGGGTCCCATTACTGAGGTACAGGAAACTCCACTATAAACTTTCTCCAGTTTGAAAAATAACCATTGCCACAAATTTATTCCCTACTATTCAGCCAATTTCTATCCATATTGCTTCTGTTCCTTTTATTCCACAAGCTAAGACTATTCTCAAAGGGCTGTTGTGGCACTGTGTCAAATGTCTCTTGAAGGTCCATGTACACCACATCAATAACATTGCCTTTATCATCTCCACAAAAAACTCAAGCATGTTAGCCAAACATAATTTACCCTCAGAAATTCATGCTGGCTCTTTCTAAACATCCCATTTTTTCTCCATGTGACTACTAAATCTATACTGCATCACCATTTCTCAAAGCTTTCACCACACTAAAGTTAAACTGATTGGTCGATAATTGCTGGTCTTCGTCTTACTGCCTTTTTGATCCGGGACATAATATTTACAACTCTCCATTCCTCCAGCATCACCCTGGAATCTAAGGCAGACAAAGCTGATGATCAGTGCAATTTCCACTGTCACTTTCTTCAATATCTCCAGATATCAGTCTTGGAACAACAACCTTCATGTCAGAGTACAAAGCTCTAGAAAGCAACAGAAGTTAATACTTATACAAAATATGTAACCCCTTATGCAAACTTCCCAATTTCTGAACAAGATCCCCCAGAGCAATCGAGCAAATTAAGCTCAACTAAATTCAACAAAATAAGCCACAGGGTGAAAAGATATCGATGTAGCCCTATTTCCTACATAGTTCAGGTCCTCAATTATGCACCTAAATAATGAAATTTACATGTATTCCAGTGCCTATGATTTTCAAAATGATGTATAAGTTTGTAATTTTAATATAAATTTAAATTCAACATTATGCTTCCTTTTAAGTTCCAGTCCATTATTTCTCTGCTAACTGCAGAATTTGTCTACTTCTGTTACTACATGATTGTTACATATCAGCACGCCTTTAACCAGATTAGTCTAGATTGGTATTTTTCCAAGATAAGTTGTACAGCAATTCAACTTTTGGGATCTAAATGTGTTTCTTAAATAAAATATCATTATTTTTATTATCTTCAAACTAACTTTTGGGGTTCAAGAATAAATACACCCAAATACTTTTGCTTCACAGCATTTTGCAAAATCTCTCAACCCTAAAATAACAACCACAGTTCTATCCTTTCGAAAGTGGACCTCATTTGTTTCTGCATACTTCATCTATCAGTTTTTTTGCACATTCACTTGACCTACGCATATTCACTTTGTTGGTACTGCATTCACCTCAACATTTGCTCTTCCACCTATCTTTATACTATCGGCACATTTAGCTATGGCATCTCCATTCATCCAAGTCATTAATATAGATTGTAAGTAGTTGGAGCCTGGCACTGAACCTTGTAGCATACTGCTGCTTACTGTTTGCCAAACTGAAAAATGACTTTTATCCTAACTCTCTGTCCTGATTGTTAAATTCACTATCCACGCCAATATATTATCCCCAACACATGAGCTCACATCTTATGCCATTCTTTACATTTGGATTTTCAAAAGCTGTCCATGTATTACATCTCCTTAGCCACTCAGCGTGTTAATCTTTGGAGCTTCAATAAATGCATAAAACAATTTCATTTTCATAAAATCCTGTAGACACTGCTTTTCTAAATGTTCTTTTAGAACATTGTGAAAATGTTAAAATCCATTGTTAACAATGTCAGATGTTAGACTAGCTGCCATAAATTTTCTTGATTTGTCTCCCTCCTCTCTTGAATGGTGGAATTGCAATTGGCACTTTTGCAATGCACTGGAACCATTTTAGGAAGGTCATAGTCAAGATGTACAGCAAGGAAACAGGTCATTCGGTCCAGCTCATCCATGCCAACCAGAAATTCTAAATAAATCTAGGTCATTGGCCAGTATTTGCCCACGTCCCTCTAAACCCTTCCTATTCATATACCCATCCAGATACCTTTTAAATGTTGTAATTGTACCAACTCCCACCACTTCCTCTGGCAGCTCATTCAATACATGCACCACCCTCCATGAAAAAGTTGCCCCTTAGGTCCACTTTAAATCTTTCCTCTCTCACCTTAAACCTATGCCCTCTAGTTTTTGACACCCCACCCCAAGGAAAAGACCTTACCTATTTACTCTATCCATGTTCCTCATGATTTTATAAACCTCTAGAAGGTCACTCCTCAGCCTCCGGCACTCCAGAGTAAATAGCGCCAGCCTATTCAGCCTTTCCTTAAAGCTCAAACCCTCCAGCCCTGGCAACATCCTTACAAATCTTTTCTGAACTGTTTCAAGTTTCACAACATCCTTCCTATAGCAGGGAGACCAGAATTGCACGCAGTATTCCGCAAGTGGCCTAATCAATGTCCTGTATAGCCACAACACGACCTCCCAACTCTGATACTCAATGCACTGTACGATAAAGGCAAATTCAATATCATGATCATTCTTCCTTAGAAAATCCTTTTTAAATGAGGCTGTTTATTAAACCAGTTTCACTTAATTCCAGGTCCAACAGTACTGGCTCCCTGGTTGATTCTACAACATAGCAGTCTAATCATTTTCTGAAAAATGCCAATTCAACAATTCAGTCCTCCATCATTCTGCACTCAAGTATTACATTTCATTATGTACTTAAAAGGTACAAATTGAGTCATGTTGACTTGAACTCAAATTCTCAGAATTTAAGCATAGCCTAAGTATCATGATCCAAATGAATAAAGGGGCATTTCTAGAGTAAAATGTAACAAAACAGAGAATTACTATGGTTCCTGTTATTGTGTAGGTAATGACTACCTTAGTTATTAATGTAGACAATTACCTTCACAAACATTGATGTTATGATCCCAGCTGATGTTACTATTGGACAAGTCAGATCAGAGAATGAAATCTGGCTTAATAGATCATATTTTGTTCTTTGCAGACTGACATGCTTGAGTTTCAATGAAAGACTGACAAGTGAAAAACAGATTTGGTTTAATATTAAATGAGAAGTTCATTATGCAAAAGAATGAAAAATGAAACCAAACAAACCAAGCTATCTACAGGTGTATCAGAGATAGTAGGAACTGCAGATGCTGGAGAATCTGAGACAACAAGATTTTTTCTTCTGAAGGGTCTAGGCCCGAAACGTCAGCATTCCTGCTCCTATGATACTGCTTGGCCTGCTGTGTTCATCCAGCTCTACGCCTTGTTGTCTCAAGCTACCTACAGGTAACAGTTTGAAGACTTCAAACTCCTTGCAAAACAAAGTTCCTTCTACACCCAACAGCATCAATTTATAGTTAAGCAAAATCCTTTTTGGTCCAATCTGTAAGTTTGGCATAACAGTGTGGAGCTGGAGGGAAACAGCAGGTCAGACAGCATCAGAGGAGCAGGAAAGCTGACATTTCGGGTCGGGACCCTTCTTCAGAAATGGGGGAGGGGAAGGGGACTCTGGAATAAATAGAGAGGTGGGGGGAAGGCTATGATGGAAGGTGGATAAAGGAGCAGATAGGTGGAGAGAAGACGGACAGGTCAAGGAGGCGGGGATGAAGCCAGTAAATGTGAGTGTAGGTGGGGAGTTGGGATGGGGGTTGGTCAATTGAGGGAAGACAGACAGGTCACGGAGGCGGGGATGAGCTGGGCTGGTTTTGGGATGAGGTCGGGGGTAGGGAGATTTCATCCACTTTACGAACACCTTCCACCCCAACCTTAAGTTCACCTGGACCATCTCCAATAACTCTCTCTCCTTCCTGGACCTCTCTGTTTCCATCTCTGGCAACCACCTGGAAACCGATATCTATTTCAAGCCTACCAACTCCCACAGCTACCTAGAATACACCTCCTCTCATCCACCTTCCTGCAAGAATGCCATCCCCTATTCCCAATTCCTTTGTCTCTGCCGCATCTGCTCCCAAGATGAGGCATTCCACTCCCGGACATCCCAGATGTCCTCGTTTTTCAAGGACCACAATTTCCCCTCCACAGTGGTCGAAAAAGCCCTCGACCGCATCTCTCGCGTTTCCTGCAACTCATCCCTCACACCCCCTCCCCGTAATAACAACAAAGACAGGATCCCCCTCCTCCTCACGTACCTGCCCACCAACCTCAGGATTCAACGCATCATCCTCTGCCACCTGCAATCTGACGCCACTACCAAGGACATTTTTCCCTCCCCACCCTTATCTGCCTTCCGGAGGGACCGCTCTCTTCGTGTCTCGCTCATCCGCTCCACACTCCCCACTAGCCCCACTACCGCCGACACTTTTCCCTGCAACCGCAGGAAGTGCTACACCTGCCCCTACACCTCCCCCCTCACCCCCATCCCAGTCCCCAAGAAAACCTTCCACATCAAGCAGATGTTCACCTGCACATCTGCTAATGTGGTATACTGCATCCGCTGTGCCCGACGTGGCCTCCTCTACATCGGGGAAACCAAGCAGAGGCTTGGAGACCACTTTGTGGAACACCTACGCTCAGTTCGTAACAAACGACTGCACCTGCCAGTCG